>NC_142868.1:170769772-171072803 GCF_051225735.1 Oryctolagus cuniculus | reverse complement strand
TGAACCATCTGCTGGTTCACTCCCCAACCATCAGGACTGCAACAGGCAGGACTGGACTGGGGCTGACGCCTACAATGCAATCCAGGTTTCTCACATGGGAGACAGGAACCCAATTACTGGAACCGTCACAGCTGCCTCCTAGGGTCTGTAATGGCAGGAAGCTAGAATCAGAAGCTGAGACTTGAACCCAGGTACTCCAATGTGGGATTCAGGAGTCTCAGCCAGTAGGCTTAAACACCCACTCCTGGCTTGGCTGTTTTTGGGTTTTTTTGTTTTTATTTTTGTTTTTGTTTTTGTTTTTTTTAAGATTTATTTGAGAGGTAGAGTTACAGTGAGAGGGAGAGACAGAGAGAGGGGTCTTCCTTCTGTTAGTTCACTCCCCAAATGGCTGAAACAGCTGGAGCTGCACCAATCTGAAGCCAGGAGCCAGGAGCTTGCTCCCGGTCTCCCACGTGGGGTGCAGGGGCCCAAGGATTTGGGCCATCTTCAACTGTTTTCCCAAGCCATAGCAGAGAGCTGGATTGGAAGTGGAGTGGCCGGGACTCGAACTGGCACCCATATGGGATGCTGGCACCACAGGCAGAGGATTAACCCACTGCGCCACGGTGCCTGCCCCTTGGCTGGTTTATTAAAAAGGGGACTCTAAAATGACATGGCAAAAGTGACTATTACTATCACCATAATAGATTTGGGTCTGTCCAAAGTTATGAATTACTGCTTGATTATAAACTCCATGTGACCCAGGACTGTATCTACCACTTCACTGTATTCCCAATGCCTTAGAGAATACTAGATATAGATATTCATTAAGTGTCTAAAACCCCAACCAGAAGTCTTGAGTAAAAGCATATAAATTTTTAAATTCCATGATGACATATTTTCTATGAAGCTTTGGTAACTTTGGTATTTCCATATTTTAACCTGATTGTACTTATTCACTTACTTGCTAGTTATAAGGATCTAGAAAGCTAAACCTCAATTTTTTAACAAAAAGATACAGGCTCACAGATAAGAACATCAGAGTTTTTTATTCTAAGTTTTAGATAACTACATTATTTCTGTATTTAAAGTAGAATTCAAAAAACCTTTAATTTCATGACATGTTGGTGACGAAATATAAACAAAATTGAAAAGTAGAATGTAGTAAATTTAACTACAAATTTTATTTAAACCAAAATTTATCTTTGGGTCTGGTGCTGTGGTACAGAAGGTTAAGGCTAAGCTGCCACCTGCAGTAACAGCATCCAATATGGGCACCAGTTCAAGTCCCAGCCGCTGTACTTCCAATCCAACTCTCTGCTAAACGCCTGGGAAAGCGGCTGAGGATGGCCCAAGTGCTTGGGCCCCTGCACCCATGCAGGAGACCAGCAAGAAGCTGTTGGCTCCTGGCTTCAGCCTGGCCCAGCCCCAGTCTTTGCAGCCATTTGGGAAATGAACCAGCAGACAGAAGATCTTGATCTCTCTCTCTCTCTCTCTCTCCCCCCCCCCTCCTTTCTGTAGCTCTGCCTTTCAAATAAATTAATTTTTTTAAAAAAAGGATTTATCTTCAAGGAAAAAAAATACTAAATCAGGTATCTTTAGGAAGGATAAGAAACGTGCATAAAACTGGAAGGCACAGGTATTAGAAAAGAAGGAAAGGTTACAAGATTCTACTGATGATAAAGACATTTTAGGACATAATACCAAAGACATTTTCTGGCAGTCAATGTTTAACACACAAGAAGGGTCGGGGAAACAACCTTATATTCAGAACTACCAACACCCAAGAGCCATTCGTTGCAGCTAGCATCAAGTAGCAATTGTGAAGTCAGTGGCATCCCTGAAATAAGCTCTGCCAAAAGGATCTGGCAAAGAGTAGGCATTTGACCTAGTGGTTAAGATGCCTGCATCTCGTATGGGACTACCTGAGTTCAATCCCCACCTCCAGCTCCTGATTCCAGCTCCCTGCTAATACAGACCCTGGCAGACAGGGGTGATGGCTCCAGTTATTGAGTTCCTGCCACCCCTGGGGGAGACCTGGATTGAGTTTGAGTTTGTGGCTCCTGGCTTCCATCCCAGCCAAGCTTTGGCTGATGCAAGCATTTGGGGGAGTGAACCAGTGGCCAAGAGCACTCATGAGCACTTGATCACACACTATCTCTTTCTCTCTCGTCTCTCAAATAAATACATACGTCTTGGCAGGGTCCAGGCAATGCTCTGCACAATAGAATGCAGACACTAGTTGCTCCAAAAGGCTCTTCCAGTGGAAGACATTTGGTGGAACCAGCTAGCAGCAAATGACACACTGCTCTACTAACACCAACATATATTATACATTCATTACATTTATGACAAACATAAATGTCAAAGATGTGTGAGAAACAGAACTTGTCCTTAAGGACATAATCTTGCTTGGAGACAGAATATACATATACAGACACATATTTTTCAATACATACACAGTAACAATGTAAACTAATATATGATTCATTCATTGAATAACCCTTTATTAAGCAATTACTAAATTCTAGTAACTCTACTGGACCTTAGAGAAATTAAAACACCCTGAAGTGACTCAGTATAGTGAGGGTACAAATACACAAAGTATGGCATAGGTAGCTTGAGAAAGATACGTAAGTTTTCACTACTAATCCCATTTTAACCAACCCTATGGATTAACTCAGAGTCTCTAGTCCCTTTGTAAAATTCTGTCCAAAGCCCACTGCATGGTAAATATGCACAGCTAGTAGGCTGTGAATCTATACATTTCAGTTTCCACAGTAGAGTTGTGTAAGCTCACCAGGAGTCAACTAGGTTTCATCCCAAACCTGTTTGTGCCAGTTGCATGTGTTACTTTAATTAGATAACTCAACTGAATATTACATAAGCCAATAAAATATACATACAAAACAAAGAATGCTTTTGAAAGACAATAAAACTAAAAATATTTCTGTCAAATTATATGTGGGTGAAACTGTAAAAGACTGGGGGAAAGGTCATAAAATCTAAGATTCTGGATTTAGTTTGCTTTACTCAAGAAAAACCAAAACCAGAAATCATAAACAATACATTATAATTGCAACTTAATTAAGAACTGCAATTCAGAATTCTAATAAGCATCCTTAAAAAAAAAAGTGAAGGATGGGCCAGCGCCGCGGCTCACTAGGCTAATCCTCTGCCTTGCGGCGCCGGCACACCGGGTTCTAGTCCCGGTCGGGGCGCCGGATTCTGTCCCGGTTGCCCCTCTTCCAGGCCAGCTCTCTGCTATGGCCCGGGAGTGCAGTGGAGGATGGCCCAAGTGCTTGGGCCCTGCACCCCATGGGAGACCAGGAGAAGCACCTGGCTCCTGCCTTCGGATCAGTGCAATGCGCCGGCCGCAGCGCACTGACCGCGGCAGCCATTGGAGGGTGAACCAACGGCAAAAGGAAGACCTTTCTCTCTGTCTCTCCCTCTCACTGTCCACTCTGCCTGTCAAAAATAAAAATAATAAAAAAAAAGTGAAGGATGGGTAGGCTTGGTCTTACACTGACAAATGACTGTATTTCCGTATTTTTAACTTAAATACATTACTCAAGGTATCATTTAAACCATGCTTTCTAGTTAACTGAGCAACTACCAGTCTGAATGGTGCCAGACAGCACCACTTCTGTCTTCTATACACAAGCTGTACCGGACCATGAAGCTTCTTTGGGTCTGCAGGTCAGTCAGGTTTCCCAGAAAAAGTAAACTGAATCTTGAAAGCTGATTACAAATGGATCAGGCAGACAAGGCGGTGGAAAGCAGTCTATCCCTGTGCACTGACCCGGAAGTACAAGAGAAAATTAAAAATGTCAATATTTTCCTACTATTCACCATGCTCAGACTTATCACTCAAACTTTTCCTTTAACAAATTGTTTGTCCTTTCTCCTCAAATGCCTCACCCATGAATTAGGGATTAGTACCTACCATACTGAGTTTTTACAAAGATTATATTATACATGTACAGCACACATGGTTAAGTGCTCAATAAATGGAACTATTACTATTTTGGGAAGGTAAAGAAGAGAGGAAAGAGGAAACAGCAGATAAAGTGTTGGGTTAGATTACTGGCACCATGAATGTCTTCCTTCCCCAACCAGCTCTACTCTTTCAAGCTCAGTAACACGCTGACCCAGTTCCCTAGGCCCCACCCATCCCTCCTTTCAGCTTTATTGGAAACCACATTCCTTAGGAGCAGGTTTTGGTTATGCCCATAATTTAAGTTCCTTTGCTCACTGCTTAACCTTCTCATGTAGGAAGTATAAACAAAAAATGTTGAGAGCAAGTGCCAGACTGCGATGTAATTTTCCATCAGGTGAAATTGGTATCACCCTTGTGGAATTCCATATCTTGTTTATTTCTCCTAAGCAGATACTCCAGTATTGGATCCAATTTCTGTCACATGTAAATGAGTGCTAATGGAGACACTATGTTCAGTACTGAAACATTCCCGCTGGTCCTTTCCTTGGATCTCTTAGTGCAGTTCAGGAACCATTTACCACACCCAAAATACCTGTTCATCCTAACCTTATTCAGTAATTCCCAAAGTTCACCTTAATACCATGGCTCCCACACTCCCTTATTTCTCCTCCCACTCAATTCTCAAAATAAAACACCTATTCCTTTTGACTTCTGCTATAATGCTTCCAGCAATCTACAATAAATTTTCCTTCTTACATATCAATATTTTCTAACAGTCCATAATCTTGTTCAGATAGGCACATTCATAACAAAGGTTAAACAGCATTATGTCTGCCAAAGAAAATTATTTCATTTCCTCAAGTAACTCTCCACATAAGAAATATACAGTGGATATATTATTCATAAAACATGCTAAGAACAACCTAATAACCAAAGCACTACATAAAACTTGATATATGAGAAATAAACTTAAAATATATATACTGAACTTAATAAAGCTACTCCTAGAGCAAGTGAAAAAGCTTCAAATTTACAATTTGTTAAAAAAGATAAAAATTCCATTTCATAATTCCCTATACAAAAATAAAGTTACTAATGCTCCACTGTGTCTGTTCTCAATTTTCCATCTACTTCATCAGACTAAGGGTATTTTACCTTTCGAAGGACCTTAGAATTTAAGTAATCTCATCCTTGTTTCAATCTGAGAGTGCCAGAGAGATGAAATGATGTGTCTTTGGTTACTTTGAGTTGGTGAAGACTTTGTATAGGGTCTAGAAGTTCTGGAACCAAGGCCAGGGCATGGTTCTCTATACCATATGCTATCCTGTTATTGGTCCCTTACTCTAAGTAGCTGTTTCTGACCCAAAAGAGCTTAGTGAATTGTAATTCTTAGATGATAAAGTATGCTCTGAATAGCTGTCACAATTTAAATTCTTCTTATCATTTATTTCTAATTTTCTTCAAGTAGAGTAAGTCAGTGAAACAATGATACTGTTAAGGATTCAAGAAACTCTTCAAAGTGTTTAACAAAATTTTTTCCTTCCAAATAAACTGATCATTTAATTCCATTTTCGATGACCTTTCTGAAGTATTGTCTATATCCTTTAGGAGTTAAGAATAAGTAAATGTTCAAACAGGTTTGTGTGTGTGTGTGTGTGTGTGCAAATTGTTGAAATCTTTACTTAATCTTGATGAAGAATGGGACTTGGAATTGTTGAGGGAAGAGAAGAGCAAAGAGAGTGTGAGTGGGAGTGGGAGTAGGAGGGCAGGTATGGTGGGAAGAATAACTATATTCCTAAAGTTGTACTTATAAAATTTTATTCTTAAAAAATAAATTAAAAAAAAGAATAAGTTAATGTGTATAGCTTCTGCCCCATCTGCCTCTGCTTCTCCTTATACCTCTGTTTCTCTCTTCTGTCTCATCCCCTTTCCGACCCTCTTCTCCAACTTCTCTGTTGCCTCAAGTTTGTTTCCTGGATTTTATTTACATACACACACACACACACACACACACACACCCCTCAAGTTATTGATGGTTGCAAACTATCATTATCTACTACTGCCATTTCTAGCCTGTCCTCTAATTCAATCAATTTTGGCTCCTGAAATGCAATTTAAAGATATAATGCAATCTAAAGCATTGTGTATATTGGGGGCTGGCATTGTGGTGTAGTGGGACTGTGACAGTGGCATCACACGTGAGCACCAGTGAGTTCCAGTTGCTCCACTTCTAATACAGCTTCTTGCTAATATGCATGGGAAAGCAGTGAAGGATGGCCCAACTGCTTGGGCCCCTGCCACCTTGTTGTGAGGCCCAGATGAAGTTCCAGGCTCCTCACCCTGGCCACTGCAGCCATTTAGGGAGTAAACCCACAGATGGAAGATTTATCTGTCTCTGTCTACAAATTTCCCCCTCTCTGTTATTCTGCCTTTTTTTTTTCTTTTTTTGACAGGCAGAGTTAGAGAGAGAGAGAGAGAGAGAGAGAGAGAGAGAGAAAGAGAGAAAGGTCTTCCTTCTGTTGGTTCACCCCCCCCCCCCAAATAGCCACTACACAGAAATCTCAACAAGAGCAACCACTTAATAGCTAGGGATGTATTATGCATCTTGCATTCTACATAATTACCTTTGTCAAACTTTACACCACACTATTTGGTAGGTATAATATAGCAAATATTTTACAAATCAAAATTAGACACAGAAATATCATAAATCAGAAGTTACATAGCTATCTGAGTCTAAGGCCAACACATTCCACTGCCAGATTAAGACAGTCAACAGACTGATTGCTTGTCAAATTGAACCATGCAAGAAACTCCAAAGACTCCAAAGGCATTTCTTTTTTTTTTTTTTTTTTTTTTGACAGACAGTGAGAGAGAGTCAGAGAGAGAGAGAGAGAGAGAGAAAGGTCTTCCTTCCATTGGTTCACCCCCCAAATGGCCGCTACAGCTGGCGCTGCACCGATACGGAACCAGGTGCTTCTTCCTGGTCTCCCACGTGGGTGCAGGCACCCAAGGACTTGGGCCATCCTCCTCTGCCCTCCCAGGCCACAGCAGTGAGCTGGACTGGAAGAGGAGCAACCAGGACTAGAACCCAGCGCCCATATGGGATGCCGGCGCTGCAGGCGGAGGATTAGCCAAGTGAGCCACAGCGCCGGCCCCAAAGGCATTTTTTTTTTTAACCCCTACACATGATAGACCACGTGAGCATCTCAGAAGAGACTGAAATCAGAATACCACTAACAACATTCACAAAGCAAAAAGTACACCTGAAATCATGCAGATAACAGGAAATCTGTCAAGGGAAATCTGTCCAAATTATTTGGGCTTGCAAATACTTCTCAAAGACTCAATAGTAATCAGTTCTCTTTGGTTTACATTTTTTTTTTTTAAGATTTGTTTATTTATTTGAAAGGCAGAATCACACAGAGGCAGAGAGAGAGAGAGAGAGAGAGAGGTCTCCCATCCCCTGGTTCACTCCCCAGATGGCCACAACAGCCAGAGCTAGGCCAACAGAAGCCAGGAGCCTGGAGCTTCCACCAGGTCTTCCATGTGGGTGCAGGGGCCCAAGGATTTCCATTGCTTTCCGAGGCCATAGCAGAGAGCCAAATAAGAAGAGGAACAGCCAAGACTCCAGCTGGTACCCACATGGGAAGCCAGCACTGCAGGCAGCGGCTTTACCCACTACACCATAGCGCCAGCCCCTACATTCTTCTGAGGTTACCAAGATTTTGAAGAAAAATTCTAGTTCTCACTCTACTGTTGTAATTCAAAGAAAAGTGGATTTAAAATAAATAGGCACTGAGTGTAATGAGCTAAGCTGCCACCTGCAACACTGGCATCCCATCTGGGAGCAATGGTACCAGCCTCAGCCTCTCTGCTTCCAATCCAGCTCCCTGCTAAGGCACAAGGGAAAGTAGCAGAATATGGCCCAAGTACCTGGGCCCCTGCCACCAATGTGGGAGACCAAGATGGAGTTCTGGGCTCCTAGTTTCCACCTGGCCCAGCCTTGGCTGTTGTAGCCAATGGATGAGTGAATCTAAGACACAGCTAAGACCTCACATACATGAAATACAAAGACACCAACTATAACTACTTACTAGGTTTTTTTATTTTTTTAGAATTTTTTCTTAAGTTTTTTTTTTTTTTTCATTTATTTGAGAGGTAGAGTTACGGACAGAGAGAAGGAGAGGTAGAGAGAAAAGTCTTCCATCCACTGGTTCACTCCCCAAATGGCCACAATGGCCAGAGCTGCCCTGATCCCAAGCCAGAAGCCAGGAGCCTCTTCCAGGTCTCCCACGCAGGTACAGGGGCCCAAGGACTTGGACCATCTTCTGCTTACCTAGGCCAGAGCAGAGAGCTAGATTGGAAGTGGAGCAGCCACGACTTGAACCGCCACCTACATGGGATGCTGGTGCCACAGGTGGATGCTTAGCCCATTACACCACAGCGCCGGCCCCTACGTACTAGTTTTAATTAACAGAAGATGACCTTTGGAGCCAGTGCTGCAGTGTAGCAGAAGGTTAAGCTGTGTCCTCTGACACAAGCATCCCATATGGACACTGGTTCGAGTTCCAGCAGCTCCACTTCTGATCCAGCTCCCTGCTAATGCACCTAGGAAAGCGTTGGAACATGGTCCAAGTACCTGAGCTCCTGCACCCACATGGGAGACCTGGATGGAGCTCCTGACTCATGGCTAGGGACAACCCGGTCTTGACCATTGCAGACATTTGTAGAGCGAACCAACAGATGGAAGATTTCTCTCTCTCTCCTTCTAACTCTTTAAAATAAATACATATTTTAAAAAGATGCTTTCTTTAAATGAAGATAATTGGAAACTAGTTATAATACATTTTTGAAAAAAAAAGGGGGGGAGGGATGGCGCTGTGGTACAGTGGGTTAAAGCCCTGGCCTGCAGTGCCAGCATCCCACATGGGCACCGATTTGAGTTCCAGCTCTCTGCTATGGCCTGGGAAAGCAACAGAAGATGGCCTAAGTGCTTGGGCCCCTACACCCATGTGGGAGACCCGGAAGAAGCTCCTGGATTCAGATCAGTACAGCTCGTGCCGTTGCGGCCATTTGGGGAGTGAACCAGCAGATGGCTGGTTCCAATTCTATCTGTAACTCCATCTTTCAGATAAATAAAATCAATCTTAAATAAATTCAATCTTGGCTGGTGCTGCGGCTCAATAGGCTAATCCTCCGCCTGCGGCGCCAGCACACCAGGTTCTAGTCCCAGTCGGGGTGCTGGATTCTGTCCCGGTTGCCCCTCTTCTAGTCCAGCTCTCTGCTGTGGCCTGGGAGTGCAGTGGAGGATGGCCCAAGTGCTTGAGCCCTGCACGTGCATGGGAGACCAGGAAAGGCACCTGGCTCCTGGCTTCAGATTAGCGCAGTGCACCAGCCGAAGCAGCCATTGGAGGGTGAACCAACAGTAAAGGAAGACCCTTCTCCCTGTCTCTCTCTCTCACTGTCCACTCTGCCTGTCAAAAAAAATAAATAAT
Organism: Oryctolagus cuniculus; assembly: GCF_051225735.1. Classification (NCBI taxonomy): domain Eukaryota; kingdom Metazoa; phylum Chordata; class Mammalia; order Lagomorpha; family Leporidae; genus Oryctolagus; species Oryctolagus cuniculus. Next base: position 171,063,386 of record NC_142868.1, on the reverse strand, counting down.
AAATAATTAAATAAATTCAATCTTAAATAAAATCAAAGTTAAAACAAACGAAAAAAACAGATGACTCTGAAAAACATCTATGGAGAACAGGACAATACTTATGTTAAAAAAAAAAAAAAAAGGCCGGCGCCGCAGCTCACTAGGCTAATCCTCCGCCTTGCGGCGCCGGCACACCGGGTTCTAGTCCCGGTCGGGGCGCCGGATTCTGTCCCGGTTGCCCCTCTTCCAGGCCAGCTCTCTGCTGTGGCCCGGGAGTGCAGTGGAGGATGGCCCAAGTGCTTGGGCCCTGCACCCCATGGGAGACCAGGAGAAGTACCTGGCTCCTGCCATCGGATCAGCACGGTGCGCAGGCCGCAGCGCACCAGCCGCGGCGACCATTGGAGGGTGAACCAACAGCAAAGGAAGACCTTTCTCTCTGTCTCTCTCTCTCACTGTCCACTCTGCCTGTCAAAAAAAAAAAAAAAAGACCAGTAAATTTGAAAAAGAACCAACATGAACTTCAACAATAAGCAAAACTAAAAATTCACTGGATGTCTTTAACAGATATATTCAACTGAAGAGAAGAAAATTAAATTTACTTGAGGCCACATAGCAGCACAGAGGATAAAGCTATCACCTGCAACACTGGCATCCTATTCATGTCCCAGCTACTCCACTTCTGATCCAGCTCCCTACTAATGTGCCTGGGAAAGCAGTGGAAGATGGCCCAAGTCCTTGGGCCCCGGAACCCATGTGGGAGACCCAGAAGAAGCTCCTGGCTCCTGGATTCAGTGTGGCCCAGCCCTAACCATTGCAGCCATTTGGGGAGTCAACCAGCAAAAGAAGTTATCTCTGTGTGTGTGTCTCTCATACTGTGCCTTTCAAATAAGTAAAATAAATCTTTAAAAAAAAAAAAAAGAAAAGAAAAGAAAACTAATGTACTGGAAGTTAAACCAGAATAAATTATTCAGAATAAGGTACAGACAGAAAATATAGAGCAAAAGGGGCCTGAGTTGTAATACAGCAGGTTAAGCCACTGCCCACAACTCCTGACATCCATTTGAGCACAGTTCAAGCCACAGCCAATCTACCTCCAAGCCAGCTTCCTGCTAATGTGCCTGGGAAAGCAGCAGAAGAGGGTCCAAGTACATGAGCCCCTGACATCCATGTGGGAGACCTGTATAAAGCTACTGGTTCCTGGTTTTAACCTGGTCCATCCTGGTCCACCACAGCCATTTGGGGAGTGAACAAGCAGGTGAAAGATCTCTCTGTCTCTCCCTTTCTATAACGCTGCCTCTCAAACAAATAAATATTTTTTTAAAGATTTATTTTTTTTTTTTTGAAAAGCAGAGTTACAGAGTGGCAGAGGCAGAGAGAGGTCTTCTATCCATTGGTTCACTCCCCAAATGGCCATAACAGCTGGAACTGGGCCAATCTAAAGCCAGGAGCTTCTAAGTCTCCCATGTGTGTGCAGGGACCCAAGGACTTGGGCCATCTTCTACTGCATTCTCAGGACAGAGCAGAGATCTGCATCGGAAGTGGAACAGCCAGCACTGCAGGTGGCGGCTTTACCTGCTGCTCCACAGCGCTGGCCCCTCAAATAAATAAATCTTAAAGGGGTGGGGGGCAGCACTGTGGGGCAGTGGGTTAAATCCCCAGCCTGCAGCACCAGCATCCCATATGGGCAACAGTTCAAGTCCCAGCTGCTCCACTTCCAATCCAGCTCTCTACTAATGAGTCTGGAAAGCAGAAGATGGTCCAAGTCCTTGGGCCCCTGAACCCATGTGGAAGACCCAGAAGAAGCTCCTGGCTCCTGGCTCCTGGCTTCAGCCTCGCCCAGCTCTGGTTGTTTGGGCCATTTGGTGAGTGAATCAGCAGACAGAAGACCTCTCTCTCACTCTCTCTACCTCTGTCTGTTAACTCTACCTTTCAAACAAATAAATCTTAAAAAAATAAAAAAAGAAAGAAAGAAAAGAAAATGTAGAGCAAAAAATGAAAAAGGGCCTAAGATACGTGTAACAGAGACCCCAAAAATGTAACAGAAAATAAATTTAAAGAGGTAATAACTGAGAATTTTGCAGAACAAACGAGATGCCAATCCACAGATTCAAGGAACCTAACAAAGTTCTAAACAAAACAAACCTATACTGACACATCATAGTGAAACGACAAAATACTAAAGACAGAGAAGATTTTAAGTATGAATCCTTTTTTTTTCCTTTTTTTTTTTTTTTTTTTTTGACAGGCAGAGTGGACAGTGAGAGGGAGAGACAGAGAGAAAGGTCTTCCTTTTGCCGTTGGTTCACTCTCCAATGGCCACCGCAGGCAGCGTGCTGCAGCCGGCGCACCGCGCTGATCCGATGGCAGGAGCCAGGTGCTTCTCCTGGTCTCCCAAGCACTTGGGCCATCCTCCACTGCACTCCCGGGCCACAGCAGAGAGCTGGCCTGGAAGAGGGGCAACCGGGACAGAATCTGGCGCCCCGACCGGGACTAGAACCCGGTGTGCCGACAACACAAGGCGGAGGACTAGCCTAGTGAGCCGCGGCGCCGGCCGAGTATGAATCTTAAGCAAGCTAGGAAACAGCAAAACACTGTAAAATGCCTGTAACTATCATTTTAAAAAAAGAAAAACGAGGGGCCGGAGTTCAGCTGCTGCTTGCAACCCTGCCTTGATGTCAGCATCCCTTATCAGAGTCGTGGTTCAAGTCCTCACTGCTCTCCTTCCCATCCAGCTCTTCGCTAATATGCTTCGGAAGGCACCAGGACATGGCCCAAGTACTTAGGGTGCTGCTACCCACATAAGAGATCCGGATGGAGTTCAAGGATCCTGAAATTGACTTGGCCCAGAACTGGCTGTTGTGGCCACTTGGAGAATAAATCAGTCTCTCACTCACTTGCTATGCCTTCTCAACTCTTTAAGAAAAATGGTAAGTATCAGTATGGCTAACATTTTTCTTTTTATTAAAAGTAAGTCTGATTAACTTAGGAAATTGCAAGGATCAAACGAGATAATATATCTGGAAAGGCTTTAAAAGAAAGGTGTAATGATAAAGAAAGGTGTAATGATATCTGAAGACTTAAGGAGTTTGTACAGAATCTGTTTCATTCTTGATCATTTAACCACTTTACCTATAAAAGAAGGTTGAAGCTGATTATTTCCAAAGTTCATTCCAGTGCAAAGATTATTATTATATCTCTCAGAAGGTGACGCAAATCATTAATAGTCTACTATCTAAAAATAAAATGCTAGCAACCATTAGAAAGAACAATGGAAGCATAACACAAATTATATTCCAAATGCTATCCATATATGGAATACCACAAGTGTTGAAATCATCAAGCTTTGTTTATATACACTGTGTATATGTCTACATATAACTGTGTACATGTATTTATGTATAAATACACACACATATACACATAATACATATATCAATTATAACACTGGTTCGCAAACCTTGTTGCATATTAGAACTACTGGAAAGCTCAAAAAACACTAATGTTAGGGATCCTAATACCCAAGATTCTGATTTAAATTATTTGGAAAAAGCTAGAGAATGGGCATTTTTAAAGGTTCTCTCAGATTATTCTAATACAACAGCTAACACTGAAAAACACAGAATTAATGACAAATAATAGGATATAAACTTTCCAAAATATAATTAAACATTATGAAAGTATCAAGGATATGCACACAATGAAAACATGAACCTGCTCACAAAATCATACCACAATGGGATTCACCTGCTGCAAATTTAAAGGCTGCAGTTAAGGAGGGCATTGCGAAGCAGCAGGTTAAGTTGTAGCTTGGGATGCCCACATGCTGTATCTGAGTGCCTGGGATTGAGTCCTGCCTCCACTTCCGAATCAGCTTCATTCCAGTGCCCTGAGAGGCAGCAGATTATGGCCCAAGTACTTGGGTACCTGACACGCACATAAAAGACCAGGACGGAGTTTTGGACTCCTGCCTTTGGTCTGGCCCAGATTTGGCTGTTGTGGCCACTTGGGGAGTAAACCTACAGATGGAAGATACCTTCCTTTCTTTCTTTCTCTCTCTCTCTCTCTCTCCCTTTCCTTCTCCCTGTTGCTCTGCTTTTCAAATAAATATTCATAAGCCATCTTATGAAATCTCACTAACTCTTAACACACTTTGCTGATTATACCTCAAAACTGGATTCAGAATTCATTACATTTTGAATATTAAAATATATGTTCACATATCTCATGGCTACCTCTCTAGTTCATCCCCATTCTGAATTAATTAAAACAGTCTCCTAACTACTCTTCTTTTTCAACCCTTGTCTTCCCTCCAAGTCCACTATGAATCCTTTTAAAGGCTCCCTTTCAAAATGATACCAGGGAGGACACTGTGCCACAGCAGGTTAAGCCAACACGTGGGACACTCAGGATCCCATACTGGAGTGCCAATTCTTGTCCTGGTTATTCTGCTTCCTACCAATGCATCTGGGAGGCAGCAGATGATGGCCCAAGCACTTGGGATCCTGCATGGGAGACCCAGATGGAATTACTGGCTTCTGGCTTCAACCTTGCCCTGTCCTAGTTTTCGTGGGCATCTGGGAAGTAAACCATTTGATGGAAAATCTCTCTTCTCTCTTTTCCCTTCTCTATCACTCTGCCTTTCAAGTAAATAAAAATCTTAAAAAGATCAAAATGATATGACTCCTCTGTCAAAATATTCCAATGACTACCTGCCTTGCTGGCTAAAATCCAAAGTCCTCACAATGGACAAGACTCAGTATTTCTCTGACATCATTTCTTCCACTCTCTTCCTCCACTCCAGTAACATTTGACCCCTGCTCTTCCTCAAACTGTGGAAGTAAGCTTCCTTCCTCCAGCCGCTCCCTGTCAAGAATGCTCTTTCCCTTCCTCAAATATCACCTTTTCAGGTCTGAGCTCAAAGGGCACCTATAAGTGAAGCCTTTCTTCCCCATTCCACTCTCTCCAGCATGTCATTCCCCCTTACTCTATCAGAGCATTTACTATCTTCCAACACTTTACCTATTCAGTTATCTTTGTCTATCTGCCCCCCCAATTTAAACCTCACAAGGTTAAAATCTGTTTCTCCCCCACTGTTTTATCCCCAGTGCCTAGAACAAAACCTGGCATGAGGTGTGTACTTGAAAAATATTTGCTGAATGAAAACACAAACTACTAATGCCAAAACCCAAATTCCTGAACACGCCAGTATATGGCCTCCTCACCACATGCCCTGAGCTACTCGATCTTATCGCCCTTATTCACACAACTCTAGCATTTCCAGGTAAGTATCAGACCCTTCTTCACTCCACAAATACACCACCAAAATCTAGGACCGATCGCTTTCAATTTTTTACTTACATACTATTCCCTAAGTCACTCATTTTCAAACATTAAGCCTTCAGTTCTCATGACCTCACAAAGTTCCTGCTGTCCTCCACATTCACTCCTAGCTCTTCTCTCTCATGCTTTTCTAAGAAAATTAACTCTTTCCCATGGCAAATATTCTGATTCTTCCACATGAGGACGTTCTATCATACTAACTAGACTGCATGTTTCTTTTAGGTCATCTAGAACATGTCTCACATCCAGAAAATATTTTCAATCCCTTTCACAAATGTAAAACACGATAATAATCCTAATCTTACTTTTTCTTTCCTATGAATTGCCTATTCTCATCTGGATCTGAGGTGGGGGACAGGGGTAGACAGGCAAGCATTATCAAAAGTACAAAGAGAGTCCATTAATTAGATGGGTATCCAAAAATCACAAGAGTACTTCAGAAAGTGAAAGGGAAATGGGATTTTAAAAAAGCTTATTTTGGTGCAAAAATTTTTTTAAATCCATGCATTTTTTCATAGTGTGCATTTTCTAAAATCCCTTATATATATCGTTTCAAAATTATTTTGCACAAAATAAAATTAATTTCATTCTATTTTCAACAAACTTTTTCAAGTACCATAGTAAATGACAAGGAAGTTTTTGGTACAATGTGGCTGTTTCCTTGCCCCAAGATCTGAAGGAGGAGGAAAGTGGCCAAGGCAGACTACTGTGAGAGCTGGAACTGCCTTTCACAACTCTGACTGGCAACTAGGAAGGAGCAGGATTGACAGGTTCCTGAAGGGACGAGTTAGACTTAATCTTGAAGGCATTTTGTTGACTTTGGTTTTAATGACTTGAGTAGAGATATAAAAATTAAAAAGAGCATCAACTGATCCATATTTCACCACAATTTACTCAACTCTTACTTCCTACTGTTTTCAAGGACATGAAGAGAAACGTTCAAATTTAACAATCCAATGTTAAAGAAATGAATAATTTTTTTCAATTACACTAAGGGGGACAAAGATCACAGATTATCATAAAACCTGTTTCCCCAAAATACATAACACTTACTCTATTCAGATAATATACAACTCATTTTTTAAACTTCTCTGGGTAAGCCTAATTTGAGAACAAATCGAAAGATACTATTTTAAAAAAGTAGTGTTCAGGGGGCCGGCGCCGCGGCTCAATAGGCTAATCCTCCACCTTGCGGCGCCGGCACACCAGGTTCTAGTCCCGGTCGGGGCGCCGGATTCTGTCCTGGTTGCCCCTCTTCCAGGCCAGCTCTCTGCTGTGGCCAGGGAGTGCAGTGGAGGATGGCCCAAGTACTTGGGCCCTGCACCCCATGGGAGACCAGGAGAAGTACCTGGCTCCTGGCTACGGATCAGCGCGGTGCGCCATTGGAGGGTGAACCAACAGCAAAGGAAGACCTTTCTCTCTGTCTCTCTCTCACTGTCCACTCTGCCTGTAAAAAAAAAAAAAAAAAAAAAAAAAAAAAGGTAGTGTTCAAGGGATGGCATTTAGCCTAGCAGTTAAAATGCCAGTTAAGATAAACATGTCTCACATCAGAGGGCCTGGGTTCAATTCCTGGCTCCAGCTCTTGGTCTCAGCTTCCTGCTCATGCAGACCCTAGAAGGCAATAGTAAAGACTCAAGTACTGGGTTCCTAACACCCACACAGGAGTTCCTGATTCCAGGTTTCAGCCCTCACCCAGCCCTCAGGCATCTGAGAAATGAGCCAGGTGGTGAGGAATCTCTAGCTCAAATAAATAAGCAAATAAAGTAGTGCACCAATGAGAAACTTACATTAAATGTAACATGTGTGGGCAAAAAACTGAAGACTGACTACAGTTACAGATAAAGTGAAAAGCTTAAATATGAATGGAGTGAGTGAGCAGAAGACAAGGTGGGTTAGAAGACCCCAAACTTCTACAGAGAGGAAGGTTAGCATTGTTCTCTCCTTTGTTTTTGTTCAAATTAGTGTAACTTACATTCCCTACATTGGAAAAGGAACTGAAATCTAAGGATCTACATACAAAAATAATTTCCTACAACTGGGTAACATTAAAAGTCAAACTTTAGGGGTCACCTTTATGGCGTGACAGGTAAAGACACCACCTATGACATCAGCATCCCATATGGGCGCTGATTCTTGTCCCGGTTGCTCCACTTCCAATCCAGCTCCTTGCAAATAGACTGGGAGAAGTAGCAAAAGATGGCCCAAATGTTTGGGCCCCTGCCACCCACATGGGAGACCCAGATGAAGCTCTTGGCTTTGGCCTGGCCCAGCCCTGGGTGCAGCAGGTATCTGAGGAGTGAACCAACGGATGGAAGATCACTTTTTCTGTCTTTCCCCTTCTCTCTGTAACTCTGACTTTCAAATAAATAGATAAATCTTAACTTTGGGGTGGGCGTGCAGCACAATGCAGTTAAGTCACTACTTGGGACACCATTTCCCCTGCTTCAAATTCAACTTCCTGCTAATACACACCTTGTGAGTACTTGGCTCAAGTACTTGGGTGCCTGCCACTCATGCTGAAGACTGGGATTGAGTTCTGGGATACTGGCTTCAGTCTGGTCCAGCCCTGGCTATTGTAGGCACTTGGAGAGTGAACCAGCAGATGGAAGATTTGTCTCTGTGTCTCTCAAAAAAAAAAAAATGAAAAATGTTTGTTTTAAAGAAAGTCACACCTAGTCTTTAATACTTCTTTGAAGCCTGAAATCCACAAGCTCATTTATAGAATACACAGCGAAAAAGGTAAATGCATAAACATTCGAATGTGTTGGGTACCACAGAGACATGGCCATAACCATGAGAAAACTTACAAATACCAACAGACCAGCTTTTAAAGCAACATGCCAGTAGGGATGAAAACACAGCCAAAACATATAAACACATAACCATAGACATATAGACTGACAAGGAATTACAGAAACTATGTGTCATTCCTGACTTCATTCAACCACTCATCTCTCACCTCCCAGAGGCCTCACCTAAAGCGCCGACCTAAAGCAGCATTCTCCACCACTCTATTCTTGTACCCTGATGGATTTCTCCTCTCAGCAGTTCCCACAATAGGCCATTATATTATATGGTTTCATTTGCTGATCAGTTGCCTTCCAACTAAACAGAAACTCCGTGAGGGCAGAAGCTTCCTGAGTTTCGTTCATCTCAGAGCCTCCAGACATATAGCTGGTTCTCAATTAACACGTGTTGAATAAACAAGGGGTGAAACTGAAGCCCAGAGAGGTTAAAAGATTTCCCCAAGGTCACAGAACTGGCAGCAAACACAGCCCTCACTAGAACCCAACCCAATGGAACCCTGTTGGCTCTTTGCACAGCCAGTGCCACTCCAGCGAAGTAGCCTATCCCAGCACACGATGGTGTTGGACAGATTTCTCCCCTCCTTTTTCTTTTTCAGGACCAAAGAAATACATGTTACCAAAAAAAAAAAAAAAAAAGTGACACAATGGACAGCATTCTACCTTCAAGTGTTTCAAAAACCAAGACCATACTCAAATCTCCTAAGGGTACAGGATCATCTTGTAAGAGACAGACACAACCCCTCATGGTCTTCCCAATTCCTCCTGAAACTGGCGGCTGCCTTGCAAGTTTTAAGAACAGCCACTGAAAACCTACTTACAACTCAGCATGCCCTGTAAAGTATCAGCCTCGCTTTCATTCTCCCGAGAGCCCACAATAGCTCCTCCCTGGATAGACTCCTACTTTATCTCGCAGATTATGCAAGGCAATGTTCCTATCAGTGAAGCCCCTTCAGTTCCTTCCAAACTACAACCCAATCTCACAAAATACTAAACATGAAATAAACCCTCGAGAAGTTGCAGCTTTCCAACAAGAACCATCTCTGGACCATCAGCTCGCTGATCATCTCAGTCCCTCATTCAAAATCCAGGAATCTGCAATACGGGGCCGGGGGGCGGGGGGCAGGGGGAGAAGAAACATACACGTGTAGACAAGGCGGCTGATATTTCTAACAACACTTTTGCCCAAAGTCAGCTTCTAGCCCAAAGTCAAGGCCTCACTGACACAACTTCTGTCGCCTTCCTTGCAGAGAGAGGCGCCAACGGCCAGTCCCTTTTGCAGAGACCTCGGATGGGACACACTAGCCCAGACGATGACTTGCTCAGCGTCTCCCAAAACTACTGTCAGCTCCTTCAGGACACTGCACGGGAAGCCCTCAGGTGCGGGGCGGCAAGAGAGTTGAAACGAGACTGGGAGTTAAGAGTGGGAAGCAGCCGACGAGAAGGAGCGGGGAGGGTAAACAACACATCAGGAGCGGGAGAACCGCGGGGAAAGAAGTGGGGACAGCGACAGGCAAAGGTGAAGGGAGCGAGGGGACGAGGCTCCGGGTGGGATGGGCGGGAGCAAAGGGGGAAGGGACGGGAGAGGACTGGGGGAGGGGGCGACGGTCCGGGGCGGGGCGGAAGGGAGCGAAGAGGCGGGATGAAGAGGGCCAGGCCGGGAGGGTCTTTACCTGCAGCTCCGCCCGCTCCACCTCCCACTGGGCTCTCTCCACCTCGAAGCGGGCCCACTCGTGCTGCAGGAAGTGCAGGATCCCCGGGAGGCTGTACTGGGCTCGAGCCGCCCCCGCCGCAGCCGCCCCGTCGCCGGCCGCGGCAGCCTCTGCCAGAGGCCCGAGCCCCTTGGCACCGCCGGCGCCCGGGTGGTTGTTGCCGAAAAAGACGCCGGGACCCGCCTGCTCGTCCATGGCGGCCGCAGAAACCCGGGGAGCTGCCCAGGCGCCCAGCAGCGGAGGCAACGGCGGCGGCCAGCAGTGCCTCCTCCTCCCTCCGCCGCTCCCCGCCCACACCCCAGTCAGCAGGGAGCAGCCGCCTGGGCGCGGGGGCCGGCCGAGCCCGTGACGGGCCGGGAAATGGGTCAACTGCGGCGCGCGGGCGGCCCGGGGCTTGCTGGGAAATGTAGTCCCGGGGCGGGGCGCGGGCGCGCGCGCGGTCCCGGCGGCCTGTGGGGCTTCGCCTCGGCTCGGGCGTGGCGGCGGCCCCGCCCCCGGCCCGCGGAAGCGCGGGTTTCCTCTGGCGCTGGCGACCTGGCGCGGGCCGGCGACGCTCCGTTCGTGCTGGCACGCGGAAGTCGTCCTCGTCTTCGAGCGGCGCTCCCCGCGGCGCGCGCGCGCGCACACACACACACACACACACACGCGGAAGTTGTTATCACGCCAGGAGACAGACCCGGGCCGTACATCTTGAGGGCTTCCTGGCCGTCTTTGAAGAAGCCGGCCGGCCGCGGGTCCGGTGCCCTGGACTCGGACTTGGCGGTTTCGGACCCGCCAGACCTGGGGGGTGCGCGTCGCCGCCGCCCCTGGCTTTTTCACTCGAGGGCTGCAGACCTGTTGCCTGAGTTTTCCCAAGTGACGAGCTCTGATCCCCTTCCCCGCTCCCTGGGCTCTGCGCGCGGCAGCTCTCGGCTGCGTTTTCCACCTCTGAGAAGCTGCTCCGCCGCCGTCAATCCTGTAAAAAGTTGTTGCCAGTGACTTCCTATCTTATCCCCAGTAAGGATAAGTTTTTAACTCAGTTCGATGGAAGAGGGATTTCGATTGTCGGTTCTCTCCCGCACTGGGGATATAAAGATAGATGACACAGTTCCTGTCATCTAAGAGAGACTGGCATATATTTAATCAAGTCTCACCGAGCCTTAAAGCTACACTACCTAAAAGAACAAGTTTTTTGGTTTTTTTCCCTCCCTCTCTCCAGAGCTGTCTTACCCACGCACCTCTTCATGTTCACTTATCCGGTTGTCAGGGTGGGTTTTGTTTTTTTTTTTTTTTACTACGTTTCACCTGCTAACTGGCAACAGGATCATCCTACCAAAGGCACACCCATGTCCTTCCCTTTGGAGTGACATCTGTAAATGTTTTCCTTCTCTGATGTCCCTGATTTTATGTCACTTTAAACTCACATTATAACATGGAAGAAAGGAAGGCGCTTGGAAACAATCCATAACAAGGGAAAAGGAAACGAGACACTTAATATTGTTACCCGAACAAGTTATTTGTAATCCTTCTGTTGTGTGGAATAAACTTACAGGCTATATCAGGCCTCGTGGCCGTGAAAAAAATGTAAAGATGTAGATTGCTGAGTGACATGTTAGGGAAGGACATCCTGTCCTTGTCCTCTCTCCCCTCCCCCCTTCCATGGCCACTCCTAGAAAGGACAGGAAACACATTGTATCTGCTCTGGTTGCAAATAAAGATGGCAAGCTCACTTCTAGCTACTGACCGTTTCCGCTCTCTGAATTCATTCTTTATTATCATAAAGGTTGATGCAGACATGGCTAAATTCCCTGTCATAAATTATTTTGGCTGCAAGTATCCTTTGAGATTATAGTCCAATCATCTCATTTATGGTTCAAAAACTAAAGTCCAAAGAAATTTAAACTTCACAATGAGTCCTTGAGTGAGAGGACGAGCCAAAACTGGCACTCAGATTTCCTGGCAGTTAGTTCAGTGAAATCTTCATGAGCAGGTTGATTTCTTAGTTCTAAACCCACCAGAGTACCAACAAGATAATAATGCCCCAATGACATCTTTTTTCATCTGAGGGATTTATGTAATCTTAGAAGTCTGAATGTTAACAGCAGTATTTTTTCTGATAGAACACTTGTCTGACAATTCCTTTAATTCATTAGCAGACTATAAAACAAATTGATAGATAATATGAACTCAATCACACATATACAAAAGCACCTCTTAAATTCATAGGTCATTTTTTTTTTTTTGACAGGCAGAGTGGACAGTGAAAGAGAGAGAGAGACAGAGAGAAAGGTCTTCCTTTTGCCCTTGGTTCACCCTCCAATGGCCGCCACAGCGGGCGCGCTGTGGCTGGCGCACCGCGCTGATCCGAAGCTGGGAACCAGGTACTTCTCCTGGTCTCCCATGGGGTGCAAGGCCCAAGCACTTGGGCCATCCTCCACTGCACTCCCTGGCCAAGCAGAGAGCTGGCCTGGAAGAGGGGCAACCGGGACAGAATCCAGCGCCCCGACTGGGACTAGAACCCGGTGTGCCGGCGCCACAAGGCAGAGGATTAGTCTAGTGAGCCGCAGCGCCGGCCCATAGGTCATTATTATAACCCGCAATACCTTTTTGCTGTTCAAAGACTTATTTACACTCAAAATAGTGTTGAGGATATGTGCCATGAAGCCATTCTGTACACCAAAATATTAAGATGGGTTATGGTAAGAAAGAAGTATGAAGCAATGCATATACTTTTCACCTTTTCCAAAAGTGTTCATGTGTAATAAAATTTCTTTTGTAATTTAACAAAAAATATTACTTCTAACTTTCCTTTGCCATTCTTTTGCCTTAAATTGCTAAAGAGAATAAGAACCATGAAGCCCATAATTTCCTCCTGTGTTGAATCAGCTTCAGAATTTGTTTTTGAGTTGCAAGCTTACTGATGATTTTTTTCAAGTTGTGCTTGTCTGTTTTCTCCTCTTTCTGTATTCAGCATGAATTACTTTAAACACTTTATATTCAGAAAAGCTCACAAATGGTGAATAACACTTCAGTGAACTTTTACAAAGCCAACACTTCATGTAACCCTCACTTGAATCATGAAACAGAATGTGGCAGGCACCCCAGAAGTCTCCTCTCAATGTACTTTAATCTCTATAGCAAATGTCTTCTGAAAATTAAAAAAAAAAAAAGTTTCTGAAAAAATAATTGGAAGGGACAAGTCAAACCTAAATTTTATTCCACATAGTATAATTTCCCATATATGGAAATCTTGGAAAAATATGATTTCTTAAATCTCAATTGCTACATTTTTTAAAAGGATTTTATTTATTTATTTGAAAGGCAGAGTTACAGAGAGAGAAGAAGATACAGAGAGAGAGAAAAAGGTCTTGCATCTGCTGGTTCATCCCCAAAATGCCACCACGGCTGGAACTTGGCCCATCCGAAGCCAGGAGCCAAAGACTTCTTTGGGGGCAGGGGCACAAGTACTTGAGCCAACCTCCACTGCTTTCCCAGGCCATCAGCAGAGAGCTGGATGGACACAGGAGCAGCCGGGACACGAATCGGTACCCATATCAGATGCCAGTGCTGCAGGCGGAGGCTTAACCTACGAGGCCACAGTGCTGGCCCCAATTCCTTCATATTTAATATGGGAAGAATATTTACCTTATGTAATTATTGTGAGATTATATGCGAGAAGAAAGTAAAACCCCTTAGCGTAGTGCTCAGGATATAATGTATACTAAATAATGATACCTGTTATTACAATAGAGTTCATAAGATTAACAAATAAATACACTACAATATTTTTTTCATTTCTCATCCCCTAATAAGAATTTTTAAATAGTATAGTATAGTATAATTTTAAAAAAAACAAACAAGCAAACAAAAACCCCAAAGCCTAACCATTAAGTCTCAGACCTCAAGTTGTCACTGATTTCCTGGCCTTTTAATTTCATAATTAAGACGACTTACGTGACATAAAATAGGGTTTCCTTTCTAAGAACATAAAGCCACTGTTGAAATATTGATTTATGTATCAGGACAGCAAGTGCTAAGGTGTAAATTGTGAAATGTTCAAAGGTTATTTAGGAAATAGGAGCATTTGTTATTTTGTAATTCATACACGTGTGCTTTGTAGGGTGAGGATTATAGCTCTATAATAAAAAGAATTCAAAAAAAAAGCCAGCACTGAAGCTCATTAGGCTAATCCTCCGCCTCGCGGCTCCAGCACACCGGGTTCTAGTCCCGGTCGGGGCGCCGGATTCTGTCCTTCCAGGCCAGCTCTCTGCTGTGGCCAGGGAGTGCAGTGGAGGATGGCCCAGGTGCTTGGGCCCTGCACCCCATGGGAGACCAGGAGAAGTACCTGGCTCCTGCCATAGGATCAGCGCGGTGCGCAGGCCGCAGCACACCGGCCGCGGCAGCCATTGGAGGGTGAACCAATGGCAAAGGAAGACCTTTCTCTCTGTCTCTCTCTCTCACTGTCCACTCTGCCTGTCAAAAAAATTTTTTTTCATCTGTTCACTCTTTGTATTTTTCCTTAAGAGCAGTGGTTACTTTTCCAAAATGACTGGTTTTTGCATCTCCAACTCTTTAACTGATCGAAGAAAAGGCTTCAAATTGAACTGGATGGCTCTTTCAGAATTCTGGCCAGAAAATGAAGAAAGGACTACTTGTCTGGAGAGAGGCCTGCCCAAGGATGGAGAGAAGATTTTGCAGTAACTGTCCACCTCGCATGCCACCTGCCCGCTCCCTTGGCTTCCTCACCTCTCCTCCATGTCAGCCCTGCTACACCCAGCCAGTGGCTGTGTGTACCTTCCTTCAGCTCCAGCCTACCTTACTGCCTAGGCACATTAACAGGGAGCTGGTTCAGAAATGGAGCAGCTAGGACTCAAACTGGCACCCATAGGGATTCCAGCATTGCAAATGGCAACCTAAACCACTACATCATAACACCAGCCCCTCAAAAAAAATTTTATTAAAGGAGCCAGTGCTGTGGCACAGCAGGTAAAGCACTGCCTTTAGTGCTGGCATCCCATATGGGCACCGGTTCGAATCCCAGCTGTTCCATTTCCAATCCAGCTCTCTGCTATGGAAAACAATAGAAGATGGCCCAAGTCCTTGGGCCCCTGCTCCCACATGGGAGACCTGGAAGAAGCTCCTGACTCCTGGCTTCAGATCAGCACAGCTCTGGCCTTTGCTGCCAACTGGGGAGTGAACCATTGGATGGAAGACACCCCCCTCCCCCGCCTCTCCTCTCTCTGTGTAATTCTGATTTTCAAATAAATAAATAAATCTTTTTAAAAATTTTTATTAAAAAAAGAAAATATATCTTAAAAAGCTCTTAAATTTTACTTTTTTATGTATTTAAATTTAATAAATTTATATAAAATTTAATTTTAAAATTAATTTTGTAGTGATTGACCATTAGGAAAATAAATACTGCAAATCTAAAACTATGATTCCTTTAAGAAATCTCAATAGTGGTGGCCGGCGCTGTGGCGGGTTAACACTCTGGCCTGAAGCAGCATCCCACTTGGGCACCAGTTCTAGTCCCAGCTGCTCCTTTTCCAGCCCAGCTCTCTGCAATGGCCTGGGAAGGTGGTGGAGGATGGCCCAAGTGCTTGGGCCGCTGCACTCACATGGGAGACCAGGAGGAAGCACCTGCCTCCCCAGGGCAGCAGCTGGATAGCAAGCAGAGCCAGGACTCAAACCTAGGCGCTCCTGGGAATAGGGGGTATTAGTATCCACCCAGCTTTTTACTTGCTACACCCAATGCCCTGCCTTGCTAAACTGCTTTTTGAACATGTTCTTTTCCTTTCACTGTATCTGTTTTTTCATCCTTCACTTTTTACCATTTTTCTATTTTTTAATGTGTCATCTTTTTAATTAAATATTTATTTATGTATTTATTGGGAATGTAGATAGAGAGAAAGAGACAGAGAGAGAGAAAGAGATATTCCATCTGCTGGTTTACTCCCCAAATGCCTGCAACAGCTGGTACTGGACCAAGCCAAACCCAGAAGCCCAGAACACAACCTAGGTCTTGGGTCTTCCACATGGGTGGCAGGGACCCAAGGACTTAGGTCATCATCCTTCCAGGTGTATGAACAGGAAACTGAAACAGAAGCTGAGTAGCCGGGATTCAAACAGGCGCTCCTATATGGGATGAGGGTATCCCAGTTGGCAGCTTAATCCCCTGCACCACGACACCCGCTGCCTCTACTCTTTTTCTGTTTTGAAATCTCTAATGAATGAAAGCTCTACTCACCAAATTGTTGTTTCCTTTTCACAACTAAGATGTCCCCATTTTCTAAGCTAGGAACTGAAATTCAAATAATTAATGTAATCTTCAGAGTATAAAAATAACCGTGTGTATGTAAGAACATTTTTCTTAAAGATTTATTTATTTATTTGAAAGTCAGAGTTACACAGAGAGAGGACAGGCAGAGAGAGAGAGGTCTTCCATCCGATGGCTCACTCCCCAGATGGCCGCAACGGCCGGAGCTGTGTTGATCCAAAGCCAGGAGCCAGGAACTTCCTCTGGGTCTTCTACCTGGGAGCAGGGGCCCAAGGACTTGGACCATCTTCTGTTGCCTTCCCAGGCCGTAGCAGAGAGCTGGATGGGAAGAGGAGCAGCCGGGACTAGAACCAGAGCCCATGGGATGCTGGCGCTTCAGGCATGGGCGTTAACCCACTGAGCCACAGTGCCAGCCCCTGTAAGAACATTTTTATAAGCTAGCTATTCCTGCCAACTGTGCAACTGAGACACATTTGTTTCTAGGTGTAGTCACTTTCCCAGCATTAGATACCCAATCTTCATTTAGGTTTGAGTTGCTCAGAACAGCACCTCCTCCCCAAATTCCCACCTGGTATTCTTAAGCCATCAATTTAGTTGGCCCTCAAAAGAATTACAGAGAGGTATATATATTTTTTGTTTTTCACAGACTTAAGAGTGGAAAAATCTAGGCATTGTGCCAGGAAAAAAATGAATGAAGTTAAAGATGTTCAGTACATTTTTAATCTTTGAAAATATATGCTTTTTCTCCTATTCCTTACAACAGGATTGAACCTGTTTTGCATGTACTACATTTCTCTCCCTCTACTCTGCAAGCCCTCAATATGCTACTCATGTTCACTGTGTGTTAATTATAGTCCATGCAGTTGTTCTCTGGGATGGAAAATTCTACCATTATCTATGTTATCTCCTTTCCCAGATTTCCCCTCAGTGGCAGGACATGAAGCAACAAGGGTAGGAGGGCAGGACTGGTTCGAATGAGGCTCACATACACATTCACATGAATTCATATTATCTAACAATAAGCTGATTGCATTCAAGTTTACACAGCTCATACACACAAATTCATTATAGCAAAAAGGGAAGGGCGAAATGATATGGTATGATATGACATAGGGCAATAACTGAACTAACGCCACAATATTTTTATTAGAAGGTAATCAGATTAAAACATAAAGAGCAACAGGGGTGTTGTGGCACAGCAGGTTAAGCTGCTCCTTGCAACATCAGTGTCCCACATCAGAGTGTCAGTGCGAGTCCCGGCTGCTCTGCTTCTGATACAGCTCTCTGCCAATGTGCCTGGGAAGGGTGTGGAGGATGGCCAACATACTTGGGCCTCTGTCACCCATATGAGAGACTCAGATGAGGCCCTGGGCTAGTGGCTTCAGCCTGGATGAGCCATGACTGTAAAAGCCGTTTGGGGACCAAACCAGAACTCTCTATCTCCTTAAAATAAATAAAACTTAAAAAAAAAAAAAGAGTGTATTTGATTTGTTGAAAGAAGTCCAACATGGGTGGCACATAAAGAGCAAAACTAAAGTAATAATTATTATTTTATAACTGATAATTCTTGAGCCTTTAATCAAGAAAGTAGTGCATTTTGCATGTATTAATTAAATTGTTGTAATGCCCCTATGTTATACAGACTAACCTTATCTTCATTTGACAGACAAGGACAATACTATAGGCACTGGCATGAAATAGTGAGGGGGTGAGGGAGGCAGGGTCGGATTATGCAGGGCTTTCGGAATCACATCAAGAAATCGCTCTGATGTTAAGGCAACCATCTGAGAAGTTTTCAACAGGGGCTCCTTTCATTTCCTGAAGGCAAATATATATTTTTAGCAAACATTTCTAAAATCTTTTCTAAGGGCCAGGCATTATTTCAGGGCCCTTTGCCAGCATTTGCTCATTTCATCCAGAGCTACTCTATGAGATAGATATTGTTAGCCTCATCTTGCAGATGCAGAAACTGACGTAAAAGAGGAAAAGTGACTTGCCCAAGGTTACACAGGTTGTAAATGACAGAACCAAATTTTAACCTAGGCAGTCTGACCCTATCGTCTTACACTCTTTTTTTTTTTTTTTTTTTTTTCTGACAGGCAGAGTGGACAGTGAGAGAGAGAGACAGAGAGAAAGGTCTTCCTTTGCCGTTGGTTCACCCTCCAATGGCTGCCGCGGCCGGCGCGCTGCGGCCGGCGCACCGCGCTGATCCGATGGCAGGAGCCAGGAGCCAGGTGCTTTTCCTGGTCTCCCATGGGGTGCAGGGCCCAAGCACCTGGGCCATCCTCCACTGCACTCCCTGGCCACAGCAGAGGGCTGGCCTGGAAGAGGGGCAACCGGGACAGAATCCGGCGCCCCGACCGGGACTAGAACCCGGTATGCCGGCGCCGCTAGGCGGAGGATTAGCCTATTGAGCCGCGGCGCCGGCCAATCTTACACTCTTAACCACTTTGCTAGGCACATGCTCCTCTGTTGACAATGGAGCTACATTCCAATACGCATATTAAACTGGAAATGCTGTGATTTCAAAGTGCATTTAATACACCTAACCTACCAAACACCCCACATGGCAACACAGTACACAGTAGGCTGTCAGCTGTCTCCCCTCCTGATTTCTGGGTATGACTAGCAGCCATAGCCACTGCTCAGCACCGCAGAGAAGGATTGGACCACGTATTGTCAGTCTGAGGAAAAGATCAAAATCCAAAATTTGGAGTAGTTTTTACTAAATGCTTATTGCTTTTGCACCCTTGGAAAGTCCCAAGATTTCTAAGTTGAACCATTGGACATCAAGGACCATCTCTCCTGCAAATGAACATGATGACTTGGGCTGAGGTAGTAACAATTGCAAAAAAGACACATGGAAGAATGTGATAAGATATTGAGCAGACTTGGTGATGAACTAAATACAGTGAGAGAGAAAGTGAGAATTGTCAGGGATGATACCAACCAATGTTAATGGCTTAAGGAAGAGGATAAAATAATTGGCATGCTGATGGGGGAGATTATGGGTTAAAAAGCATGTTTAGATAAGAAGGTGAAGAGTTTATTTTAAATTAATTGAGTCTGAGGACTGACATACTCAATGAGTAGGTAGTTACATAAGCAAATCAGAAGATCAGAGAAGCAAAGGCTCCAGACAGCTCCTCCTATTCTCAGTCACATCATACATCATACCATTCCTTCCTAGTTGTCACAATCTGTGATCACCTTATTATGTCTGTCTCTAAGTAGAATGTAAGCCTAACATGGCAGATTCTTTGCTTGACTGTTCACTATTATATTGTCAATGCCTGACATATAATGAGAGGTCTTTAAAATGCCATGAACAATGTACATTATATAAAAAAACTATGCATGGATTTCAACATTTTGTGCAACAAAATTGACTTGATTTTTATTTAATTTTCCATAAACCTTTAATGTATTTTTTCTTTACTTTTTTTTTTTTTTTTGACAGGCAGAATTAGACAGTGAGAGAGAGAGAGACAGAGAGAAAGGTCTTCCTTCCTTTGGTTCACCCCCAAAATGGCCGCTACGGCTAGCGCACTGTGCCGATCTGAAGCCAGGAGCCAGGTGCTTCCTCCTGGTCTCCCATGCAGGTGCAGGGCCCAAGCACTTGGGTCATCCTCCACTGCACTCCCGGGACACAGCAGGGAGCTGGACTGGAAGAGGGGCAACCGGGACAGAATCTGGTGCCCCAACCTGGACTAGAACCCGGTGTGCCAGCGCCACAAGCAGAGGATTAGCCTAGTGAGCCACGGCGCCGACCTCTCTCTGTCACTCTTTCAAGTAGAAGAAAATAAATATTTTAAAAAATATACAGCATTAGAGAATCATATTACAAAAATTTTTGACAAGCAGGAATTCAAGTTCTCCTTCTACATGTCCAGTGTCAAGGAATGCGGAATCACAAGGCTGCTCTTTTATTTATTTCAACAACTTTCTTATAAGGCTTCCTTTCATGTTCATTTGCCAACCACTTACTTTAAATGTTGACCTGTTGGTGCAGGTGTCCTGTCTGCTCTTCCCACCTAAAGAATGCTGATCCTCTGGCTCACTGGGCTTGGATGCCTATCAGTTGTCCTTGCCCTTGATATGATGTACCCAAATCTGAGCCTCCGATCCCTCTTCGACATGTACACACATTGGGGTCACAGTGTATATAGCAGGACCATAATTTTCCTGTTTTAAAGAGTGTACTTTCCCTTTAAAAAGTCTACATTGCATTAAGCATTTATATTGAGCAATAAGAAGCTAGCTTCTTAATGGACTTTATAATCAACTCAATGACACTTAAAAATATGTTTAGGTATATCAAACTGTGGAATTTTAAGAGCTCTCCTAGCCATTTTCTTGGAATTTGGGAAACAATGAGCTGGTTTCATTTTTGATTCTGTTCACTCCAAAAAGAATCACTTGCTAAGATTCAGCAAACTGTAACAAAACTCAGACCTGTTGTATTTTTTAAAACCTCTTTAGGAAAACTATTTCAAGGTAATAATCTACAGTTTCATTTTTTGTAAGATTTATTTATTTATTTGAAAGGCAGAGTTAGAGAGAGAGAGAGAGAGAGAGAGAGAGAGAGAGAGAGAGAGATCCTCCATCTGCTGGTTCACTCCCCAAGCAGCTGCAACAGCCTGAGCTGGGTCAATCTGAAGCTAGGAGCCAGGAGCCTCTTCTGGGTCTCCCACGTCGTGCAGGGGCCCAAGCACTTGGACCATCTTGTGTTGCTTTCCCAGGCACATTAGCAGGGAGCTGAACTGGAAATGGAGCAGCTGGGACTCAAACCTGCACCCATGTAGGATGCTGGTGACACAGTCAGCAGCTTAACCCACTACCACAGCGCTGGCCCCCGAAGTTTCATTTTAAAAATTCAAATGCAATGTTATTTATCAAAATGTAAAAATTGGAAATAGTACTCAAGTATAGGGTAATAGCCAAGTTAATAATCATACAATCACTATTAAGTGGATATTTTAAAAATGGTAGTTATTAGGGGACAGCATTGTGGCATAGCAGGAAAAACCACTACCTACAGTGTTGCCATCCCATATGGGTACAAGTTCGAGTCCCAGTTGTTCCACTTCTAATAGAGCTCCTTGCTAATGGCCTATGAAGAGCAGTGGAGGATGGATGACCCAAGTGTTTGGGTCCCTGCTATCCATGTGGGAGAATGGGAAAAAGCTCTTGTCTCCTGGATTAGGCCTGTCCCAGTGCTGGCTTTTGTAGCCATTTGGGTAGTGAAGCAGCAGAGGGAAGAGTTCTGTCTTTCCTTCTCTCTGTAACTCTTTCAAATTACATAAATATATAAAAAAGAAAGAAAGAAAGAAAATGACCATTACTAAAGGTATCTCACATCCCGATTTGAGTAACAGAATGGGAAAATGTTTACAAAATAAATGGAGGAAAGCAGGATACAACATCCTCTGTGTAGAATGATCACAACTATGGGAAAAGGGACTAAAATATCCACATTAATTTAGTCTGAGTGTTGAATTATAATTTTCCCAACATATTAATGAATGCAGATTTTATTATTAAAATCCATTAACTCATGACAAGGTACAAAAATGACTTTCCTTTTCCCTCTGACTCTACTTGTACACTCAGAGATTAAAAGCTTTTTTTCTATTGCTTGACAAATAAAAAGAAGTATTTTCCTCTTGTTGGAAATAAATTGCAAAGAAGAGATTTAAAGGGGCCGGCACGGTGGCGTAGCAGGTAAAGCCACCGCCTACAGTGCCTGCATCCCTTATGGGCACTGGTTTGAGTCCAGGCTGCTCCACTACTACTGGGAAAGCTGTAGAAGATGGCTCAAGTGTTTACTCTGGTGCACCCAAGAGAGACCCAGAAGAAGCTCCTGGCTTTGAATTGGCCCAGTGGTAGCTATTGCCACCATTTGTGGAGCGAACCAGCAGATGAAAGACCTCTATTTCTCTCTCTTCCTCTGCCTCACTGTTAACTCTGCCTTTCAAATAAATAAATAATCTTTAAAAAATAAAGATATTTAAAGTAGGATCAATTATTAACTTTTACAAGTCCATGGATTCCACTTAAATTTCCAAAGATTATTTGATTAGAATTGAAAGTATAGGAGAAAAAGGGAATAGAGAAGCATATGTATAAATGAAAAGCAACGCCTGAAATAGAAACTCACATGAGTTCCAAAGACAAAAAGAATTGCGGACCTGGGACAAAGGCTGTGAAAAAAATCCCTTAAAGGAAAAGTTTGAGTTGCTTATTCGTACATTCTTGATTTTCACATATTTGTTTAGTGATAGCACCAAACACTTAGTTGAGGATAACTTTTCTAAATTATAATCATAATGTGAAATTCTTGCTTAAGTCTGTTAAGTTCACAAGTAATAATTTTGTAAACATCTAAATATAACTAGAATTCATAATTATTGAAAATAAGGCATCCATGGGCCGCTGGTGCTGTGGCATAGTGGGTAAAGCAGTTGCCTGAAGGGCTGGCATCCCACATGGGTGCCGGTACAAGTGCTGGCTGCTGCACTTCCAATCCAGCTCTGCAGTGTGGCCTGGGAAAGCAGCAGAAGATGGCCCAAGTCCTTGGGCCCCTGCACCCGCATGTGAGACCTGGAAGAAGCTCCTGGCTCCTGGCTTTGGATTGGCACAGCTCCGGCTATTGTGGCCATTTGGGGAGTAAACCAGTAGATGGAAGACCTCTCTCTCTCTGCCTCTGCTTCTCTGTAACTCTGCCTTTCAAAAAACAATCTTTCTTTTCTGACATCAACCTAAAAATTCCAATTAAGAATGAAGCAAATGTGAGGCACTGTACTGCATACAAAAAATTGACAATTGGGCTAATTATATCTATCATTTGGTGTTGTTTGAATAAAAAGAAATAATGGTTATAAAGTGTCTAGCACAGTTCCTGGCACACAAGAGAATGTCAGCTCTTATTCAACAATTTACAGTATTTTATCTTCTGTGGTCTGTATTTTATACTGCCACTCTGATAGCAATTCTACATACATTTACAAACAACTTATTAGGCTAAGTAATATTATATGCCAATATTAAAGGACCAAAGATTCACACATGATAAAAATAAGCAGGATAACTATAGATGTATGTACTTTATAGATGTGTGAACAACTAGAGAGAGAATATCTCCTAAATTTTTCTCATTTTATAGATGAGGAAATAAAGTTCCAAAGAGTGAGGCCGTCTTAAGTACTATCTGTTGTTTGTAGAACCTATTTAGAGCAAGGACACCTGAGTTCAGAGTTGACTTTTCTCTGACTAAATTGTTAGCTCAAATGTATCATATTGATTATTTAAAGAGCACTTGGAAAGCAAACAGAAGATACTTTTATTTTTTATAGTATTAAAACTACTTAGATAATGCTTCAAAAAATAATCTACTGGCTATAATGGTGCTTTTCCTTTTACCTTCATGATATTGAATGTTTATAACCAAGTAAATATGATTAGTTTGAGAAAATCTCATGGGTTGGGAAGTTAAACAAACATATACAAAATTTCAAACATCTTCCTGTGGGGAGCAACCGGACTAGACTGAGTTACTGGAATTAAGACTTATTCTCTGCATCTGCTCTCCCACAATATGGCGCTGGGAGAGAAGAAAACAGCTTCTACCCAGCTGCCTCCAGTTCAACCAATAAACAGCAGGACCTGCTCCTGATTGGAGGAGAACAGCGTACTCGGCGTGTGGGCAGCCAAGTTGGGATTGGCGGAGGAGGACTATAAAGGAGGAGAGAGACGGCATGCACCAGGAACATCTAAGGGGAACATCTAAGGGGAACACCTGTGCAGCCCCCAGAGAGCCGGCCGGCGGTGTGCCGCTCCCCTGCGGAAGTGGGGAATGTGGCCAGGGGGAACTGCCCTTCCACGGAGGTGGAAGGGATAGTAGCCAACCCAGGAAGAACCAGCAGCAAACCCGGGGAGGGCCGAGCAGACGAAAGAACAGCGCAGGGTCCTGTGTCGTTCCTCCACGAAGAGGGGGAGCGACATAATGGTGCCGTGACTCGGATATGAAGCCTAGGCAGGGTTTAGTGTCGTTCCTCCACGAAGAGGGGGAGCGACACTTCCTTTTTGGATACACTCAGAAACTAGAAGTTGTCGATAGATTAGAAGGATTCAAAGAAAGTATTAAGGACGTACTGAGAGGGGAAGAGAGAGGGAGAGGAGGAAAGGAGAACCTTTGCTAACGTCTGATACAATATTCAGTGAAGAGGGAAATGATGGGGAAAGCCTTGGAGGTACCAAGAACAGCACTTTGTGTTTCTGTGTGGGTGCAAACTGTTGAAATCTTTACTTAATATATGCTAAATTGATCTTCTGTATATAAAGGGAATTGAAAATGAATCTTGATGTGAATGGAATGGGAGAGGGAGCGGGAGATGGGAAGGTTGTGGGTGGGAGGGAAGTTATCGGGGAGGAAAGCCGCTGTAATCCATAAGCTGTACTTTGGAAATTTATATTTATTAAATAAAAGTTAAAAAAAAGTAATAATAATAGCTAGTTACAAAGGGCTACATATTATATGATCTCATTTATACAAAATGGCAGTGATAAGAAAAGCTACAGAGATAAAAAGATTAGCAGCAGCCTACACAAAGGGTGGGAGGTGGAAATACAGATTGTATAATGATAGCTGAAGGGAATGGAGTTTCTTTTTGGGATAATGAACACGTGCAAGATTGAGACGCTCATAGTTCACTTCTCTGTGAATATATTATTGAATTGTACACTATAAATGGGTGACCTGCATAGTATGTGAATTGGATCTTAACAAAGTCATTACTGAAAATGAAAACAGGGGCTGACACTGAGGCATGATGGGTAAAACCACCTGCAGTGCCAGCATCCCCATGGGTGCCAGTTTTGAGTCCCAGCTGCTCCACTTCTGATCCAACTCCCTGCTAATGCTCCTGGGCAAGCAGTGGAAGATGGACCAAGAACTTGGGCCATCCTAAACCCATGTGGGATGCCCAGAAGAAGCTCCTGGATCCTGGCTTCAAACAGGCCCAGCTTCAGCTGCTGTGGCCATTTGGGGAGTAAACCAGCAGATTGAAGATCTCGCTCTCTCTTTCTGTAACTTTGCCTTTCAAATAAACAAATAGATCTTAAAACAATAAAAAATAAAAAAATAAAATAAAATGAAAACAAAAACCCCAGTAACTCTAGAAACCCAAGTCGCAAATGAAAGATCCTGTAGAAATAAATGTTATTGAGAAAATAGGTAAGAGAAAGCCTCTATTTGAGGTATCTAAAACACTAAGGAATAAACACAATATTTTAGCTACTAATTGGCACAGGTATGTTGAGTAAATAAACAGGTTGCAGGTGACAGTTACACAAGTTTGAATGATCAGAAAAATAATCTGTTGTTAATGATACAGTCTATGTTACAGTCTGGTAAAATTTGGTGTTTAAAATTTGCTAAATGCTGTGGTAAACATTCCTTTTTCTATTACCTATTTGCTGTGGTATATAAGCATTACATGAGAGAATGGGATAACTACAATTATGACTAATTCATTTTTGTATCCCCTGCAGCATTGAGCTTGATGCTTTATACACGGTAGGCATTCAATAAATATTTGATGAACAAAATTAACCATCATAGTCAGACTTGAGGCTGTGTAATTACAAAATATAACTGAGGCTATTAAAAAAAAAAAAACGCCGAACATTATATAACATTTGAAACATTTTAATGGACCTATAAATGAGAATTTTGTTAACAACTAAAATATACACAAGCATAATTTAGTAATTTAATATGAAAGTAAAAACATCCATCAGAAAGATAAGGACAGTTGGGGAAATGCTTACAAAATGTGATTTTATTCATAGTATATACACCACAAAACAGATACTTCCCATATCTTGCAATTTATTTCAAAATTTAAAACCTACTTGTTTTTCAGCTGAATTTTTTTCGTGACAGATGCTGAAGCTTGACTTATATTCCCTAACAATATCTACAGGCTGCCCAACAACATGATAGAATTATGTTTTTAGAATTTAAAAGACCATGGCTCAGGGTTTAAAAAATAAATTAATAAAAGAGAAACATTATTAGAATAAAAATGAAAACATATTCACTACATGATAAAAATTCATTCCTTAAAAATCAGTATGTGGGGTGAGCATTATTTCACTTAACCTATTCGGAAGCACTATAACACCAATATACAAATAAAACAGAACCCACAGCCTGAAATGATACAGTGGCTAACACTACTTAGGTGCTAGCTCACAATATAAATAAACATGAATGGAAGAGCAAGTTTAAAAAAAGCTCGTTTTCAGCTTAATAGTCGGTGCAGAATGTATGGCAGGGGCCGGCTGCCTGGCAGCTGCTTTGGCTTTGCTAGCCTGGCTTGCTCGAACAGCAGTTTCTAGACGTACTTTCAATTCCGGAGCAGCCCCCATTACTGTCTTGAAAGCATGAGGATACAGAGGTCCGATATGCATTAAATTCTGGAGTGCAAACTCATGAAGATCTTTGGAAGCTGCATTTGCTGAGGCGAAAGAATTTTCATCCAGCAGGTAAGAGATTAAAGTGGGAACTAAGAGAGCAAGTAACTGGACTCCTGTAAAACACAGAGAGAAAGGATGATGAGTCTGAGGATTCCGATAAACTTTAATCTAAAACCTAGGCAATTACTACTGCAGAGTAAATTAAAAGTAAATAACATGCAACCTATTTCAGACCTCAATGATAACTCATAATTAATGTTAAATATTTACTTAATGCCCAAGCCACATGGTAGGGTTGGAGAGCAGGCAGGTTAAGTTTCTGAACTTTACTTTTCATTTGCTTTATAAAACATTGCTGGCTAGAAAGTTAAAAAGGAAGAAAATGTTTTAAAATTACCATTTGGTCCAATGTATTTTGAGTAAGATTATCAAGTGTTTAAGGTTAGAATCAAGATGTTGGAAGAGGGGACAGGAAGCAGAAAACCATTTGTTTGCCAATATTTGAAATTACTTGTTGCTTTCTTTCTTAGGTGGAAATGTAATACAGATGTTATACTATTTGATCGCCTCCCAAACTCCAAGTAAGTGAGGGGAAATTCCTCAGATATATGGAAATATATAAACCTTAGGGTTAAGCAACAAGAACTCATGTCTGATGACACAAATTCTAAGCCCTTTCAAATGAATTTATTTGGAGGCTTAATCTACTTTGCTAATCTCTTTTTCTTTCTAAATCAACAACTCCACTCTGGTATATACATTTTTATATTTTAATTAAAGGTGATATTGCTCTTTATTTTTTTTTTCCAAGATTTATTTATTTACTTAAAAGGCAGTTACAGAGAGAGAGAGACAGACAGACAGACAGACATCTTCCTTTTTTTTTTTTTTTTTTTTTTACAGGCAGAGTGGACAGTGAGAGAGAGAGAGAGAGAGAGAGAAAGGTCTTCCTTTTGCCATTGGTTCACCCTCCAATGGCCGCCAAGGCCGGCGCACCGCGCTGATCCGATGGCAGGAGCCACATGCTTCTCCTGGTCTCCCATGGGGTGCAGGGCCCAGGCACTTGGGCCATCCTCCACTGCACTCCCGGGCCACAGCAGAGAGCTGGCCTGGAAGAGGGCAACCGGGACAGAATCTGGTGCCCCGACCAGGACTAGAACCCGGTGTGCCGGCGCCGCAAGGTGGAGGATTAGCATATTGAGTTGCGGCACCGGCCAATTTAATAAATATAAATTTCAAAAGTACAACTTTTGGCAGGCACCGTGGCTTAATAGGCTAATCCTCCACCTAGTGGCGCCGGCACACCGGGTTCTAGTCCTGGTTGGGGCGCCGGATTCTGTCCCAGTTGCCCCTCTTCCAGGCCAGCTCTCTGCTGTGGCCCGGGAGTGCAGTGGAGGATGGCCCAGGTGCTTGGGCCCTGCACCCCACGGGAGACCAGAAGAAGCACCTGGCTCCTGGCTTTGGATCAGCACGGTGCGCCAGCCACTGGAGGGTGAACCAACAGCAAAAGGAAGACCTTTCTCTCTCTCTCTCTCTCTCACTGTCCACTCTGCCTGTCAAAAAAAAAAAAAAAGTACAACTGTTATAGTGGTTCTTACCCCGCACCCGTCCTTATATCCCCAAACCATCTTATCTCCTACTACCTCTCCCATCCCATTCTTAAGATTCATTTTTAATTATCTTTATGTACAGAAGATCAACTCTAAAGTAAGTAAAGATTTCAACAGTTTGCACCCACACATACACACAAAGTATAAAGTACTGTTTGAAGACTAGTTTTACCGGTAATTCTCATAGTACAACACATTAAGGACAGAGGTCCTACATGGGGAGCAAGTGTGCAGTGACTCTTGTTATTGATTTAACAACTGACTCTTTTTTATGATGGCAGTGATCACCCAAGGCTCTTGTCATGAGCTGCCAAGGCTATGGAAGCCTTTTGAGTCCACAAACTCTGACATTATATAGACAAGGCCATAATCAAAGTGGAAGTTCTCTCCTCCCTTCAGAGAAAGGTACCTCCTCCTTTGATGGTCCGTTCTTTCCACTGGGATCTTGCTCGCAGAGATCTTTCATTTAGGTCAGTTTTTGCCACAGTGTCTTGGCTTTCCATGCCTGAAATGGAAATGCCCCTCTTCCAGGCCAGCTCTCTGCTGTGGCCAGGGAAGGCAGTGGAGGATGGCCCAAGTGCTTGGGCCCTGCACCCCATGGGAGACCAGAAGCACCTGGCTCCTGGCTTCAGATCAGCGCAGTGCGTCAGCCTCAGCACGCCGGCCGCAGCGGCCATTGGAGAGTGAACCAAAGGCAAAGGAAGACCTTTCTCTCTCTCTCTCTCTCTCACTGTCCATTCTGTCTGTCAAAATATATA
Source organism: Oryctolagus cuniculus (assembly GCF_051225735.1). Classification (NCBI taxonomy): domain Eukaryota; kingdom Metazoa; phylum Chordata; class Mammalia; order Lagomorpha; family Leporidae; genus Oryctolagus; species Oryctolagus cuniculus. Next base: position 171,034,442 of record NC_142868.1, on the reverse strand, counting down.
TATATATAAAAGAAATTTATATTTATTAAATAAAAGCTTTCTATAAAAAAATACTAAATGGTAATAAGCTCAGTGCTAGACTTATAAAATGAGAAAGACTTAGTTTCATCTTACTAAAATAAAATTATAAATAAAATATGTAATATATTTTAATAAAATAGTAAAATAAGGCCGGTGCCGCGGCTCACTTGGCTAATCCTCTGCCTGCAGCACGGGCACCCCGGGTTCTAGTCCCGGTTGGGGCGCCGGATTCTGTCCTGGTTGCTCCTCTTCTAGTCCAGCTCTCTGCTGTGGCCTGGGAAGGCAGTGGAGGATGACTCAAATTCTTGGGCCCTGCACCTGCATGGGAAACCAGGAGGAAGCACCTGGCTTCTGGCTTCGGATCGGCGCAGCGCGCTGGCCGTAGCAGCCATTTGTGGGGGTGAACCAACGGAAGGAAGACCTTTCTCTCTGCCTCTCTCTCTCTCATTGTCTAACTCTGCCTGTCAAAAAAAAAAAAAAAAAAAAAAAAAAAGTAAAGTAAAATTATGTTGAGTTGTCAAATACAGCCAATGACATAAAATTTAGACTCAAATAATCCGTATATTATTAGTAATTTTAGTTTTCATTAATATTAGTAATTTCATTAACTTTTTTTTTTTTAAGGCAGAGTGGACAGTGAGAGAGAGAGAGAGAGAGAAAGGTCTTCCTTTTGCTGTTGGTTCACCCTCCAATGGCCGCCATGGCCGGCGCGCTGCAGCTGGCGCACTGCACTGATCTGATGACAGGAGCCAGGTGCTTCTCCTGGTCTCCCGTGGGGTGCAGGGCCCAAGGACTTGGGCCATCCTCCACTGCACTCCCGGGCCACAGCAGAGAGCTGGCCTGGAAGAGGGGCAACCGGGACAGAATCCGGTGCCCCGACCGGGACTAGAACCCGGAGTGCCGGCGCTGCAAGGCGGAGGATTAGCCTACTGAGCCGCGGCGCCGGCCCAATTTCATTAACTTCTAATAACAGTCATTTCTTCATGATTTTCCCAGTTTTGATATCACTTCCATGTAACAAAGTAATATTGACCTTTTTTTCTTCTCTTTAAACAGTTAATCATTAAATAAATTTTCTGTCACATTCATCCCTGCATTCTTCCATTATCATAGTTCTGCATTATAATTTTAGGAGAGCCATTATAATAGCTTTTCAAATGCCTCTTTTACTTATCCTAATTTTTTCAAGAGAAGAAGAAAGAGCATATAAAAAATTGATACAATTTTTATCTGGAAGGCAATTTGGCAACACACAGTAAAGGTCCTAAAAATGTACATTTCCTTCATTCTAAAATTTCACTTTTAGAAATTTATCTGAAAGAAATTTTTAAAAATGAATGCACAGATAGTATGTACCAGTATGTTCATCTCATTTATTTAAGATCCTTAAAACTTGAAAAAATGTAACAATCATAAAATACTAGTGTAAAAAGTATAGTCTTACTATGTGAAAAGACCCCAGTGGAAAGAAGTAGTCATCAAAGAAGGATGTACTTTTCTCTGAAGGGAGTAGAGAACTTTCACTTTGCTTATGGCCTTGTCTAACTACTGACAGAATTTGTGGACTCAAAAGGCTTCCATAGCCTTGGCAGCTCATTGTCAGGGGCTTCAGGTGATCACTGAAGTCATACAAAGAGTGTTAAATGTTAAATTAACAACAGGAGTCACTGTGCACTAACTTCCCATGTAGAACCTCTGTACTCAGAGTTTTATTATGAGAGTTAATAGTAAAACTTGTTCTCAAAGATTTACTTCGTTTTAGTGTATTAAGTGAAGGATATTCTTATGTCTCATAAGTTATACTATGTCTAAGTGCTCGCAAAAGATGTATCATTCTTGGGTTCTTCTTTAAAGTTAATCAAGTTTCTCAAAAAAAAAAAAAAAGAATGCTTAAAATATTTAAAAAAAGAAGTGGAAAAAAGTATAGTCTTACTATAATTATAATAATATATGTAAAGGCAAATATTTAATTATGATGAAATCAAGACTTAAGCATTAAGGAAATAAAGTACATATGAAGCTACATAAGTCTGGTTAGTAGATGGATATGTATAGTTTTTCATGTTATAAAAATTAATAATTTAAAGTATTAAATGAGGTATTTTAATAATGTTTGATATTAATACTACTCTGGCTATATTTGTTATAAAGCTTTTGTACCTCTATTATAAATACTAGAACATGATTTTTAACCTTTATTAAATATCCATATGTTTCCTAGTTCTTAAAAGGACACAGTGTTGAAATGCCATCAGTAATTCACTTACTTCGTGCTCATAAAAAAATAAATATAAATCAACTCATACATTATGTTAGTAACATAAGCAAGTACATTATGTTTTCAGATATTAAGTGCTCTTTAGTAATGTTTATGTTATAAAAGCCTGTGTCTAATATCAAAAAGATATGTAATACAGATCTTCATTTTTGGACTTAGTGGCCTTTTATAAGAAAATACTTACTGTTCTGTTCTTCACCAAGAGCAACCAATGTTTCAAGAACTTTTATTCCTTCTTGAACAGCTAAAAGTTCTGTGTTACTGGCTGGTCTGTTTCTTTCAACAGCTTTCAGCTTTTCCACCACTATTGGAGCTAATGAATGGATATAGGGAGTAGAAAGGGCACGATTGGAATGTTGGAAGACGGAGAGGAGCAGCTGGTAACATTTGGCTTGAACCTGTATAAGAAGATCATTTTATCAATTAACATGTGATAGTTCTTACTTACTCTAAATCACATTGCATCTTAATAGACATTGAAAAGAAGTGATACAGCAGGATGAAAATAGAATGCCATTTTTGCCTTAAAGAAATGTAGAAAAATAGAACTTTCAATAAGCTAAGTAAATAAAATTGTAAAGAAACTAATAAGAAAAACACTTTGGGTAAATTACCAAATCACCACACTTACATAATTTATATATTTCTACAATGTGGAAGAAAACAGGAACCAGGAATTTCAATTTCTGTTTTAAATTTTTCTTTTAATGTATAATTGTCCCTCCCAAAATTAGGCTTCAAAAAGTTAGTGAAAAAAATAGAATAAAAAGAGAATGTACATGTCTCCCGAACTTTCCGAGTCCCCCTTGTATTTAGGAAGGAAGGCTAATTATTTGAATGATCTGAAATAAAACTACAAAAGTACACTGCTTAGATACTTTGAACCCATTTGATTTGATTTCCTGGAAATGACTGCTTGTACCAACTTAGTCTAGAAAGAAAAGTATATCTGGTTATTAGAGAAAGACTTCATAACAATTTTTTTAAAGGAAGGAAGGTCCATCAATATATGGAACAAATGACAGATTAAAAATTGCTTCAGTGCTTTGGTAGAATACAAGTTGCCAAACCTTGCTGGACATCAGATATATCCAGGAAATAGTATAGAAATAGACATCCTTGAGGCACAAATCTGGAGACTGATTCAGGAAAATAGTGGTAGAGTTCAGAAATATTTATAAACTGCTTTTCTTACTCTTGTACAGAAGGTCTAAGAATCATCAGTTTAGACACTGACACTGTGAAGCAACAAAACTTATTTTCTAGACAAACTAGTTTCCAAGAGGTACATTAAAACACAAACTAATATATCTATTAATGCCCTTGATGTCACTTAAATAAACACTGGAAAACATAATCACAGACTCATGTAAAGTCTTTAGCAATGTGACCTCAGGCTAATTAAATACTCGAGTGCTGGAGAATTTCTGCATATGTGAATAAACATACTGTCTCTCCTAGTGTTTAACCTCATGGACCTTTTCCAGCTTTTCCATTTAAAAGCCATACCACAAATACTTGAGCTTTCATTACATCACGTATTTTAATGAATTAATCTGAAATTTTCTTAATAAAATAGAATATCTGTGTTAAGTATAACTTACCCATGGGTCACATGAATTTAATGCATTTTTAAATCTGTTCATACAGCCATTCTGTAATGACTGGACTCCTATTATTTCACTACTAGCAGACCACAGGAAGAGTGCAATGGCTGTTAGCATGCTTACTTCATCAGGTGGAGGCATTGAATCTTCTGAAAAGGAAAAATGAAAGCAGTGTGTTGTTTCTAAAGCATTTTGGAATTTTAATCTTGAAAAACAACTCTCTCTCTTCAACGTTTATAGCAATGTGTGTACAATCTAATACAGTTCACAAATAACTGTATGAAGAGAAACAGGGAATGTTTTACCAGAAGTCCTCCTTAGTATTCTAAAAGATACAATATTACTGGAAAAAAAATTCCAGGAAAAAATCCTAATAAGAACAATAATATGGAAAAAAATTAAAATATAAAAGATCACATGGAAACATAACATTACAATAAAAGTCATTTAACTTCTGTGGAGTGCAGGTGGATCAAAAATTTTCATTCTCCTTGCAACAAAGGTAAATTATTATAAGATATTCTAAGTAACTTAAAAATCCAAGGTAGACTTTCTTAGTGATATCTTTCCATTTAATAAATATGAAAAACTATAAATCTCACACAATCATTAAAGAAAAAAATTTTGTACAATATCTTGAAGACAGTGTTCTAACAATTTTAAAGAATTTATTGGGGCCAGCAACACCAGCATCGCATATGAGCATGGGTTCAAGCCCGGGTCTGCTCTACTTCTCATCTAGCTCCTTGCTAATGTGCCTGGAAAACAGTGGAAGATGGCCCAAGCACTTGGGCTCCTGCCATCCATATGGAAGACCTGGATAGAATTCCAGGCTCCTGGCTCAGTCCTGCCTATTGCAGTGATTTAGGGAGAAAACCAGCAAATGGAAGATCTCTCTCTCTCTATGCTTCTCTCTAACTTTGCCTTCAAATAAAAAAATTTTTAAAAAAGCAAAAACTAAACTCTACTTTTTAAATAAATAAATAAATCTCTAAAACAAACAGGAAAAATAACATTGCTATTACAATAATTTATTCAAGAATGGATACAGCATTAACTTAAAAGAAATACAGTATGTAATTAGGAATACAGGAAATATGGACATTTATTCTAAAGAACAATACTATCAAACATATAAGAGCCCCAAAGTATTTTGTGATTCTCATTGCTTCAACAATTAAACTTATCAGCATTTTATGTAATAGTTTGGGTTAATCTGACAACTCTAGACACCCAATAATAATCAATACTTTATTAGGATTATGAACATGGTTGATATATTAAGTTTTCCTAAAATAAAAAGTTCTAAGAAACAGTCTAGAAGTCCATTAACATAAAGAAAAAAAGTTAAGGAAATAAAGAGATGTAAAATCTGACGGATTTAAGTAATTTATAATAACCTGAGTCATAAATGCAAAACATCTGACAACTACATAGTGGAAATACTACTCTAGGTAGAACGAGAACAATCTCTTATTCCGAGTTTGTGATATCTCAAGCAATCTTCAGTCAGAAAATTATCATATCATTTTAAAATTGTGATTTTAAGATGAAGCACCTAAATATGATTCGCTACTACAAGGAACTAAGAGTTTTTGGAGAAGTAACTAATTCTAGAATAAGGCCAGTGCCGCGGCTCAATAGGCTAATCCTCCGCCTTGCGGCGCCGGCACACCAGGTTCTAGTCCCGGTCGGGGCGCCGGATTCTGTCCCGGTTGCCCCTCTTCCAGGCCAGCTCTCTGCTGTGGCCCGGGAGTGCAGTGGAGGATGGCCCAAGTGCTTGGGCCCTGCACCCCATGGGAGACCAGGATAAGTACCTGGCTCCTGCCATCAGATCAGCGCAGTGTGCCGGCCACAGCGCACTGGCCGTGGCGGCCGTTGGAGGGTGAACCAACGACAAAGGAAGACCTTTCTCTCTGTCTCTCTCTCTCTCACTATCCACTCTGCCTGTCAAAAAATAAAAAAAAAAAAATAATAATTCTAGAATAAAAACAGAGAAAACACAAGATGTTTGCTATTAATGAGGACATATTGAAATAATAGTAATGGACCAACTTAAGTAAAAAAACCATCATCAGTCTCTACTGCTGATAGTAAATATTACAACAGTAAAGGGAAAGTGAAAAGAAGGCTTCTCCTTTTAGTAGAATGCTAGCTAATAAGTTTAAAAGGAATAAATTACAGATTAGAAAATTAATAATTTGAAGCTATCATAGTAATACATAATTCAGGCAAAATGGATGCTAGAAATACTATGTAAAAGTTGGCTGGGGAATAGACAGCTGAGATACTCTCAGATTATCTCCCCACACATAACTTATTAATCATAAAAGGAAGAAATGGCAACTTTATATGGAAAAACATGGTAAAAACCATCTTAAAAAAGTAATTAAAATTAAGGTTCCCATTAATTGGACAAAGCAACATTATATGTCTCCTTACATAATGCACTGGGAAAGAATGTAACTTTTACAGTGTTCTGGTCAAAAATGCATAAGCTGAATCTAATCTAAGGTGAAGAACATTCTATAAAATATATGGCCTGTACTCTTAAAAAAAAAAAAACACCGATGTCATGAAAGATAAAGGCTGAGAAACTGTCCCAGATTAAAGGAGACCAAATGGGTTGGCATTTATCCTACTAGTTAAGAGGCTGATGTCTCCTATCAGAGCGCCTTCATTCAATGTCTGGCTCTGGCTCCTAAGTTAAACTTTCTGCTAAAGCAAATCTTGGGAGACAGTTGTGAGGGCTTAAGCAATTGGGTTCCTGCCACCCATATGGAAAAAATGGATTGGGTTCCTGGCTCCCAGATTCTAGTCAGCCCAATCTCAGCTGTTGTGAGCATTTAGGGTGTGGACCAGCAGATAGCCATGCTCTTTCTCTCTCTTCTGCTCAAATAAATTAAGAATTTGAAGGGCCCAGCACTGTGGCACAGCAGGTAAGCCCCAGCCTGCAGCGCCGGCATCCCATATGGGTGCTGGTTCGAATCCCAGCTGCTCTTCTTCTGATTTAGCTCTCTGCTATGGTTTGGGAATGCAGTGGAAGATGGCCCAAGTCCTTGGGCCCCTGCACCCACATGGGAGACCTAGAATAAGCTCCTGGCTCCTGGCTTTGGATCAGCTCAGCTCTGGCTGTTGCAGTCATTTGGGGAGTGAACCAGCGGAATGGAAGACCTCTCTCTCTCTCTGGCTCTACTTCTCTCCGTCTTTCAAATAAATAAAATAATTCTTTAAAAAAATTTAAAAAAGAATTTTAAATAAATAATCTTCATTGTCAAAAAAGGACACTAAAGCAACAAAATGACTAAAGAAAAAAATGTTCTATGAAGTTCATTAGGACAACTGGAGAAACTTGCATATGAACAATAAAAGCACTGTATCCAAGCTAAATTGCATAAATTTGATAATTCTGTGGTTATGTAAAAGAATGTCATGTTCTTAGGATATCCATGAAGTATTTAAGAGTAAAGAGTCGGTCGGCGCCGCGGCTCACTAGGCTAATCCTCCGCCTAGCGGCGCCGGCACACCGGGTTCTAGTCCCGGTTTGGGCGCCGGATTCTGTCCCGGTTGCCCCTCTTCCAGGCCAGCTCTCTGCTGTGGCCAGGGAGTGCAGTGGAGGATGGCCCAGGTGCTTGGGCCCTGCACCCCATGGGAGACCAGGAAAAGCACCTGGCTCCTGGCTCCTGCCATCGGATCAGCGCGGTGCGCCGGCTGCAGCGCGCCGGCCGTGGCGGCCATTGGAGGGTGAACCAACGGCAAAGGAAGACCTTTCTCTCTGTTTCTCTCTCTCTCACTGTCCACTCTGCCTGTCAAAAAAAAAAAAAAGAGTAAAGAGTCATGAAGACTTCAATATATTCTCAAAGAGATCAGGAAAATTAATAATGATAAGATTAGCAATAATGAGAGCCAGATTATTGTTGTCTGTTTTTAGTTCTTTTCTATTTTTTTTTTTACAACAGACAGCAAACAGGAGAAAAAGCCAAACACCGAAGAAACATGTGTTAAGTATTTCCCCTAATAATAAACATGAAAAATGCTTAAATTCACCAGGAAAATGAGCACTGCAAATTATAGTATCATGGGGCCAGCGCCGTGGCACAGCGGGTTAAAGCCTTGGACTGTAGCACCGGCATCCCATATGGGCACCAATTTGAATTCCGGCTGCTCCATTTCTGATCCAGCTCCCTGATAATGCACTTGGGAAAGCAGCGAAAAATGGCCCAACTCCTTGGGCTCCTGCATCCACGTGGGAGACCCAGAAGAAGCTCCTAATTCCTGGCTTCGGATTGATTCTGTTCCAGCCATTGCAGCTATCTGGGGAGTGAATCAGTGGATGGAAGACTTCTGTCTACCTCTCTCTATAACTTTGTCCTTCAAATAAATAAAATAAATCTTTTAAAAAGAGCTTAATTTTTTAAAAAAATAGTATGATAGCAAAATTTAAAAGTCTGACAATATCAGGTATTACTGAGGATGTGTGGAAATAGAGATTATCATATGCTGTCGATGGAGTATAAATTCACATAGCTATGTTGGAAAGCCATTTGGCAATGTTTGATAAAATAAAAATTGAAAACACCTTCATATTCACTTCTAGGTGTATGTCCTAGAAAATGTCTCATAGCAAGTGTACATGATGAATTTACAAAACAGCTCTCTGCAGCTGGCACTGTGGTGTAGTGGGTTAAGCCATCACTTGCAACGCCAGCATTCCATAAGTGTGCCAGTTCAAGTCCTTGCTGTTCTACTTCCAATCCAGCTTCCTGATAATGTGTCTGAGAAAGCAGCAGAAGATGGCCCAAGTAGTTGGGTCTCTGCCACATATGTGGGAGATCCAGATGAAGCTCCTGGCTCCTAGCTTCAGTCTGGCCCAGCCATTGTGGCCATTTGGGGAGTGAACCAGAGGAAGGAATGGAATCTCTCTCTACCTCTGTCTTTCAAATAAATAAATACACCTTAAAAAAAAAAGAATGCTCTCTGAAGCAATGTTTCTAATTGGATAAATGATAAATAGCAAAAATATCCATTAATAGGACAATGAATAATTGTTGACAATACATGTGCTAGAAAACTATATGAGTTAAAAGAAAGCCTTATATATGTCCATATTAATAAATCTAAATACTATATATTGCTCCTAGTTACTTATTACACTCTCTATATAATGCATAAACATATTAAAATATATGTGTACTTATTAACATAGGTGATAACTATTAATAGTGTCTAGATATTTAGATATTCCTAGAAAGAAATATATCAATACCCAGATTGTGGTTCCAGTTGGTGAAACGTGAGGCTAGGGACAAGTACTTCACTTTACTCTCTTTTCTTTATCTTTTATTGAAACAACTTGAAGTAAACATAAATATATCAGAGCTTGTCAATTCTGGGTCTTTTTATTTGTACCTAAATTCTAAGAAAAGTGCGTTTAGTTAACAATGTAGAAAGGGATATTAAAGTTCATATCTGAGAGACGTGACTAAAACATTTAAGATGATTCAGTGTAACATAGCTATTTTCTGACAAGCTTATTCAAATAATTAGCCAATAGATATCCTAAAAGATTAAATTTTACAACTCCATTAGATTACCTGGTTGAGAATATTCCAGGATGCATGCAAGAGTGCTACGAATCAGAGCTGTCCATTGTTTTTGGGTTTCCTCAGTCTTGGCCAATGAAAGTGTCACAATACTTTTAATTCCCTGAAGAGCTGCACTGACTGGTGGAGGAACCTGATTATCTGCAGACTTTATCGCTGTGTCTTTCAATATTCTTGCAATTAAAAACAGAACTGTGGGCAGGATTGTCATACATCCTGAAACAAAAACAAATCAGATTACCTCGTAACTATTGCAGTTCCAATATTGTAATTTTTTCCATTGTTTATATTTTGTGGCTTAGTATTACTTTTCCTTGTTTTCATATAAAATTTACTGCATTACTACTACTATAATTCAGTGTTTGAAAAGGAAAATATGAAAGATTCATGTTATATTGCCAGTGCTGTGGCACAGTAGGCTGGGCCTCCACCTGTGGCGCTGGCAACCCATGTGGGTGCCAGTTTGTGTCCCAGTTGCTCCTTTTCCCATTCAGCTCTCTGTCTGTGGCCTGGGAAAGCAGTGGAGGATGGCCTAAGTGCCTGGGTCCCTGCACCTGTATGGTGGACCCAGAAGAAGCTTCTGGCTCCTGACTTCAGATCAGCTCAGCTCTGGCCACTGCAGTCATTAAGGGAGTGAACCAGCAGACAGAAGAGCTCTCTCTCTCTCTGTAACTCTACCTCTAAAATAGATAGATAAAATCTTTAAAAACAAACAAGAAAGAAAGAGTCATACTATTTTAAAGAAGACACAGTTAATATTTTCTTTTTACACCAGCCTTGTTTGTATTACCTCCATTATTTCATTTATTTAATACTGCATGCCCTTAATAAAGAAAATCAGAAAGGAAGATAGAAAAATAGAAGCAGCCACTGCAATATACTTTAAGAATCATCTGATTAACTTGAGGGCTTTTACAGCAATTCTAAAACATGCAATCAACCCTCAGTGACTAAAGTCAGACTAGTAAGCCAGGTAAATGAAAAGACTACTGGGGGGGGGGGGAATAAAAGGCCCCCAGCGGCAATATTGTCATTCCATGTGGGTGCCAGTTCATGTCCCAGCTGCTCCACTTCTAATTCAGCTCCCAGTTAATATGCCTGGGAAAGCAGTAGAGGATGGGTTAAGTCCTTGGTCCTCTGTACTCATGTGGGAGATCCAGATGTAGCTCCTGGTTTCAGCCTGGCCCAGCCCCAGCCATGGCAGCCATTTCGGAATTGAACCAGAGGATAGATTTCTTTTTCTTTTTTTTTTTTAAGATTTATTTATTTATTTAAAATTCAGAGTTACACAGTGAGAGAAATTTTTGGCAGAGAGAGAGAGGTCTTCCATCCGCTGGTTCACTCCCCAATTGGCCACAATAACTGGAGCTGTGCCGATCTGAAGCCAGGAGCCAGGTGCTTCTTCCGGGTCTCCCACACGGGTGCAGGGGCCCAAGGACTTGGGCCATCTTTCACTGCTTTCCCAGGCCATAGCAGAGAGCTGGATCGGAAGTGGAGCAGCCAGGACTCGAATCAGCGCCCATATGGGATGCCAGCCCTGCAGGTGGTGGCTTTATCTGCTACGCCACAGCACTGGCCCCAGGATGGAAGATTTCTTTCTCTCCCTCCCTTTCTCTCTGTACTAGGCCTTTCAAATAAATAAAATAAATCTTTAGAAAAAAAGACTTTTGGGGTAGCCAAAGAAGAAATGAAAGGACCCTAAAATTCGTAGCTGAAAAAACTTTTACGGGTCAGCATTATGTATCTCTCCTTTTCTCTGTGTAATTCTGTCAAACAAATAAATCTAAAAACCCACCTTTTAGGTTATCAAAATCAATGAGAGAATCCCTTCCCTAATCTCAGATGCAGTCATTGTAGCCTCTGCCTGCAAAACTTTAATAATGAAAAATTTATAATTTTCCCATACATAGGGTACCTCTAAGAGTTAGAAGGGTATTCATTGTGTTGAGCTGAAATTTGCCTATATAATAATTGATGCTGATTTTACCTTCCAGGTAAGATATGAGAAAAGAGTATTTTTCCTTACAATAACTTTTCAGCCCCTGCAGAGAGCTATTATCTTTAAGAATTACACATAATTTTCTTAGTTACTCATAAGAATCGGCTGTCACTCTGCTTTGACATTCAGTTTTTCAGTGATGCTCAAGAGTGGCACAAGATTAGGAATAAAGAGGTTGGTAATTCCACTTTACAGCCACCTGCTGACAGTCAATGTCTTTCTCCAATCTGCAGTTCTCTTTTGTTTGAAACTTATCTGAAAAGAGGACTTCAGATTCCTGATTTTTCTGAATCTTTACTCTTTATAGGCTCCTAAAGGTAAACAAACCCTTAAGGAAGACCAACTTCTCATTTCACACTTGAGATTGAAGAGAAAAATAAATCACAACCATGCTTAAAATCACAGGCAAGCTTATCTTTGTCTACTGTAATATTTCTAAATACTGTACCAGCAGGTGAACAAAGGGATGGTAAATCAGAGAGTATGGTAACTGTGGCTGCAACCAAACGAGCGCTTTCTTCCGAGAGTCGCGTTTTAACGGCTACGTGACTGGGAGAGTCCGACATCTTGGTACTGAGGTGTGGCATATGACGTACTAAAATGAACATCAACAGCTCCATAGTTGCAAACACAAGAGATTTTCCAGGAACAAGACCACCGCTGTCACCTCCTTCTCCTAATATAGCACAGGACTCTTTTTCCATATCATCTTCATCTTAGATAAGAGAGAATTTGGTGAAATTCCCAGCAAAAAAATAAATAGCACACACTATGTAAAACAACACAATAAAGTATATTTAATAAATTATTTCAAAATTATTTACAAGTAAATGTCTAACTGATGCCACATATTTTTATTAGTATAATTATCTGTCTTACTAGAATTTTGTACTGACTACTCCTTAAAAATAATTTATTTTTTATTTGGAAAATCATCATTAGGTAAACATTTAATAATAGGAAAAACATATATGCTAGGTTGAATCATATGAAATTGGCATGTTTGAAGATGGAAAACAGTTGATTTGGTACTCTGGCAATTTCATTTGGTACATTCTAACAAAAGCAAAATCAATTTCCAATCATCTCAGTGTAGGAAATAACTTCAAAAGTTCATGGAAAATGCCTATTATGAAACAACCATGTATATATTTCAAAACATCTTAGTACCAAAATAAACATCATTTAATTCCATTTGTCCATAAATGTTTTGAAGTCTCCTCATATGATTTTATTTTTCATTATTAAAAACTTAATGTCATTACTATTGAAAAAAGTAGAGTGTAGCCAAGACACTCTGGCAAAAAAAAAAAAAAAAAAAGGCCTAAATGAAAGATCTCTGCGAGCAAGATCTCAGTGGAAAGAACGGGCCATCAAAGAAGGGGGTACCTTTCTCTGAAGGGAGGAGAGAACCTCCACTTTGACTATGACCTTGTCTAAATAAGATCAGAGTTGGCGAACTCAAAATGCTTCCATAGCCTTGGCAACTCATGACAAGAGCCTAGGGTGAATCCTGACTCCCTAAACAAGAGTGTCAATTGTCAAATCAACAACGGGAGTCACTGCGCACTTACTCCCCATGTAGGATCTCTGTCCTTAGTGTGTTGTTCAATGTGAATTAATGCTATAACTAGTACTCAAACAGTACTTTACACTTTGTGTTTCAGTGTGGGTGCAAACTGTTGAAATCTTTACTTAATATATACTAAATTGATCTTCTTCTGTATATAAAGAGAATTGAAAATGAATCTTGATGTGAATGGAATGGGAGAGGGAGCAGGAGATGGGAGGGTTGCAGGTAGGAGGGAAGTTATGGGGGGGAAAGGCCACTGTAATCCAAAAGTTGTACTTTGGAAATTTATATTTATTAAATAAAAGTTAAAAAAAAAAGATAAGCTGACAAACCCATTTAGAAGCCAACATTTACTAAAAAAAAAAATTCTTTACATGGCTGAAAACCATTTCATTGTGCAAATAAATCACATTTGTTCATCCAAAAAAACAAAAAAAAGAAAAAATTAGAGTGCAAATAAGATTTATTTTAAGTTAGTGTAATTTCCAATGCTTACTTAGAGTGTTTCTTTTTTCTTGCAAATAATCCTGGGCAGCTCTTACTATTTGTTGTACAACTCCAGTAACCAAGAGCTGAACAGATGATGGATTCCAGGTCAACAGGAGGCGGTGCAGAACACTCAGCAACTCCACACCAATCAGCTATCATACAGTAACACAAATATAATTAATTTTCAGTTCAAAGGATAAACACACATGTAAAAATAAAGAAATATGGTGGTGGGGCCCTCATCGTGGCACAGCAGGTAAAGCTGCTGCTGCCTGAGATGCAGGCATCCCATATGGGCACTGGTTCAAGTACCAGCTGCTCCACTTGAGATCCAGCTCCGGCCACTGTGGCCATTTGGGGAGTGAACCAGTGGATGGAAAAATTGTCTTTCTGTCTCTTCTTCTCCTGTGTAATTCTGACTTTCAAATAAATAAATAAATCTTTAAAAAAGAAAAAAAAAACAGAAATTTGGTGGTAAAAACTAATACATGGGACTATCTAACAAGAATATTATGACAATCTTGAGAAATGATCATATTTTATTCCAAGAGATTTTCAAGCAAAACCAACTATTACTTATTTAAATAAGTTTTATATTCAAATATGATCATTCTCCTATTGGAAGGAAACACTTGGGCTAAACAGTACTGTTAGAATTTTGTGCCACTAAAATTTATAATTTCCAAATGAAGAATTTCTGTTAAGTCCCTCTACCATTCACCTTAGTACCTATCACAAACTCTTACCACAGACTTCAAACCTCTAAGTCACAATCTTCCACATTAAAATCCACCCAATGAATCTGCCTCAGATTTCAAAGAGGGGAAAAAACTTAACTGCAGTCAAAGCCAGCTTTACCTCTTACCTTAAGTAAGTGTCCAGCCTCAGCTAAGGCTGATTAATCTTTCTGCAGGTACTCCCTATCCCATCCTATTTGGCTTTCCAGGGATTCTTCAAGATCCTGAATCTTATCTTATCACGTCTATTAGGCTACTCTCCTTAGTATAAGGAGAAAAAGTCAGACTTTCTTATTTAATGTCCACACACCCTGCCAAGCTCTCTGAATCGTCATGCCCTCTTCCACCAGTCTTGCTCGCCGCTATCCTTCCTAAGATGCTCTTACTTCCTCCACTCTCTCATCCTAGCTTTATTTCCTAAAATGCGGCTCCCACCTACCTAGGAAAATCCTCTGCAGGAGGTAACTTACAGTATCTGCTGGACGCTTTCCTTATTTTCTGCCTTGCTTCTTTTGATATTATTGTCCTACTTCAACCCGTAACTGCTATTAATCTCTAAGGTTCCATTCTTGACTCTCTTTTTCCTTTGTTTGGTTCTCCGAGGCTAGTTCATTTGTAATTCTTAAGGAACTATGAAAAGAGCCTTATAAATAGCCTCCCTTCTCATCTCATTCAAACCAATCTTTCTACAAGGTTAACAGAATGACCCGTTGAAATACAGAGCTAATTAGGCCATTCCTCTATTTAAACATTTTAATGATCTCCATCATTTAAAGAACAGACTTCGAATTTCTTTACGTGGCATGAAGAAATCTTTACCCTCAGCCCCACTTCATCTCTAGATGCTCCATTCACATCAGCCATGGTAAATGACTGCAGCTCCCTTGAACTTATCATGTTCTCTCATCCTCCAAGCTAGTCTTGGTATTGAGTGCTCCTTCTGGGAGGTAAATGTGGGCCTTCTGTTCTGCTTCAACACTGCCTCTGCAAGATTTGATTCTTCCGAGAAGCCATCCTTTATGTCCCCATCATAACGTTGGTGTCCCTACTCTCCAATCTCATTGTGTTCTGACCACACAGCACTTCTCATTCTTTACTTATCTCCTAATCCAGGTACTGTAACACTGTTTCTGGCTTCTATAGTTTCAGATTGTGTCACAGGCAGACAGACACACAGCAAATGCAGTTGGGTGAATGAATGAATACAATACCAGTCAGTGCACTCTGACAATGCCAAAATCAGGGCATTCAAAAAAATCTATTTTTTTCTATTTTAAAGCAATATTTGAATAAATATTACTAAATCAAAAAAGCAGCTAGCCATATGGATCAAAACCAAAATAACTGATTTTAAATATACTAGGCCATTTTCTTTCACAGCTTAATAAAGGCTTATTTATTTGAAAACAATCTGGAAGATTCTTGAAGTAAAATATGAGTTTCTAGCTAAAATATAAGCTTCAGGCTACAAGGCTGCAGTACAAAAAGAGTTAACCAGTGAGTGATTCTTATATTAAGAATACATTTTTGTTTATAAAAAAACTTGATATTTTTAAAAATTATTTCTTTTTTTATTTTCATTTTATTGAGAGGCCGAGAAAGAGAGAGAGGGATATCTTCCATCCAATTGATTCACTCCCCAAATACCCAAAACAGCCAGCTCTGTGCCAGGCCAGGGACAAGAAGGGCTGGAATTAAATCCAGGTCTCTCACATGATGGCAAGTACTTGAGTCATCCCTGTTGCCTCTCAGAGTGTGCAATAGCAGAGTCAGGAATCCAACTCAGGTACTCTGAAATGAAATGTGGGTGTACCGGGTGGCATCTAACTACTACAACAAACACCTGTTCCTGTGTTGGTTTTGGTTAACATAAGGTGCAAAACTAATTTTGATGCACTAAAATGATATTAACTTTGCATTTTATCTGCTTGTGTTTTATTTATGGAAAATTTACGGAAAATTACCCCAACTGATACCATGCGATAGCAGCCACATCTAAAGAGATGGCTGGGGTCAGCACTGCGGCGAATCAGGTAAAGCTGCCGCCTGCAGTGCCGGCATCCCATATGGTTCAAGTCCCGGCTGCTCTACTTCCCATCCAGGTCTCTGCTATAGCCTGGGAAAGCAGTAGAAGATGGCCCAAGTCCTTGGCCCCTGCACTCACATGGGAGACCCGGAAGAAGCTCCTGGCTCCTGGCTTCGGATCGGTGCTGCTCTGGCCATTGCAGCCATCTGGGGAGTGAATCAAGCAGAGGGAAGACCTCTCGCTATGCCTCTGCCTCTCTGTAACTCTGCTTTAAATCAATCTTTAAAAAAATAAAATAAA
Organism: Oryctolagus cuniculus; assembly: GCF_051225735.1. NCBI lineage: Eukaryota > Metazoa > Chordata > Mammalia > Lagomorpha > Leporidae > Oryctolagus > Oryctolagus cuniculus. The sequence continues at coordinate 171,017,809 of NC_142868.1, read as the reverse complement.
ATAAAGAGATGGTTCTGGGGCCAGCACTGTGGCACAGTGGGTTAAACAGCTGCCTGTGATGCTGGCATCCCATATGGGTGCTGGTTCAAAACCCGGCTATTCCACTTCCAAATCAGTTCCCCACTAATGTGCCAGGAAAGCGGTGGAAGATGGCCCAAGAATCTGGGACCTTGCTACCCATATGGAAAACCTGGATGGAGTTCCAGCCTCCTGGCTTTGGCCTGGCACGCCCTGGCAGTTATGGTTATTTATGGAGTGAATCAGTGGATTGAAGATTCCTTCTCTCTTTCTTTCTCTCTAACTTTGCCTTCAAATAAATAAAAAGCTAAATCTTTAAAAAAAAAAAAAAAGAGAGAGAGATGGTTCTTACTTTGAAAATTTAAAAATTCCTAATTAAAAAATAACAAATGTAGAAGTAGCTTTGTTCTGTAATACAAATAAAATCAACTAAATATTCCATAATGAAATTAGAAAAAGTAATTCATAAAACCTTACTTGAGTGTTTGAGACAATGTAAAAAAACATTCATTAAATGTGAGATGAAATTTTACCAAACTTTGGGCTGGCATTGCGGCACAGAGCGTTAAGTGATGCCAGCATCTCATGTAAATGTTGGTTTGAGCACTGGCTGCTCCACTTCTGATCCAGCTGTCTACTAATGTGCCTGGAAAAGCAGTAGAAGATGGCCAAGTGTTTGGGCTCCTGCACCCGCGTGGGAGACCAAGATGGAGTTCCAGACTCCAGGCTCCAAGCCTCTGCCACTGTGGCCATTATGGCAGTGAATCAGCAGATAGAAGATCTCTCTTTCTCTCTTGCTATCTCTCATTCTCTATGTAACTCTTTCAAATAAAATAAATAATTAAAACAAAAATGCTGTCAAATCATTTGGGCCCACATTGTTGCAGCAGGTTAAGCAGCCTTTGTGATGCCAGCATTCTGTATCAGAGCACCAGTTTGAGTCACAGCTGCTCTGCTTCTGGCCAGCAACTGGGAAAGCAGGTTAATGATGACCCAAGTACTTGGGTCCCTACCATTCATGCGGGAGACCAGGATTTAGTTCCTGGCTCCTGACTTCGGCCCGGCCCAGACCTGGCTATTGCGGCCATTTGAGGAAGGAACCAATGAATGGAAGATTTTTCTCTCTCTTTTGCTCTACTCTCTCTGTCTCTCTTCCTGTTTGTTGCTCTTTCAAATAAATAAATATCTTTTTAAAACTTTATCAAACATTTAAAATTGGCATAATTTATTTAATGGCCTTGTAAGCTACTTTAGCTTTTATCAGTAGATCACTAACTGGAACTAAAGATACCCCCTAAGTTTTACATGACTGTCAACGAACAAAATCAAAGGTATAATGACATTCTCTAGTTGTGTCTGATCTTCCAAGGTTCAGCAGAACCACAATCTTGAATAATTATAGAGTATACTGTCATTAATAAATTAAAATATTACAGCATATCATGTATAAAATAATATACATATAGGAACTGGCACCGCCTGTAGTGCTGGCATCCCACTGGTTCAAGTCCCAGCTGCTCCACTTCAATCCAGCTCTCTGCTGGTGGCCTGCGAAAGCAGCAGCAGATGGCTCCAGTCCTTGGGCTCCTGCACCCACATGGGAGACCCGGAAGAAGCTCCTAGCTTCGGTTTGGCCCAGCTTTGGCCATTGAAGTCATTTGGGGAGTGAATCAGCAGATGGAAGACCTCTCTCTCTGCCTCTCTGTAACTATGCCTTTCAAAATACATTAATAAATCTTTATGATAAAAAAATATAAAATAATAAAATTATTTCACATAGGAACTGATATTAAGGTAAATATGATTAAAACAAAACATACAATTAGTTATCTACTACAGAAATATACTGTACCTGATCTTCCGCAATATGGATTCGGGCATAAGGAGAATCTAGCAAAGTATGCAAGGCTTGTAGACATGCTGTAACATGCTCAACAGGCTCTTCAGGTCTAGGGGAACAAAGAAACTGTATACTCACACCTAAAATGTACAAAATAAAAACATGGGGTTTTCAATACAAAATATTCTATGCTGCTTTGACTCACTTCTCTGATTTTTTTACAGATTACTTTAACATAGATTTATTAATGCACTAGAGTTCAAAATGTTTTCCCACCTAAGCAGCCAAACTCAGCATAAAGTTGTAGCTGTGCAATTGGATTAACATTCAAATTAGGTTGTGAGAAGGAAGGCATTCTCACGCTATCAGGCTGATATGAAGATATTCAGTATTTTATTTCTAGGACTTTAAAAATAATATATTAAGAATAAATTGATGAACACTACAAAAATTCATTAAATGGTTACAAAACAAGTTTGTATACACAGTTTTCTACACAGCAAGGTATAGAGCCAAAATGGGTATGAAGGGAGAAACAGCTCTTAATTTTAACAAGGGTAGCATCATTGCTCTGAAAATTTTCATACTTTATAAGATCTACAGATGAATTCTATAATTATGACTTATCATGTGTATTCCTTCTAACCCTCAGAAAACACAAAATCTCTATAGCTTCATTAGAATGGACAAATCCTTAGATGTTAAATGAACACCTACTTTTTAAAAAAATATTTTAATTATTTATTTGAGATAGAGTTACAGAAAGAGGTGGATAGAGACAGAAAGGTCTTCCATCTGCTGGTTCACATGCCAAATGGCTGAAACCACTGGAGCTGAGCCAATCCAAAGCCAGGAGCTAGGACCTTTTTCCAGGTCTACCATATGGGGATGAAGGGGCCCAAGTACTTGAGCCTTCTTGTACTGCCTTCCCAAGCCATAAGCAGAGAGCTGGATAGAAAGAGGAGCAGCCAGGACACGAACCAGCACCTATATGCTGGTGCCACAGGCGGAGGCTTAACCTACTGCACCACAGTGCCAGCCCCTAAAAGAACATCTGTTAATGTACGAAGGCTTACATATGGTTTGTTCCACAAGAGTTTGTGTGTGGGAGGCTTGGTTCTCAGTGTGGCAGACGGGAGGTGGTGAGACCATCGGGGTTGCAGCTTAGTGGAAGTCTGCAACACTGATCCCTTCCCCTGGCTCTGGCTCCCTGTCTCACCAGATGATCTCTCCCTTTCACACGTGCTCCTGCCTTGGTAGAGCTATCCACCATGAGGTGCTGTGGCCCAGGGGTCCTCAGCAGAACCAGCACCATGCTGTTTTGCCTCTCAGTCTCCAAAACTGTGAGTTAAATAAACCTCATTTCTTTATAAGTACCCAGCCTCAGGTACATAGTAACAAAAGACAAGACTAATACAAAAGCAATTATAAACTAGGATGCATTTAGATTTCTTTGTGGCACAATCTATTAAGTGCCAAGTAAAAAGAAAACCTGCTGTTAAATAAAAAATATATTAAAATTTTTCCTTGAATATCATTCAGTATTGCTCTGTTAGTAAATAAACAGCTAAAATTTTCAGAGTAATTTCTTAATAATTTAATTTAGATAATATTGTTAATAGTTTATAAAATGAACTGTCATTTTACTATTTCTTCTCTGAGTTATGCTAAACCAGACTTTGCTATAACATTAAAATGAAAGATGAATTTTCAGAAGTGAGACATCTTGAAACACACGAACATGACACACCCACCTAAAATCAGATGCATTCTGTCCTTGTTGATTTCTGGCAAAGATTTAGCACAAGCCGTTGTTCCTGATGCCTGGTTTAAACTGGCAGATGTAGAACGTTTTTGCAATCCAGATATTGTTGCTGCTTCTGTGGACTCTGAACATGTAAACCCTGTGCTATTTAACCAAAGTGCTACCGCATGGAGAATTGGGGCCCAGGAATTCCTATAGTGAAGTCTGGCTGTATCAATAGTCTCAGGAGTGTAAAATGCTCCACCTATGAAATGACCAATCAATTAAAAACATTAGTTTTCATTATAAATATTCACTCACTTAAGAAGAATTAACAAAAACGTCTGTTACATACAAAATGAACAATCTGGCCATAAAGCTGCTCCTCTTTACAAGGCCACTAACACTAACCACTTCCCGGCAGCAGCCTTTCTCGTCCTTACTAATGCTATGTTTCCAGCCTTCTGCTGCTGCTGCGAGATTTCCTTACCCTTTCCTACCCTTTGTCACCAGTGACTCCTAAAGCCCCTATCATCTCCTTCTCTTTCTACATTTTCTTTTTTCTCTTCTGCATCTCCTCCCCCTCCCGTTTGACCAATATACAGGACTTTCATATCTCTTCTTGCTGTCATGATGGTTGAAAGAAGGGGAAAAAAATGGGGCACTCTATTATCATTATCATTAATATATGGGAAGACGAGTGGATTTTTTGAGTAGGATGTGATAATACCTTTACTAAATATGAAAAACATTAATGATTCCTACATTGATTTTAATAGGAAAACTAACTAGAGTATAAACAATTTGCATAAGACTTTAGGAACACAATTCATGGGCAGACTAGGGACATGCATACAATGACTACAACAGCTGTAAACTTCATCATGGTTGTTATGGTTTGGAAGTGTCTCCCAAAGGTTCATGCAGTAGAAGTCTGGTTCTCAGTGTGGCACTGTCAACATGGTAGAACCTTTAAAAGGTGGGGCTTAGTGGAAAGAATTAGGTCATGAGGGGCCGACACAGTGGCGCAGCCAAGTGCTTGGGCCCCTGCACCCACATGGGAGACCTGGAAGAAGCTCCTGGCTCCTGGCTTTGGATCAGCCCAGCTCTGGCCATTGTGGCCATTTGGGGAGTGAACCAGTGAATGGCAGACTTCTCTCTCTGTCTCTCCCTTTCACTGTCTGAAACTCTACCTGTTAAATAAATAAATAAAAATCTTAAAAAAACAAAAAGAAAAACTAGGTCATGAGGATTCCAACCCGATAAATGAATTAATGCTATCTCTTAGGAGTGGACCAAGTTTCATGGAACTGAGTTAGTTCTCCTGAGAACTGGTTGTTACGAAGTGAATTAGACTTTCTTGGCTCGCTCTCTTGCATCCTATCTCATCTCTGATAATCTCTATTACACAAGATTGTGCCATGTGATACTATCAGCCACGAGGTCTTCACTAGAAGTCAGTGCTAGTTCCATGCTCCTGGGCCTCCAAAACTACGTGACAAAATACACCTCTTTCTTTTTTTTTTTTGACAGGCAGAGTGGACAGTGAGAGAGAGAGACAGAGAGAAAGGTCTTCCTTTTGCCGTTGGTTCACACTCCAATGGCCGCTGCGGCCGGCGCACCGCGCTGATCCGAAGGCAGGAGCCAGGTGCTTGTCCTGGTCTCCCATGCGGGTGCAGGGCCCAAGTACTTGGGCCATCCTCCACTGCACTCCCTGGCCGCAGCAGAGAGCTGGTCTGGAAGAGGGGCAACCGGGACAGAATCCGGCGCCCCGACCGGGACTAGAACCCGGTGTGCCGGCGCCGCTAGGCGGAGGATTAGCCTAGTGAGCCGCGGCGCCGGCCTACACCTCTTTCATTTAATACCCAGCCTCAGGTATTTTGTTATAGCAACACAAAACAGACCAAGACAATGCTTATGAATAATGACTTGTTATCCTGTCATTTTAAGCATCCTAGGTTATACAGCTATTACTATAACAGTGTAAACATTTTTGCTTTAGCTAACAAAAAAGTTTTATGCTATATGATCATGAATCCAAAATCCAACATGGAAAACATGCTCTAATCTCATGTTGAAGTCCACAGAAATTTAGGATATTATATATATATATATATATGTATTTAATATTTATTTATTTGAAAGGCAGAGATACAGCGAGGAGGAGAGAGAGATCTTTTCTCTGCTGGTTCACTCCCCAAATGGCCACAACAGCCGGGACTGGGCCAGCCCAAAATCAGCAGCCAGGAGCTTCTTCTGGGTCTCCCACATGGGTGCAGGGGCCCAACCACTTGAGCAATTTTCCACTGCTTTCCCAGGCTCATTAGCAGGGAGTTGGATCAGAAGTGGAGCAGCTGGGACTTGAACTGGTGCCCATATGGGATTCTGACACTCTAAACGGAAGCTTAACCTTCTATGAGTTGACTCCATAAGATGTTATATTATTACTACTGCTGTTAGTCTCCACTAAGTCCATTTTGTTTAATTGCCACTTTGGACTCCATAAAACAAAACCAGCGTTGTGGTGTAGTGAATTAAGCCAGCGCCTGTGATGCCAGCACCTATGAGTGCCCGTTCAAGTCCCTGCTACTCCATTTCTGATCCAGTTCCCTGCTAATGTGCCTGGGAAAGCAACAGAAGATAAGCCAAGTACCCAGGCCTCTGCCATCCATGTGGGCAAAGCTCTTAGCTTTTGGCTTCGGAGCAGGCCCAGTCCCGGTCATTGTGGCCTTTTGGGGGAGTGCCCCAGAGGATGAAAGAGCTCTCTCATTCTACCTTTCAAATAAATAAATAAATCTTTAAATAAATAAGTAAAAAAGTAAAACTCTGAGTATACTACTTACCATCTGGGGGGAGCTGACTAGCAAATTCAGCTGGCAAAGTTAAAAGTGCATAGTCTTTCAATGCTGCCAACCACAGGCGGCTCAGTGTTGGCAGTTCAGGTTGTACCAGTGTTATTAAACTATCTGGTGGGAGTTCATCTATCGTCCCATAGTCATCCTCATCATCATCAGTATTTTTAATTGTTCTTTTTGGTTTGGACTCGGCTTCCTTTTTAATATTCATAGCAACCACATATACCTAATGAGATATTTGGGAAGTGAAAATAACAAGACATTACATTAGATAGAAAATTAGACATTTTAATTCTTTATAATCAAACAACTGAATCATCAAAGGTAACTGAGTGGAGATGTTAGAAAACATACAATTTAATGATTTGCTGATAACTACAAGAGAGTATTTTCACTTGCTTTGGAGGCTACACTCTTTTTTAATCAATCTGACTTGTGACTATTCCTCTCACAGCATATTCCTTGAGTAAAACTTATCGGAGACTTTGCTGGCTTCCCTCATTCTGCTTCACAAAGCCCCTCTTTTGATTTTTATTTTTGCCACAGGGTATAACTTCCTGTTTACTGCCCTCACTTTTCTGGACTTACTAGACACAATCAGACAGCATTCAAAGAAAAAAAAAAGGTTGAGATGAGAGGAGGGAGGTGGCCAGAGAAAGGATTTCTATAAATATCATTCCAAACCCCTTCTTACAAAGCCCTTAAATGATATTTGGCAATCTAGTGTTTACAACAGAGAGATGAGCCAAGAATACAATTTTTGAGTCACACACATGATCTCTATCTTTTCCTCTCTAGTTTGTGAACCAAAAAGACTTTCCTAAAACACGATTTTAAACATTCTTCTTTACTGAGTTATATTTGTTCGTTTTCCTCTGTTTTTGTATACACATTTAGGCTTTGGCAACTTGCATGTACAAAGTTGAAATACATACTAATGTAAAAACTAAATAAAAAAAGAAATAAAATTGGGGCCGGCACTGTGGCCGGGTTAAAGCCCCAGCCTGCAGCGCTGGCATCCCATATGGGCACCAGTTTGAGTCCCGGCTGCTCCTCTTCCAATCCAGCTCTCTGCTATGGCCTGGGAAAGCAGTAGAAGATGGCCCAAGTCCTTGGGCCCCTGCACCCGCGGAGGAGACCCAGAAGAAGCTCCTGGCTCCTGGCTTTGGATCAGCTCAGCTCTGGCCATTGCGGTCATTTGGGGAGTGAACCAACAGAATAGAAGACCCCTCTCTCTCTGGTGCTACCTCTCTCTGTAACTCTCTTTCAAATAAATAAAATAATAAGAAAGAAAAGAAAAGAAAAGAAAAGAAAAGAAAAGAAAAGAAAAGAAAAGAAAAGAAAAGAAAAGAAAAGAAAAGAAAAGAAAAAAGAAAAGAAAAGAAAAGAAAAGAAAAGAAAAGAAAAGAAAGAAAGAAAAGAAAGAAAGAAAGAAAGAAAAAGAAAGAAAAGAAAAGAAAAGAAAAGAAAAGAAAAGAAAAGAAAAGAAAAGAAAAGAAAGAAAATCAACAAAGATAAAAATCTTGAGAAACTGCTTTCCCTGCACAGTGTTGTTCCCATTGCATCTTCAGAGGAAGCTACGCATCTGTACAGGTACACTGTAGACTTCCTGACGGGAGCGACCCCGTCTTCCCTCTACCCCTACACTGAGCACACAGCACAGAGAAAGTATACTGTAAGTGACTATATTCTAAAGTAGGGACTATGGTTCTGAAGTTATAAATATGCCACATACATATTTTCTAGTGGTAATAAGCTTGTATTGGACCAGCGCTGTGGCATAGTGTGTAAAGCATCAGTATTCCATTTGGGTACTGGTTCAAGTCCCAGCTGCTCCTGTTCTGATCCAGCTCTCTACTATGGCTTGGGAAAGCAGACAATGACCCAAGTCTCTAGTCTAATCTAGTCACTGCATGCGAGATCGGGAAGAAGCTCCTGGCTCCTGGCTTCAGATCAGCCCAGCTCCGGCACTGAGGCCATTTGGGGAGTGAACCAGCAGATATTAGATCTTTCTCTCTGTCTCTCCCTCTCTCTCTAACTCTACCTCTCAAATAAATAACTCTTAAAAACAAAATAAGCTGTCTTTCCTTCTAAACTTGTTATTACACTGATATTTTAAGAAAATGCCTCAATAAGCACTATATTAAGCCATTCACTCCTCAGCTCCTTACTAGGCACTTTTTGCCTTACTTCTGTTATTAAGCAAAGCTCTGGAGCCAAAAACACAAATAATACATGATTTTTTCTTTCCATGAAACTCACAGACTAATGTAAATACAGTGGAGCAGGGAAGTGCTAAGAAACGGAATTTTAAAAAATTATTTCTAATAATTTATCTTCCTTACTCCACTTCATTAATGCCAATGTAGTGTCAGGCACCTAACAAGCACCCCAAAGTTTGTATAGTGAAGGAATGAATCAAGGCCGGTGCCGCGGCTCAATAGGCTAGTCCTCCACCTGCGGCGCCGGCACACCAGGTTCTAGTCCCTGTCGGGGCGCCGGATTCTGTCCCGGTTGCCTCTCTTCCAGGCCAGCTCTCTGCTGTGGCCCAAGAGTGCAGTGGAGGATGGCCCAAGTGCTTGGGCCCTGCACCCGCATGGGAGACCAGGATAAGTTCCTGGCTCCTGCCTTCGGATCAGCGCGGTGCGCCGGCAGTGGTGGCCATTGGGGAGTGAACCAACGGCAAAAGGAAGACCTTTCTCTCTGTCTCCCTCTCTCACTGTCCACTCTGCCTGTCCAAAACAAAAATAAAAACAACAACAAAAAAAAAACAACAAAAAAGGAATGAATCAAAGGGAACACCAAGGACAGACAGGTCTCAACCTTGAGAGCTAGAAATAGGTAAGACGGAGTTAGCCTGCTTGGGGCTGGTGCTGTGGCATAGCAGATAAAACCATCGCCTGCAGCACTGGAATCCAGTGCCAGTTTGAGCCAGCTGTTCCACTTATGATCCAGCTCCCTGCTAATGAGCCTGGGAAAGGAGTGGAAGATAGTATAAGTATACTTGGGCTCGTGCACCCACATGGAAGACCAGGAGGTGGCTCCTGGCTCCTGGCTTAGGTCTGGCCCACATTAGCTATTGTAGCCATTTGAATATTTAACCAATGAAAGGAAGCTCTCTCTCTCTCTCTGCCTCTCTCTGTTAACTGGGCTTTTCAAGTAAATAAAATAAATCTTAAAAAAAAAAAAAAAGAATTCACTTGCTCACAGTCAAAGATGGAAAGGAGGAATGTTATCAGAGGGGACAGCAAGAGCAAGATCATAAAAACAGGAACTGGCACATTGAACAAACGGCAAGTTTTGGGGATAGCTCAAACATAGGATATAAGCTGGAAGTAGCTGATACTTTTATTCTGCAGACAATGGGGGAAAGGGGAAGTATCACTGCAGGATTTCCTCTTTAAAATTTTTATTTATTTATTTGAGTGAGAAAGAAAGAGAAAGAGAAAGAGAAAGAGAAAGAGAAAGAGAAAGAGAAAGAGAAAGAAAAGAGAGAGAGAGAGAGAGAGAGAGAGAGAGATACAAAGACAAAGACAAAGCCAAACAGAAAGACAGCAAACTCTCATCTGCTAGTTCATTCCCCAAATGCCATTGATGGTCAGGGCACATGGCAGTGCTGGGCCTAACCTGGGGGACAGGAGTATAATCGCGGTCTCCCATGAGAGTAGCAGGAACTCAATTAGTTGAGCCATCACAGCTGTTTCCTAGGGTACGCTTTGTAGGAGGCTAGAATCAGGAGCCAGAGCTGGGAATTAAACATAAATAGTCTAATGTGGGAAGCAGGCAACTTAATCAGTAGGCTAAATGTCTGCCCCAACTACAAGATTTTAAGGTCACACATATACATTTTCTCCACCTCTTTTATCTGAATAACTGTGCTATATAAATTTCTGAAAATAAAAGCTTAAAAATGACTAATAATTGCAGTTTCTAGGTTTTCAAATTCTGTCTTTGATGCTGTACAGAGAATTTTGTATTGGTTTTATTGACTGAAATATCATGAAGTTTTCCCATGTAAATATATTTCATAACCATTATTCTAATGGCTGCAGTGAATGACCCACAATTTATCTAATAATTTCCCTACAGTTAAAATCTTACATTTACTTCTTTATTTAACTTGGGAAATCTTAGATAAGATACATTTTTCAAAAACAAAAGGTATTCACTTATTCACATATTAATGTAGCAAAAAAAATTTTCGTAAGCTTATCTTTTCCCTGTTTTAGACATTTTCTCCTACAATAATGGCCCAGAAATAGAATTACAGGGTCAGTTATTATAAATATTTGTATGGCTCTGACTAGCCACTGCCAGATGTTTTATAAAAGGTTTCTATATTTTGTATCATTACCTGCAATAAATGGAACATATTTTTAGACTAGTTTTTATACAAAATTTTTAGGCTTAGTTTCCTTATTGGATATAAGAAAAACCAGAAGCATAAGCAAAACAAAGAACAGAAAAACTGCACCCAATCCTACTACTCAGACAAACCACTGTGAAGATTCTAGATATTTTCTATATGCATATGCAGACTTTTAAATATTGCATATGTATGTTTCACTTATAATGAAATTTTCTATTCCCTTAATACCACCATCTTTCATGATCAAGAACTATATTTAGGCTATCTCTACTTCTTTAGAAAAATATAAACAATACCTCAATAAACATCCTTGTGGCAGAATCTTGCTGCACATCCTTTAATATTCCTTAGGATAAAACGGTCAACCAATGTGTAAAGTTTTTGTTTTTGTTTTTTTTTTTTTTTGGACAGGCAGAGTGGACAGTGAGAGAGAAAGAGAGAGACAGAGAGAAAGGTCTTCCTTTGCCGTTGGTCCGCACAGATCCGAAGGCAGGAGCCAGGTGCTTCTCCTGGTCTCCCATGGGGTGTAGGGCCCAAGCACTTGGGCCATCCTCCACTGCCTTCCCGGGCCATAGCAGAGAGCTGGCCTGGAAGAGGGGCAACTGGGAGAGAATCCGGCGCCCCGACCGGGACTAGAACTGGTGTGCTGGCGCTGAAAGGCGGAGGATTAGTCTATTGAGCCACGGCGCCGGCCCAATGTGTAAAGTTTTAAAAAGTGTTTAAAGACATACTACCATTGAAAAGGTTTTACTAACACCGTCGTTTTAAAAATTAGGTTAATTTAGCTGGGGACTATTTTTATATTTCTCTTTCTCCCAACTGTTTATTTGTAGGTTGGTTTTCATTTTGTGAATTGTCAATTCATACTGTTTGCCAAAAGTCTGCATTTTAGAAGGACTATTCTGAGAAACTGTTGGCTGGAGGATGAAACTGCATAGTCTAGATAAGAGGTAATGACGACTCAAACTAAGGCAGTGAGGAGAGAGAGAAAGTATTTATAGAGATGGAAAAGGTATACAGGAGCTATTACCTAGCTTAAAAAGAAGTTGCCATGTCGAATAGAACTCCATTCTTATTTTGAAACTATAGATACATAGGTGTACACACACACACACACACATATGTACAGTATATAGACATATACAGAGCACAGTGATATATATGAAAATTTTACCAGTGACTATCTTTAGGTGATAATACTACAGATGAGCTTAATTTTCATTTTTATACCTTTTCTCTATATTCTGAACTTGTATAGAAAGCACAGACATTGGGGCTGGCACTATGGCACAGAGCATAAAGCTGCCACCCGTGGTGCCAGCATTCTGTATGGGGGTTAGTTGGAGTGCCAGCTGCTCCACTTCCAATTCAGCTCCCTGCTAATGTGCCTGGAAAAGCAGCAGAAGATGATCTAAGTTCCTAGGCCCCTGCACCCACATGAGAGACCTGGAAGAAGCTTCTGACTCCTGGCTTCAGATTGGCCCAGCTCTGGCTGTTGCGGCCATTCTGGGGAATGAACCAGCAGATGGAAGATTCTCTCTCTCTCTCTTTCAAATAAATAAATAAATAAATCTTAAAAAAAAGAAAGGGACAGATATTTCTATCATCAGATAAAAAGTTATCTTTGAAGATAATCATTAAGTAAAAGAAACAGTAATTACTTATCATATATAAGGTGATGAGGTTAAACAAAGGAGTCCGGACTCAAATTCTGGTTTTGATCTAAAGATGGGGTAAAACCATTTGTCGGAGGAAAGAGAAAACAGACTTATTTAGATATGCTGAATCTACAGTTCATCCAAATGGAAATTCTTCTTTTTTTTTTTTTAAACATTTATTTACTTATTTGAAAGGAAGGTTACAGAGAGGTAGAGGCAGAGGCAGAGGGAGAGAGAGAGAGAGAGGTCTTCCATCCACTGGTTCACTCCCCAGATGGCCACAACGGCCGGAGCTGTGCCGATCTGAAACCAGGAGCTTCTTCTGGGTCTCCCTCATGGGTACAGGAGAGCAATGACTGGGGCAAACTTCTACTGCTTTCCCAGGTCATAGCAGAGAGCTGGATTGGAAGCAGAGCAGCTAGGACTTGAACTGGTGCCCATATGGGATGCTGGTACTGCAGGCGGCAGCTTTACATGCTAAGCCACAGCATAGTCCCCCTAAATGGATATTCTAACAACTAAAACTGTGGGGACCCATGAGCCGGCCATGGGCCCACATGCCAAGGCTTAGCTTGCTGACCGTTTGCAATAGTTACTGCTGTGTGGATGTTTATGGTTTCTGTTGAGCTGCGATATCGGGACCTTTCCATAACCCCAGGGCTGAGTCAACAACTATGGCCTTGGGGCTTCCCATACTTCTTTTCCCACTGACCACGAGTTGAGAAAACACCAGGTGGAGCAACGATAAGCTTTCTGCTGGCGTCCGAGCCGCCTGCTACGTGACCAGGAGCTTGATTGGATGAAGACACGTGATCACCTTTATGGTTGGACAAGGAGTGCATGGACTGTGCGTGATCAGGCACCCAACTGGAGCGCCGCCGCATGGACTGTAGCATGGACTAAGCTTGCATTACATGCTTCTGCGATGATATACTATATAAGCCGTTCGTGAAATAGTAACGGGAGCTTCCCCTTTCTTTCGGAGCTCCCCTTGCTCAAGGGTTTCTTTTTCTATCCTGTTTAAATAAAGTCTACTGAAGACCGATAAGCTGCGAGCAACGTCATTCCTTTGCGGGCAGGGAAGCGACAAAAACTATGGGATTTAAGTTTGGGACAGAGATACAGGTGCAAATAGATTTTAAATCTTTCAATGTACAAGTAAAAGCTATAAGCTATGGGTGTGGACGAGGCTCTCCATAAAGTATGAGAACTAAAAAAAAAAGGGGGGAGAGACAAGAAAAATACCAACATTTAAAGAGGAGGCCATTTAAACAGAAGCTAGCAAATGACACTGAGAATGAAAAATGAAAAAAGGGGCCTCCGCTGTGGCTCAGTGGGTTAATGCCCTGGCCTTAAGCACCAGCATCCCATATGGGCACCGGTTTGAGTCCCGGCTGCTCCTCTTCCAATCCAGCTCTCTGCTATGGCCTGGGAAAGCAGTAGAAGATGGCCCAAGTCCTTGGACCCCTGCATCCATGTGGGAGACCCAGAAGAAGCTCCTGGCTCCTGACTTCGGATCGGTGCAGCTTGGGCAATTGCGGCCAACTGGGGAGTGAAACATCGGATGGAAGGCCTCTCTCTCTCTGCCTCTCCTCTTTCTGTGTAACTCTTTCAAGTAAATAAATAAATCCTAAAAAAAAAAAAAAAAAAAAAAAAGAATGAAAAGGAAAGAGGAAAACCGAAAGAGATTAGTATCATAGAAGTCACAAAAAGCAAAGAGTTTCTATAGGACACAATAGCCAATGCTGTAGAGAAGCCAAGTAAGACAGGGATTAGAAAGTCTCCATTGATTTGAATAATTATGTAATTAGTAACTTTAATCAAAGTAATCTCAATGGAGTGGTGAGAGTAACCGACTGTAGGCAACTGAAACATGAATGATTCAATAGTTGAGGTAATGAAGATAATGGAACAACTTCAATAAATACAGATGTGAAGAGAAAGGATGCTGAGACAGGAGAATATGGGCACAGAGAAGACACTGAAGAGCCAGGATGGGGGAAACCAACAGCACTTAACTTTAACCAGTCTCTTCCTCATCCTCCAAGTTTTGGTTTAATTGTCACTTTCCCCAGGAAGCCTACCCTGAGTCTTCTATTTCAAGTGCCTCTGTCCTGGGCTTCATAACACTCCATTTCTCCTATGATACCACTCCTTACATTTTGTTACATCTACTTGTTGACTAGTTCGTCTTGCTCAGAAAATAGTACATCTATCTTGTTCACCACTGAGTTCTCAACTGCCAACCTAGCACAGAGCTGATGCTTAATAACATTTTGTTGAGTGGATCACAAAATGGAATGAGAAGACTCATAGTTGAGATTTTTGAAATAACAACATGAATAACAGCAAGTGACATTCACTGTGCATGTAAAATGTGATAGGTACTGTACAAAGTCCTTTACATTGATCTATCTCATTTAATTCACAATAAAATCCAGTCATCCTTACTTTTAGAGAAAAGAGGCTTTTAACAGGCAGTTAAATAATTCATCCAATACCAGATAGGTAAAAGGACAGTTACTGATTCATACAAATTGAAGGATTTAAAGGTAACCATCTGAGGAGCTGGAAAACTTATAGCCTCAATTTTCTAAGTGACAAAGTAGAAGCATCGATAGATCTTGAGTAAATAAAAGTAGGATGTGCTGGGCATTTGAGAATGTTGGGAGAAAGGAAGCTAAGCAGGGAGAAGAATTCCTAAGCAACATTAAAAGCTACGCTTGAGGTGCAGTCACTAAATAGTACATAATTACCCCCCAAATAAGAAAAGGATTCCAAATAAAAACATACACATGGATTTAGTTGTGATCTAAATTTTAAAAGCAATGATCTTCCATTTAGTGACAGACACAATGCCTGACCCTTCTGTGTATGTGTGTATGTATGTACATGTGTATGTAGTCTTAGAAGTAGAAATTATTTCCATCCAGTAATAAGAAAACTGGGGTTCACAGAGATCAGATCACTTGACTAAGCACACAGATGGTGAACTGTAGAAACAGAACTTGTTCTAGGGCCTCTGATTCAACATTTAATGTTTCATATACTTAACTGTGCCAAATTTTCTAGTAAATGAATCAAACACATTATATAAGTGAGCAAAGAGCCAACAGACAAATGATCTAATGATTTATAAAGTATATGATAATCTTTATATTTGGAGAAACGAATAAATGTGTTGGAGAATTAAGGACAATCTTGAGGGTTTTTTTTTTTTTTTTTTTTATAAAAGCACTAAATCAGACACAATGTAATTTCCTCAGACACGGAAAGTAGGAGAAAATTCCAGTTAAAAATTTAGATACTTAAAGATTAACAAAGAATTTGTATTAACTTCAAAGTGAAATAACAAAATAGTCGTGTAATATTTTCCATCTAAAATTTAATCAGTAAAAATACTGTATGAATGCAAGAGAAAATGCTATTTTACTTGTCCAAGCCCAAAATGGCAGTAGAATAAAATAAAGGGAACTATAGGGATACTCTACAGCTTAACCTATAATCTAAAAACCAGAGAGAAAACTAATTCCTCTGCTATCTTACTGAGATCTACATTTTTCCATTTTTTTCTTATGTGAAAGAAAAGAACCCCAACACATCCCTCCAGCAACTGCCTATCTGGTGGTCATAGGATGCTGATGCCATGGAAAAAGGGAAGTGAGACTGGGCAGGGCTGGTGCAGGAAGGAATGAGTTACGTGAAATATGGGAGGGCAGATGATAAGAATTCTAAAGCAAACGGAGGAGGAATTTAGAAAAGTGAATTTAAAACAATATAGTTACATATTTTTTAAAAGGGGGTTGTGGGAGTCAAAAAAATAAAGCCAATGATTACAAAAACAAAACTCCTGCAGTTTTGATACCAAGTAGGTAAGTCTTCTGAAATTTAATCAGGTAAGAATATTTTTGGGTTTTCCTTGTCTACCTTGCCCACATTAAGTAAGGAAAGCCCTTTCTCACTATGAATTTTCAAAAAAACTAATTAACAGATATTCAAAAAGCATTCCATGACAAGAGTTGGTTTTTTCAACCAATGGGAGTTGGGAATCCTTTTATTGCAATGGAGAAATGGTTCAAAACAACAGACCATGGTTACCTCTGCCCATGCTTTGAGAACAGCAAGTTTTTCCATGGTTGTGGCACTCTCCCGGTATAGTTGGCTTGAAGATCCTTTTCCAGCCTGAACTTTGTCCAGAGAAGAAACAAGAAGATTGTGTACTCGACGGAGATCATTGAGGTCACTGACCACTCCACTTCCAATCCATGCACTACACACCTAACCAAAAAAATATAAAAACTTTTGTGGACACAAAAAAAGCTTAATACTGTATCTAAGAAAATGGAATAATTATGATTTTTCTTTCTTGGAGGAAAAACACAAAACAAAAGAAAAAACAGAAACTACACAATACTATGTTTTAAAATTATTATTTATAACAAATTAACAGCAAGAATAGATTTTATAGTACTCTTACAAATAAAACAGTAAGTATTTACTTATCAGGTTGCCATTGTCTAATTTAATTAAAATTTTATAGCACTTATTTTACATCCAAAGTAGTACAATCTTGAATAATTCTTCAGTTCAACAAAACAGAAACTACAACACCATGCTTTAAAATTATTTTTTATAATAAATTAAGGCAAGACTGCGTCATGGCTCACTTGGTTAATCCTCCACCCGCGGCACCGGCACCCCAGATTTTAGTCCCGGTTGGGGCGCCAGGTACTAGTCCCGGTTGCTCCTCTTCCAGTCCAGCTCTCTGCTGTGGCCCAGGAGTGCAGTGGAGGATGGCTCAAGTGCTTGGGTCCCTGCACCCTCATGGGAGAGCAGGAGGAAGTACCCGCTCTGGGCTTTGGATCAGTGCAGCGCTGGCTGTAGCGGCCATTAGGGGAGTGAACCAACAGAAGGAAGACTTTTCTCTCTGTCTCTCTCTTACTGTCTATAACTCTCTCTCTGTCTCTCTCTCACTGTCTAACACTGCCTGGCCAAAAAAAAAAAAAAAAAAAAAATAACAGCAAGAATAGATTTTATAGAATTCTTATAAATCAGAGAGTATTTACTTATCAGGTTGCCATTGTCTAATTTAATTAAAATTTAACAGCAATCATTTTCCACCCGAAGTAGTACAATCTTGAATAATTCTTCAATAAAATTTCTGCTTATTGTAGGCAAAAGGTTATCCTGGCTGCTATGGAAGATTTTTAAAAAATATGTAAAAGGGGAAAACTTATTCTCTACTTTGAAGTAAGAAAACACAGATTGAGTGAACATATGGGACATTTTATGACTGTGATATTTCACTTAAAAACAGAGAAGGAAGAGATTAATTCTAGCAGGAGAAATGGGGGTGTTTAGGTATCAAGAAGGCGTGTGTGTATAGACATAGAGGAGCTACATGAGGAAGAGATGTAATTAGGAACGCTAATTGGGATCAGATTATGGTAATAGGTAAATTCCATGTGAACTGAATTCAGATTTCATTCTATAGGTAGTCATGAGTTCCTACGGCTTCTGAGCTGGGAGATGATATTATTAGAACTGTACTTCAGGAAGACTGTGCCAGTGCTTATGCAGAGGAAGTAGTGTGTATAGGTAGTAAGCAGTACATTCACTAAGTCCTATTACAATACTTGGAATGTATAGCAGTGATTTGAATCAAACGAAATGTAATGAAAAAGAAGAGGAATGAGTCTGGAGGTAGAAGTTAAAAAGATTTGGAAATCAATTAGACACTTTTAGGGGGCTGAGCCAGAGAGATGCAAAACAAGTAAGGAAGGGCCAGCATTGTGGCATAAAGGGTAAAGCTGCCACCTGCTATGCTGGCACCCACTATGGGGGCCAGTTCGAATCCTAGCTGCTCCACTTCTGATCCAGCTCCCTGCTATCATCTGGGAAGGTAGTGGAAGATGGCCCAAGTCCTTGGGACTCTGCACCCATGTGGGAGACCAGAAGAAGCTCCTGACTCCTGGCTTCAGATCCGCCCAGCTCTAGCCATTGTGGCTGTATGGAGAGTGAATCAGCAGATGGAAGATCTCTCTCTTTCTCCCTCTCTATAAAACTCTGCCTTTCAAATAAACAAACAAATCTTTAAAAAAAAAAAAAAAAAAAGAAAAAAAGAAAACAAGTGAGGAACCAAAGATTGCCCAATCTGTATTGTCAAAGTATCTGAACTTGGATGAATGAAAGTGCTGCCACTGCTAAAGAGAGATAATATAGAAAAATAGGGAAGCTTAGTAGAGAAGTTAGTATGATTTTGATTCCAAACATTTTTACATGCTGAAGTCCAAGTGCCACTTAAGGGACTTGTGGAAAGATATTCAGCAGCCCTCAGTAAACTTGAGTCTGGATTTCAGGAACAAAGTCAAGGGTGTCCAAATAAACCTGGAAATTTCTGCACAAAGGTGATACTAAAGTCACATTACTAAGTAAACTTTGTTCCAGGACAATTTTCCCCCAAACAGCCTTAAAGCCATACCACAGGGAAAATATTTATACTTAAGGGGCCAGTGAAACAAGTATAAAAAAAGAAAGCAATTGAAAGGAACACCCCCAAAAAACAAGAGAGCAAGCAAGTATAGTGGTAATGGAGCCAAGGGAAGAATTTCAGGAAGGAAGGAGGGTCTGATACAGTCACCTTTCTCAACAACAGTTACAAGTTTCCACACTCTTATCTGAAATCCCTGGGCTTAGATATGTGTCACAACACACAAACTTTGGCTAACAGATAATAAGGTACCTGAATCTCATTAAAGAATATACCTGGCAATATGTGTGACAGCACCTCATAATTACTACAGGTATTTCTGGAGTGGAACAGATTATGAATCATGCTAAGAGACATTAATCAATATGGATAGCCTCCCTCAGCTTCATGTCAGAGCCAAATGAACACAAGTCAGTTCAGGTTCTGCTACCAAATAAATCATGAAGACAGTTTTTTAGTTTTAAGAGCATTTGGCTTTTGAATCACGGAGACAGAACATGTGTTCACGTATTTAATACTTTTTAAAAGTGGAGAACAAACATTTATGTAAATGATTTTATTCTCCCAAAATCTATTCTCAAAGAAGTCAAAACTAAATTTTAAAAAATTAATAAGGGAATTTTAAAAAGTATTGTTATCAATTAAGGATGTATTGAGATCAAAATAAAAATGGTTGTGGCCAGCACTGTGGCTTAGCAGGTAAAGCTGCTGCCTGCGATGCAGCATCCCATATGGGTGCGGGTTTGAATCCCGGCTGTCCCACCTCTGATCCAGCCCTCTGCCATGGCCTGGGAAAGCAGCAGAAGATGGTTTCAGTCCTTGGGCCGCTGCACCTGCATGGGAGGCCCATGCAGAGGAAGCTCCTGGCTGCTGCCTTTGGATCAGTGCAGCTCTGGCCATTAAGGTCAGTTGGGGAGTGAACCAGTGGATGGAAGACTCTCTCTCTCTCTCTCTCTCTGCCTCTCCTTCTCTCTCTGGGTAACTCTGACTTTCAAATAAATAAATCTTTAAAAAAATAAAATAAACATAACTGTGATTTCTGATGTTTGTATGTCAGTTTCCCAAACCAAATAACCTACTTTAATCCCAAGCTTTGTTATGTGGTCCAGAGATCTATCTCTTATAAATAAATAATATTTCCTCTTCTCTCTCAGTAGAAAGAGTTAATTTTCTCTGAAGGCCACTGTTAATTAAGGCAGAAGGCTTCATAGAAACATCTTAAAAATGGAAAGAGGAGCCGGCGCCGCGGCTCACTAGGCTAATCCTCCGCCTTGCGGCGCCGGCACACCAGGTTCTAGTCCCGGTCGGGGCACCAGATTCTGTCCCGGTTGCCCCTCTTCCAGGCCAGCTCTCTGCTGTGGCCAGGGAGTGCAGTGGAGGATGGCCCAAGTGCTTGGGCCTTGCACCCCATGGGAGACCAGGAGAAGCACCTGGCTCCTGCCATCGGATCAGCGCGGTGTGCCGGCCATGGCGGCCATTGGAGGGTGAACCAACGGCAAAGGAAGACCTTTCTCTCTCTCTCTCTCACTGTCCACTCTGCCTGTCAAAATAAATAAATAAATAAATTAAAAAAAATAATAACGGAAAGAGGAAGCAAAACTATACATCCACAAAGAAAGCAGAATTTCAAACCTATCACTGAAGACAGCAGAATTTTCTCCGCAAAATGATGGGCCACAGCCTTGTACTGCAGAAAGTGGGAAACAGCTGCTTCTCCTCTATTATTAGGTAAGCAGATAAAGAATCTGATTTTTGGGGCCAGTGCTGTGGCACAGCGGATTAAAGCTCTAGCCTGAAGAGCTGGCATCCCATATGGAAGCTGGTTCTAGTCCAGGCTGCTCCTCTTCTGATCCAGCTCTCGGCTATGGCCTGGGGAAGCAGCAGAAGATGGCCCAAGTCCTTGGTCCCCTGCAACCACATGGGAGACCTAGAAGAGGCTCCTGGCTCCTGACTTCAGATCAGCTCAGCTCTGGCCATTGCGGCCATCTGGGGAGTGAACCAGCGGATAGAAGATCTCTCTGTCTGTCTCTACCTCTCTCTGTAACTCTTTCAAATAAATAAAATAAAACTTAAAAAAAAAAAAGAATCTGATTTTTGGAGAGGGCAGAGCTTAATGCATGAATCCGTTTTCAGGATGAGGTATACAAAAAAGAGGAATTTAAATGAAAAGTATAGGAACACATGTGTTTGTGGCGGTTTTGTGACTCACTAAAGATACAATAATGTAAGAATAGCCTCTGGGGGCCAGCACCATGGCATAGTGGGTAAAGCCGTCACATGCAGTGCCGGCATCCCATTTGGGTGCTGGTTCAAGTCCCAGATGCTCCACTTCCAATCCAGCTCTCTGCCATAGTCTGGGAAAACAGTAGAAGATGGCTCAAGTCCTTGGGCCCCTGCTCCTGCATGGGAGACCTGGAAGGAGTTCCTGGCTCCTGGCTTCGGATGGGCACAGCTCTGGCCATTGCAGCCATTTGGGGAGTTAACCAGTGGATGGAAGACTTCTCTGTCTGCACCTCTGCTTCTCTGTAAATCCACCTTTCAAATAAATAAATAGATCTTTAAAAAACATCTCCCATAAAATAAATTAGGAAACTCACACTGTTGTATTTCCAAGATAAAATTAAATATTGCTTTCTGTTTTTTCCTGGTACAGAAATTCAAAGATATCTACAAATTTATAGAAGATAATTATAGTGAGCCCTGTTTGTCCTCTTACCTGGCAAGCTTTTGCTATTATATCAGATGGTGTATCTTGTGAAAAGGCTGGTCTCAGGGCAGCTCCCACCTAGAAAAATGAATAAAGCATTTTATTTTTAGAGATAAGTAGTAAAAAAAAAAAAAAAAAAAAAGAAGCTTCTTGTAACTTTAGAGATGAAAAAGCACCAAACACATCTTCATTCCTTTCCTTTTTATCTCCCTTATCTCTCTACAGTTAGAATAAACTAAACCCAAACAACCTTTCCTTTGCTTTCTGGCAGGTTATCATTATCAAATCTCTATGAGTGCTATATCAAATAGACAAAATTTTTTTTTTTTTTTTGACAGGCAGAGTGGATAGTGAGAGAGAGAGAGACAGAGAGAAAGGTCTTCCTTTGCCGTTGGTTCACCCTCCAATGGCCGCCACGGCTGGCGCGCTACGGCCGGCACACCGCGCTGATCCGAAGCCAGGAGCCAGGTACTTATCCTGGTCTCCCATGGGGTGCAGGGCCCAAGCACTTGGGCCATCCTCCACTGCACTCCTGGGCCATAGCAGAGAGCTGGCCTGGAAGAGGGGCAACCGGGACAGAATCTGGTGGCCCGACCGGGACTAGAACCCGGTGTGCCGGCGCTGCAAGGTGGAGGATTAGCCTAGTGAGCCGCGGCGCCAGCCTCAAATAGACAATCTTGTCAATTATTCCTTTGTTTTTTAAATTAATAATAAGCAGGATTCTGTGACAAAGTCACACATTATCAGAGAAAAGAAAAAAACTGCTATTCTGTATTTTTTTGTTTGCATTTTTCTAAACATATTTCTAACTATACTTTTGTCATGGGTAAATCTCAAATAACTGGATCAATTTCTTTAAAAAACTGAATAGTACTAAAAATTCACATTGTCACTTAAAGACCTTCAAGATGATTTGGACTCAACAAGAGATGCTTTAAAACAGTACTCAATATTTATATTTAGGCCAGCCTATGATGTTGCAGGTAAAGGTGCTGCCTGCAGTCCTTGGTATCCCATATGGGCACCAGTTCAAGTCCCAGTTGCTCCACTTCTGATCCAGCTCCCTACTGTGGCCTGGGAAAGCAGAAGTTGGCCCAAGTCCTTGGGCCCCTGCACCCACGTGGGAGACCCAGAGGAAGCTCCTGACTCCTGGCTTCGGATTGGCTCAGCTCTGGCCATTGTGGTGAACTGGGGAGATGGGGAGTGAATAAGCAGAAGGAAGACCTCTCTCTCTCTCTCTGTAACTCTGATGTTCAAAGAAATAAAAAATAAAAAATAATAAATAAATAAGACTACTCAAAATTATTAATATAGGGTTTGATGATGTATCAATAAGGAGGCAAAGGAATATGAGCTTTGATTTTAAATAAAGCAATCAGTCACAGAATCTCAGATTAGTAGATTTAATATGTATGAGCTGAATAAAAGGCATAACAACAGTAGCTGGCAAATGGATCTCTGTGATAAAGATACACAATAACTAACTGTAATATGTAAACTGGTATAGAATCCTGTCTTGGAGGACAAAAAATACCATAGAAGAAGCTATAGGGTCAACTGACACAAGTGGAATATGATAAATTATATAAAATAGTAATCTCAATGTTGAATTTCCTAAAGTCAGGAAATGTTCTCTGACCATGTAAGACAAGGTTTGTAGAATGAAATGTTCAAGGATAAAAGTATACGCTTTAAATAATTTACTTTTAAATGGCTTAGGAAAAATGTTTATGTGTGCTGAGAGGGGGGGAGGGAAGAGGGAAAGAGATAGGGTTGGGAGGGAGAATATCATAGTTAAAGCAAATGAGGCAAAATTAGTAACTGTCAAATATCAATAAAGGGGGGGCTGGCACTGTGGCATAGCAGATAAAGCCGCCACCTGCAGTACTGGCATCCCAAATGTGTGCCTGTTCATGTCCCAGCTGCTCTTCTTCCAATCCAGTTCTCTGTTATGGCCTGGGAAAGCAGTAGAAGTCCATCTCCCACATGCGTGGGAGACCTGGAAGAAGCTCCTGGCTCCTGGCTTTGGATCAGCTCAGCTCTGGCCATTGCGGCCATCTGGGAGGTGAACTAGTGGATGGAAGACCTCTCTCACTCTATCTTTCAAATAAAATAAATAAATAAATCCTTTAAAAATATTAATAAAGAGAAAGACTTTTTGTGCTATTCTTTCTACTTCTCTGTAAATCTGAAGTTATTTCTAAATAAAAGTTTTTTAAAAGATCCTTATTCTGGAGCTGGTGCTGTGGTGCAGTGGGTTACTCCTCCACCTGTGGCACCAGCATCCCATATGGGCGCCTGTTCAAGACCCAGCTGCTCCTTTCCCAATCCAGCTCTCTGCTGTGGCCTGGGAAAGCAGTAGAAGCTTGCCCAAGTCCTTGGGCCCCTGCACCCACATGGGAGACCTGGAAGAAGCACCTGGCTCCTGGCTTCGGATCGGCTCAGCTCTGGCCATTGCAGCCATTTGGGGAATGAACCAATGGGTGTAAGATCTTTATCTCTGTCTCTCCCTCTCACTGTCTGTAACTCTACCTCTCAAATAAATAAATAAAATCTTAAAAAAAAAGATTCTTATTCTAATAGACTTGGTATGTGGGAGTAAATAACTACTTCCAGGTTTTCTAGAGCCAGTTGGACTAGAAGCTGTAACTTCCTCATCTGTACTTATGAAGAAAAAAGAATTATACATTTTTCATGTTTTAAATTTTGTGTACATTTAAGAACAATTTTTAGATGATGTATGGTGACCTGGAGTCAAGATTTTGGCATAGGCCGGCGCCGCGGCTCAATAGGCTAATCCTCCGCCTAGCGGCGCCGGCACACCGGGTTCTAGTCCCGGTCGGGGCGCCGGATTCTGTCCCGGTTGCCCCTCTTCCAGGCCAGCCCTCTGCTGTGGCCAGGGAGTGCAGTGGAGGATGGCCCAGGTGCTTGGGCCCTGCACCCCATGGGAGACCAGGAAAAGCACCTGGCTCCTGGCTCCTGCCATCGGATCAGCGCGGTGCGCCGGCCGCAGCGCGCCGGCCGCGGCGGCCATTGGAGGGTGAACCAACGGCAAAGGAAGACCTTTCTCTCTGTCTCTCTCTCTCACTGTCCACTCTGCCTGTCAAAAAAAAAAAAAAAAAAAAAAAAAAAGATTTTGGCATAATTACAATAAAAACCATTTATTTTTTCCTTGCTAATATAATTTTTTACCCAAACATAGCCCCTGTTGCTAGGATTAGTTTATTGTGTTTCATTTGAAGGACATAATTAAGGGTATAAATCTGAAGAAAAACAAGTATGTCTGTTTGGAATGCAATAAAAATTCTATTAAAAGTTTCTAATTCCTTCAGTATTAGTTTTAACAGCTATTTTTAAAAATATTTATCTGTTTATTTGAAAGGCAGAGAGAGAGAGAGAGAGAGAGAGAGATCTTTCACCTGCTGGTTCATTGCCCAAGTGTCTACAACAGTATGAATTGGGACAGGCAGAAGCCAAGAGGCTGGATCTCTGTACAGGTCCTCCCATGTGGGTACAGGAGCCCAAGTACTTGAGCCATCTTCTACTGCTTTTCCAGGCACATTAACAGAAAGCTGGATCAGAAGTGGAGCAGCCAGTATTTGAACCTAGCACTCATATGGGATGCCGGCATCACAAGCCATGGCTTAATCAACTACGGCAAAATGTTGGCCCAAAACTGCTGTCATTAAGAGTTAATTTATCCTGGGGCCAGTGTTGTGGCTTAGCTGGTAAAGTCGTCACCTGCAGCAGCTCCATTTTTGATCCAGCTCACTGCTATGGCCTGGGAAAGTAGTGGAAGATGGCCCAAGTGCTTGGGCCCTGTACCCACATGGGTGATCTGGAAGAAGCTCCTAGCTCCTGGCTTTGGCCTGGCCCAGTCCTGACCAATGTGGCCAACTGGGGAGTGAACCAGTGGATGGAAGATCTCTCTCTCTGCCTCTGCCTCTCCTTTTCTTTAACTCTTTCAAATAAACAAACAAATAAATATTTTTAAAAAGGGTTAATTTATCCTTCAGTATAGAAAGAGCAATTGCTTTTTTTTTATTTCTAAAAATGCTTATCAAGGCTTGACATATAAATAATGGCAGCAAATCCACAACATCCTTTGAAAAATGTTCCTTTTATCTTGTACATGGCATGGCTAAATATTCAATGCAAGACTGGGAAGTCAGGAGTTTCTATTCTAGTTTTATCACTAATATGCTATCACAACTTGAAAAGAGTGACAACAGTTTTAACATATTTTTTCTTTCATTGTGGGTTGACTGAAACCATGTTAGAGACAATGGAAGCAAAAGTATGCATTCTACATGCAAAAACTAACTGCACTCCCAATACATTTCTCCAGGGAGTCTTCACTCCTTCACAGGTTACTCAAAAGATTGATGTAAGTTTCTAAATAAATAGAAAAAAATCTCACATTAGCTTGATACTGCTCCAGAATCACATGACCTGGAAATTCTGGCTCAGGGACAGATGCAAATTTCTTGATAATGTCTTCAAGTGCCTGGAGCCCAGCCATTCGTAGTTGGTTACTATGATCAGTTGCAGCCATAAATGCCATGCGAATCAGGTCAGAGAGATGAAGTACCAAAAGGTCATCTAAAAATAAAAATAGAGTGTATAAAGGAAAACTTCTCCAAAAATAAATAACATAAATATATGAAATAATTTCTGAAAAAGCACTTATGATGTTTTAAAATAACAATATTTTAAAAATAATAATATTCTTTCAAGAGAATTTTTATATCACTCTTTAAAAAACAGAAATAAACATTAATATTGATGATTCAAGGATGCAAAAAGACCCCTGAAACAGAACTTTCCCCAAACAAGTATGTACTTCTTTTAAAACTTTTAAAAACATTGGCAGACTTTTTCTGCAAAGGACCAGACAGTAAACATTTTTGGCTTTGTAAGCTATGTGGTCTCTAGTGCAACTACTAAATTCTGCTGTTACACTACAAAATCAACCACATACAATATGTATACAATATGTGTGTGTTGTGCTCAAATAAAACCTTATTTACAAAAACAGGCTGTGGGTTGGATTTGGACTGCAGGCTGCAGTCTGCCAATCCCTAACTTTAAAAAACTCAGATTTGTAGTCAGGAAACTTAAATCCATAAAATAAGATGAAAAAGATTTTAATAAGAACAAAATGTGGGAAAGCCATGTGGGTTGCTCTAGATCTTTTCTAACAAAATGTGAAAGCAAACCTTGAAAGAATTCAAAGGATACCAAGTAATTCACCTAAATCCCAGAACAAAATCCAACACTATTTAAGGGAACATAGCAAAATCCAGCATTAACACCACAAAAGTAGCAGTATCTGTCATTTAATAAAAAGTTATAAAGGATGCAAAGTAGGGGAATATGTTGAAAGAGAGAGTGAGAGAGAGAAGGAAAATCAATAAATAGAAAAAGGTCCAGAAATGAAAGCATATTAGCAGATAAGGACTTTAAAAAGCTACTATAAATATGTTTTCTATACTTAACAAGGGAAAGAAATGCAAGAGCATGATCAAGACAGAAATGAAATGAAGGGAGGGAAAAACACAAAAGGGGTGTTTAGAGAGATAAAATGTCTGAAATGAAAAACATACTATATTAAATAGATTAGACACTAAACAGTAGTGAACTTAAAAAGACACCAACAGAAATTATCAAAAGAATTTATCAACTTCAAGTACTCTAAAGTTCTTCAGGAAGCTGCAGGATTCTCAAAGTCTTTTGATACAGTAGCAATTCTGTGGCTCCATCTGATCTCCAATCAGCTTCAACTTAAATAGGTTTCTATTGTTGTCACTGTTGTCCTCAAGGTTATAATATGAGTATCTTCACATTTGCTCATGTTCCTACCTAAAATACCACTTTCAAATCTTCAGCCTGAGAGGGGAAAGCGTTTGGCTAGAGCTTTCTCATCTAAGGGAGGCAAAACCACACATAAGGGGGCCGGCATTGTGGTGTAGTGGATAAAGCCACTGCCTGCAGTGCTGGCATCCCATATGGACGCCAGTTCAAGCCCCAGCTGCTCTACTTCCAATCCAGCTCTCTGCTGTGGCCTGGGAAAGCAGTAGAAGATGGCCCAAGTCCTTGGGCCCCTCCACCCGTGTGGGAGACCTGGAAGAAGCTCCTGGCTCCTGGCTTTGGATAAGCACAGCTCTAGCCACTGAGGCCAATTGGGGAGTGAACCAGTGGATGGAAGATCCCACCCCCTCCCCTGCCTCTCCTCTCTCTGTGTAACTCTTTCAAATAAATAAATAAATCTTTTTAAAAAAAATACAACCCATAAGAAAAATCAAGGTACAATATAGACCAGGATTTGGGGAGAAATTTCCAAGGCTTAGAAGTTGGGTTAAAATGAGTCTAGTCATATTATACCAACCTAAAAATAAATTAAAAGACCTATTACTCCTCTTGGATTTTCAGTTACCTAATTCACAAAGTCTAAGACTACATCAACCTACCAAGCCCAAACCTAAGCAACTGTCCTTGGAATGCTGCTTTCCCCAACAATCTGAATTCCTTCTCTTCATATCTCTACTTTCAACAGTCTTCCTCTTAAAATCCAAGGAGATGAACTTCCAGAGTTGAGAGTGAGAAGAGAGACTGCATAGAAACTCCCAAAAGGAGGTTGAAGGAACTAGTACAAAAATTATTTATTCTGGAAGTAGTCATTCCCTACGACTAAAGCACATTAGCTAGGGAGGTAGGGAGATTAGGTTGAAATAAAATTTTTGTATACTTTTCCACGACTGTTTAGAATCAGAACAGTAGGCAGTGACACTGGAAAGGATCCTGTTTCAGTTACAAAGACTAGAACATGCCAAACCCTGGCCTCTGGGTGAGGAACTATTATAGCAGGGTACCATCCACCAAGAGATATAAAGTGCTCAGGAAGCAAAGATAGAGAACATGGGCAAACCCTCACTCACACAGCACACTGTTAGCAAATTCCAAATACACAGAACATTCTTCTTTTTCAAGGATTTACAAATAAAGCTATGAAAAAACACAACCAGGAAAAAAGATTCTCAAGATTCAAAATACAGCTAACCTCTGAATATCCTTTATTTTAGTTTTTGTATTAAGGTAATACAAGTTATGAGTTATGAAATGAGATCATTCTGAATTACCTAGATGAGCCCAATCTAATAACTTGTGTCCTGTTCAGATCAACTAATTTTTTTCAGCATCCACACAGGGGAAAGAGCACGTGGTATTTGTCTTTCTTGTCTGGCCATTTCACCTAACAGACTGACCCTTTGTTCTATCTATTGTGCTGCACATGTCAGGACTCTTGTTCTTTTTTATTGGCTGAATAATATTATACAGTGTAAGACATTCTCTTTATCCATTCATCTATTGATGGGGCTATTGTGAATATTGCTTCAATAAACATGGGAGTGGAGGTATCACTTTCTTTTTTTTTTTAGATTGATTTATTTGAAAGGCAGATTTACAGAGAGGCGGAGGCAGAGAAAGAGGTAGAGAGAGAGAGGAAGAGAGAGAGAGAGAGAGAAAGGTCTTCCATCTGATGGTTCACTCCCCAAATAGCTGCAATGGCCAGAGCTGGGCCAGGCCGAAGCCAGGAACCAGGAGCTTCTTCCATGTCTCCCGCCCTGGTGCAGGGGCCCAATCACTTGGGCCATCTTCCACGGCTTTCCCAGGCCATAGCAGCAAGCTGGATCAGAAGTGGAGCAGCTGGGACTCGAACCAGCGCTCATATGGGATGCCAGCACTGCAGGCAGAGGCTTCATGGGGCCACAGCACCGACCCCAAGGGACCACTTTCATGTGCAGATTTCCTTTACAAATTTACCCAGAAGTAGGATAACTGTCATACAGTAGCTCTATTTTTAATTTTTTTGAAGAATTTCCATAGTGGTTATAACTAATTTGCATTCCCATCCAACAAGTATGTAAGGATTCCCTTTTCTCTACATCCTTGCCAGTATTTGTTACTTTGTCTTTTTGATAATGGTCATTAAAACTTTAATGAGATGTTATCCCAATATGATTCTGATTTACATTTCCCTGATGACTAGTGACACTGAGCAATTTTTCAAGAACTGAGAATAGTGATTACTAGGGGGTTGGCGTTGTAGTGTAGTGGGTAACACCGCTGCCTGAGACACATTGCTCCACTTCCAATCTAGCTCTGTGCTAATGGGCCTGGGAAAGCGGTGGAAGGTGGCCCAAATGCTTGAGCCCCTAGTACCCACGTGGAAGACCTAGAAGAAACTCCTGGCTCCTGGCTTCAGCCTGGCCCAGTTCCTGCCATTGTAGCCATTTGGGGAGTGAACCAGAGGATGGAAGACCTCTCTCTGACTCCCCTCAACTCCTCTCTGTAAACTCTGCCTTTCAAAAAGCAAATAAATCTTAAAAAAAAAAATGAGATTACTAAAGTATGGGCAGGGTAGTGTGAAGGGGTATAGAGGGAGATTAGATAATGGCTATCAAACAGAATCAGATAAAAGTAACAAGTTCTAGTGTTCCATAGCTCAGTGGAACAGCTATTGTTCACAATCATGTATTAGATTCTCTCCCTGTATATAGTATACTGAACTGGACAGAGGAGAGGAGCTTAACTTAAAGATAAGGAATTGGAAATTTTAATTGCCTGGTTTGATCAGTTTACACTGTGTGTAAGTGTTGAAATACTGCACTGTACCCCATAAAAATGTGCAAGTATTACATATTGACAAACAAATAATTGCTAAAAAATCAGAGCACCATTCCAGGCTGTAGTCAAGAAGAGAGGTTTTAAGTCTAAACAGACATCACAGAGTGATTCAATACTGCTGGCTTTGAAAACAGACAAAGCCATGAGTACAAGAATGTAGACAATGGGCTAAAGCTGGGAAACAAAAGGAAACAGATTTCCCCACAGTGTCTGGAAAGGAAGACAGACCTGTTGGGCCTTGCTTTTAGCCCACTGACACTCATGTTGGACTTTAGACCTACGGAGTTCTAAGATAATAAACTCGAGGGGCCGGCACTGTGGCGCAGTGGGTTAATGCCCTGGCCTGAAGCACCGGCATCCCATGTGGGCGCCATTTCTAGTCCCTTCTGCTCCACTTCCGATCCAGCTCTCTGCTATGGCCTGGGAAAGCAGTAGAAGATGGCCCAAGTCCTTGGGCCCCTGCACCCACACGGGAGACCCAGAAGAAGCTCTGGCTCCTGGCTCCGGATCAGCACAGCTCCGGCCGTTGGGGCCAATTGGGGAGTGAACCATCAGATAGAAGACCTCTCTCTCTGCCTCTCCTCTCTCTCTGTGTAACTCTTTCAAATAAATAAATATTTTGTTTTAAAAAGCAAAAAGATCCTAACAATAACTGAATGGAAAAATGATCATTTACCCATATACATTAAATTTTAAAGTAATCACAGATAACATTCTTAACCACTGGTTTGAAAAAAGTATAGAACAAAGTTTTACAAAACTATATTTGCAGCAATACTGATATACACAGGCATTTATTTCTTCCTTTTTTAAAATATTAGCTCCCATGTCTAAGGGAAAATATGCGGTATTTGTCTTCCTGTGTTTGGCTTATTTTATTCAACATAATGTCCTCCAGTTTTATCCATTTTAACTGTATTGTTTTGAACCAAATTTTGCAGTCATTTGTTACAACAGCAACAGAAAACTAACATGTCTGTGCAGGTTTGAGTCCCAGCTGCTCTACTTCCAATCCAACTTCCTGTTTTCTGTTTGTTTGTTTGTTTTTACACTGGCAGAGAGAAAGGTCTTCCTTTTTCCATTGGTTCACCCCCCAAGTGGCCGCTACAGCCGGTGTGTTGCAGCCGGTGCACTGCGCTGATCCAAAGCCAGGAGCCAGGAGCCAGCTGCCCCCTCCTGGCCTCCTTTGCGGGTGCAGGGCCCAAGGACCTGGGCCATCCTCCACTGCACTCCCAGGCCACAGCAGAGAGCTGGACTGGAAGAGGAGCAACCGGGACAGAATCCGGCACCCCAACCAGGACTAGAGCCCGGTATGCCAGCACCGCAGGCGGAGGATTAGCCTAGTGAGCCGCGGGGCCAGCCCCAGCTCCCTGCTAATGCACCTGGGAAAGCAGAGGAGGATGGCCCAAGTGCTTAGGACCCTGCACCCAAGTCAAAGACCAAGATGAGGCTCCTGGCTTCGGCCTGGCCCAGCCCTGGCTGTTGCGGCCACTTCTGGAGTGAACCAGCAGATGGAAGATCTCTCTGTCTCTCCCTCTCTGTAACCCTGCCTTTCAAATGAAAAACTGAATCTTTAACAAAAAGCAAGCAAACAAAAAAAACCCAGCTTCAAAATAATATCTTCTGGGAAGTCTTTCCTGTCTCTTCAGGAAATGAATACTATCTTCAAAATATTCCCAAAGTGTTCTATTATACTACTACTGAGGCAAATCATAATTATTGGACAAATAAGTCTTTTTTCTGTCTTCTAGACGCAACATCCTTCCAGGCTAGAACCATGGTTTTTACCTTCTTTGTATTTCCAAAATAGGATTCTGTAAATATTTGTTAAATAATGACATGTTGGGCCAGAGCAGTGGCATAGCAGGTAAAGCCTCTGCCTGCCTTGCCAGCATCTCATATGGGCACCAGTTTGAAATCCGGCTGCTCCACTTCCCATCCAGCTCTCTGCTGTAGCCTGAGAAAGCAGTAAGAGATGGCCCAAGTCCTTGGGCCCCTGCACTCGTGTGAGAGACCTGGAAGAAGCTCCTGCTCCTGCGGCCAACTGGGGAGTAAACCAGCAGATGAAGACCTCTCTCTCTGCCTCTCCATCTCTCTGTGTAACTCTGACTCTCAAGCAAAATAAATAAATCCTTTAAAAATAATAGTAATGACATGTAAAAAGACATGTAAAAATGACATGTAAAAAGAACTGGTGTGCTTTGCTGAATTCTATATTTAGAGTCACATTTTATACATGGTATACTCCTGTTTTAATTTTGTTTTTAAATCTAGTTGTGAGCTCTGCTGCTTCCAGACACAGTAACATAACTTAACAGGCATGTTTAGTTGATAGACTTCAGTAATGTTCATTCACACACTTGCCTTCAGATATTTAACAGATGGCAAGGCAAGGGAAAGACAACAAAGTACAGGATGGGGAGCCAATGCACTTGTCTACCTCTCTTAGCTCCTCAGGGCCTCCTCAACCCTACTAAGATGACATTGGGCTTGATGGTCTCTTTGCAAATTCCCTATGATATCTGAACCAGGGAAATACGTGCTAGAAAAAACTTACGAAAGATAAAGAACAAATAACAAATAATTTCTAGCTTTTCAAAAATACCCAGTGGCATTTCTAAAATCTGAGAGTTTGAAAATCTACCATGGCACTCATGAAATCTGACATTCTCCATGGCTGGGGACCACAAAGCTCATTTTATTTATGCACCTTGAAAATTTATGATCTCTTATACTGAAGTTCCAAAACTAGGACAACGCGCTGAGAAGTTACTGCCACTGTCACGCTTAGGGGAAGTTATATACCCATGGCTTTGGACTACTTTCTTCAACTTATGTTCCAAATAAGGACTAGAAGACAGTAGGGAGAGGGGATGGAAAACTAAGGCAGAAGGCAAGGAAACTTACAATAAATGAAAGGCACAGACTAAAGCAGGCTACTTAATAGTAGAATATCTCAAGTCTATAAAAATACTTGGGGAAAAGAAGTACTGATTTAAATTTACTTGTAGGGTTTCGTAGTTTAGCAGAACGCGCCATGGCTAGATCAAAGTGAGCCTGGTCTGCATTCTCACACAAATTGATGATTCGACACAGGCAATCAGCAGCAAACACCCGAGTGGCCCAGCGCGGTGCCACAAAGGGCTTTGATTTATCTTCTTCACCTAGGGTGGTAAACATGGTATCATCGTCCATCTCATCTTTTTTTTCAGATTCTTCATCTTTTCCACTACTTAATGGAGTTGCGGTACTCATATCTATTAAAAAAAATAACAAATATTATAACCTCACATAAGGCAAAAATGATGCTTTAGAAAAAAAGTTATAAGATTTCAAATTTTTCAAAAGCACTAAATTCTTATTCTCTGGAAAACAGTAGAACTGACAAGCTTTTATTTTAACAATCAAAAACCAGGAAGGGTAATATAAATTACTATTTATGTAAAATGCACTCACATATTATGATAGTTTTACATGCTATGGTGTACTATGGAATTACTTAGGATTTTTACATATGAAAATTCTGTTTTATTTTCCAAAAAAGTTTACAATACATATTCTAAATAATACAGATGAGTTACTGTTTATAATATGATTTAACCATCAACATTTATAAAAAATTAGTAGTTTATATGTACACTCACATTTATATGGATGTATATTTGTCCATAGTTAGGCTGCATTGACATTTCAGTCAACTATGGGCCACATGTACAACTGTGATGCCATTAGATTACAATGGAGCTAAAAAATTCCTGCTGCCTAGTGAGGTGATAGCCATAAAAATGTCCTAGCACAATGCGTTACTTTTGTCTTTGCAGTGATGCTGGTGTAATCAAACCTACTATGCTGTCAGACATATAAAAGTATAGCAAATACAATTACATAAAATACATGCTATTTGATAATGATAAAAACTATATTACTAGTTTATATAGTTACTATGCTGTGTATTTGTCATTATTTTAGTGTGTAATACTACTTACAAAAAAAGTTTACTATAAAACAGTCTGCCATTTATGCTGGCAAGAACTGCAAACGGCTGGCGCTGCGGCTCAGTAGGCTAATCCTCCGCCTTGCGGCGCCGGCACACCGGGTTCTAGTCCCGGTCAGGGCACCAGATTCTGTCCCGGTTGCCCCTCTTCCAGGCCAGCTCTCTGCTATGGCCAGGGAGTACAGTGGAGGATGGCCCAAGTGCTTGGGCCCTGCACCCCATGGGAGACCAGGAGAAGCACCTGGCTCCTGCCTTCAGATAGGCACGGTGTGCCAGCCGCGGCGGCCATTGGAGGGTGAACCAACGGCAAAGGAAGACCTTTCTCTCTGTCTCTCTCTCTCACTGTCCACTCTGCCTATCAAAAAAAAAAAAAAAAAAAAGAAAAAGAACTGCAAACATCTCACGCTCAGTGCTTTTCATCACACCATTTTCTCTTGTGCTTTATTTGATTTTGTGTTGTTTTGTTCATCATGACTCTACGAAAAATGGGCTACACTGTAAACACACACACACATACATCCTTTAGCTTTGGTGTGTAGTTCGTTACACGACCTAGCTTTGTCTGAGTACATTATAGGTTTGCATAATGTCAAAAATTCCCAATGACACATTTCTTAGAAAATATTCTTGCTGTTAAGTGACGTCTGATTGTACATCTGTATCCGTATCAGAGGAAAACAATTTTCATGATTTTAAAAACATACATTAAATACATACCACTAGAAGCTGCCAGGACATCCTTACAAAGCATTAGCCAATGAGAAAGTTTTTCGACTGCTAGTGATGAAAGCATATGTCCCAAAGTGTCATGAATATCAGAACATAATTTTCGATCTGTCTCCCGGTCTAGCATTCCAAAAAGCAGTCCCTCAAGACCAGTTTCTGTTATATTCACACCTTGGTGCCGGCAATGGATATCACTCCGAGAACTAACCCCAGGTGAAAAAGGATTGACATCTGAAAAGTAATTTTTGTAAAATAAACTTGAATGGGATTTTGCTGTTATGTTTTATGTAACAATTTTATTAAAGACCAAGTATTACATGCAAATTCACAGTAACAACAAAATCAACTAACTACATATACTATTTAACTATTATCTTTAGGATTAGAATTTAATTTACAAGTGTACAACTTTCATTTTTTAATACTAATTTTTCTGAGATATTGCAAACAAATCTCCAGGAGATGCACAATATTTCTAATAAGAAAAAGTATGGAAGGTGCCAACACTGTTGGGTAGCAGATTAAGCCTCTGCCTGCGATGCCAGCATCCCATATCAGCACCAGTTTGAGGACTGGCTGCTACACTTATGATTCAGCTCCCTGCTAATGCACTTGGGAGAGCAGCAGAGGATGGCCCAAGTCCTTGGGTCCTTGTATCCATGTGGGAGACCTGCAGGAAGCTCCAGGCTCCTGGCTGTGGTCTGGCTCAGGCCTGGCCATTGCAGCCATTTGGGGAGTGACCAGCAGATGGAGATCTCACTCTCTGTCTCTCCTCCTCTCTCTTTAACTCTTTCAAGAAAATAAAAAATAAATCTTCACAAAAAAAAAAAAAAAAAGATGAGAAAGAGACGTACTTCTAAATATATTTAATGGACTTTAAAAATTGCTGTATTTGGCCGGCGCTGTGGCTCACTAGACTAATCCTCCGCCTTGCGGCGCTGGCACACCGGGTTCTAGTCCTGGTCGGGGCGCCGGATTCTGTCCCGGTTGCCCCTCTTCCAGGCCAGCTCTCTGCTGTGGCCAGGGAGTGCAGTGGAGGATGGCCCAAGTGCTTGGGCCCTGCACCCCATGGGAGACCAGGAGAAGCACCTGGCTCCTGCCTTCGGATTGGTGCAGCTCCAGACATGCGGCCATTTGGGGGGTGAACCAATGGTTGGAAGACCTTTCTCTCTGTTTCTCCCTCTCACTGTCTATAACTCTACCTCTCAAATAAATAAATAAAATCTTAAAAAAAAAAAAAAAAGATACCGCTTGGGACAATGACATTCCACATTAGAGTGACTAGGTTTGAGTCCTTTCCATTTCTGATTCCAGCTTGCTGCTAATGCATATCCTGGAAGGAAGCAAGTGATGGCTCAAGTACTACTCATGTAGGAAACCCAGATTGAGTTTTGGGATCTTTTTTTTTTGTTAAAGATTTATTTTATTTATTTGAAAGACAGAGTTACAGAGAGAGGTAGAGACAGAGAGAGAGGTCTTCCATCCGCTGGTTCATTCCCCCAATAGGCTGCAAAAGCCGAAACTGGGCCGATCTGAAGCCCGGAGCCAGGAGCCTCCTCCAGGTCTCCCACGTGGGTGCAAGGGCCCAAGGACCTGGGCCATTTTGCACTGCTTTTCAGGCAATAGCAGGGAGCTGGATTGGAAGTGGAGCAGCCAGGACTAGAACCAGTGCCCATATAGGATGCTAGTGCTGCAGGCCAGGGCTTTAACCTGCTACGCCACAGCGTCAGCCCCCAGTTTTGGGATCTTGGCTTTAGCTTGGTCCAGGCCCAGATGTTGCAGGCATTTGAGAAGTGAACCAACGATGGAAAATCTTTGTTTCTGTCTCTCGCTGCCTTTCAAATAAATAAATAAAATTAAAAAGCAAGCCTCGAAGCTTTCAGTTTTCCCAAAATAATTCACCCTAGAAATCCTCCATGGTTGACAGAAGTATTCTGGTACTTAATGCTATTCATTTTAAACTCTGAAACTTTTAAAATAGTAAAAATGTAAAATAACCAAGAAAGTTACACTGGAATTTTAAAAATGATAATGGTTTTATTTAAAGAATACGAAATGTGGCCACACTTCAACACACATAAAATGCTATTTATTAAATAATATTCATTCAAAACATGAAAGTATTAAAACAAAAAGTATTGACCAATAAGGGTACTTACTAGCACCACTGCTCTCTTTATCCCCGGCATTTTTTGCGAGGCTCATGGCATATTCACATACTTCAGCTGCTTCTCTCTGCGCAAGTTGCCGGAGACACGCCACAGCTGCTCGTCGAAGTAACAAATGGGAACTACATAAGTGAACCTGTAAAGCGTAACAATTTTAAGCATGTTTTAAAAAGTTGTAATCCTTTACTTTTACTTGCCTAATGAATATATATTTACATCTTACTCCTGAAGAGACTCTTCATTTAACAACTTTACTTGTTTAAGATATAGTCAAATAATGACCTTTTGGGAAAACATGCTTGCCAGTAAGTATACAAAAAAAGTGTTAGTAGCCAAAATTACTGTCTCAGCTATAAATCAAAACTTATACAGTATACTCAGATGGAAATACAAAAAGATCTTTTGAATATTCTATTTTACACATGGTGCTATAAACTTTGCCATTGAAATCTTTCCAGAACATAGAAATCAAATGTAATGTATGAAAAATTAGAGAGCAGAGCACACAAATAGAAAGCAAAGGGAAGTATTTATTTATTTTTTATTTTTTGACAGGCAGAGTGGATAGTGAGAGAAAGAGAGAGACACAGAGAGAGAAAGGTCTTCCTTTGCTGTTGGTTCCCCTCCAATGGCCGTCGCAGCTGGTGCGCTGCGGCTGGCGCACCGCACTGATCCGAAGCCAGGAGCCAGGTACTTCTCCTGGTCTCCCATGGGGTGCAGGGCTCAAGCACTTGGGCCATCCTCCACTGCACTCCCTGGCCACAGCAGAGAGCTGGCCTGGAAGAGGGGCAACCGGGACAGAATCCAGTGCCCCAACCGGGACTAGAACCCGGTGTGCTGGCACCACAGGCAGAGGATTAGCCTATTGAGCCGCGGCGCTGGCCTAAGGGAAGTATTTATTAAAAAGAAAAAATAAAATCAAGCAACATAAACAGAAAATAATTGCAAAATGAGGCTTTGGGGTATAGTATTTTTTTTTTTCATCTCAATAGTTCCTAAAAGAATCAATATACTGGGGTCGGCATTGTGGTGCAGGGGTTAAGCTGTCATTTGGGATTCCCACATTTCCTATCAGCCCATGAAATTTACATTAAGTATATAAATAAATAAGGGGAGAAAAATCTGGTATTTTTATCAACAAAATGTGTTACTGACTTCTCTTCCTGAAAGTGAAGACATTTGGTACTTTAAAATACCATATAATTAAAAAGTTTAAGCAGGTCACATCAAATGGGAAGAACAAGTCACTGAGTCTCTTGGAGTTTCTTTTTATCTATACAGTGTCCACTCTGCCTTACACAACTGTAAGAATGAAATGATAAAATATAAGTGAAGCAGAACACATGGACATTTTATTTAGTAACAAATACAGAGAAGTGTAACTAAGAAAACACATTGAACAAACGCTGACTGGCTGAGCCAAAGTGAAAGAAATGAAAGTTTCTAAATTGTTTTCAAAAGCTTAATTTCAGTGAATCTGTGGTACACTTTTCTTTCCTTTTTTACATGTGAGTTTTAATGGTATAAGGTGTACAAATTTCGTGTATTTCATATAAAATTATTTAGGAGCACAGTGATACTTCGCACCTGCCCCTCTCTTCCACCCACATTCCCACTCTCCGCCTCTTTCCTTTCTTGTTTTAATTTTTAAAAGATTTTATTTATTTATTTGAGAGGCAGAGTTACAGATAGAGGGAGAGACAGACATAAAGGTCTTCCTTCCGTTGGTTCACTCCCCAAATGGCCACAACGGCCAGAGCTGGCCCATCTGAAGCCAGGAGCCAGGTGCTTCTTCCCGGTCTCCCACATGGGTGAGACTAAGCACTTGGGCCATTTCCTACTGCTTTCCCAGGACACAGCAGAGAGCTGGATTAGGAGAGAGCAGCTGGAATTTACCCAAAGGAAATTAAATTGGCCAACAAAAAAGCTGTCTGCACCTTAATGTTTACTGCAGTTCAATTCACAATAGCTAAGACCTGGAATCAACCCAAATGCCCATCAACAGTAGACTGGATAAGGAAATTATGGGACATATATTCTATAGAATACTATACAGCAGTAAAAAAAAAACAATGAAATCCGGTCATTTACAACAAGATGGAGGAATCTGGAAAACATGTTGAGTGAAATAAGCCAGTCCCAGAGGGACAAATATCATGTTCTCCCTGATCTGTGACAACTAACCAAGCATCAAAAAGGAAGCCTGGTGAAGTGAAATGGACACTATGAGAAACAGTGACTTGATCAGTCCTTGTCATCACTGTTGATGTACAATTTAATACTGTATCCCTTTTAGTATTTTTTTGTTCTACTTAATACTATTGGTTGAACTCTGTAATTAACACACAATTATTCTTAGGTGTTTAAAGTTAACTGAAAAGTGATCCCTGTTAAATATAAGAGTGGGAATAAGAGAGGGAGGAGATGTACAATTTGGGACATGCTCAAGCTGACTTGCCCCAAGTGGTTGAGTTAGAAATGTGCCAGGGGATTCCAATACAATCCCATCAAGGTGGCATGTACCAATGCCATCTCACTAGTCCAAGTGATCAATTTCAGGTCACAATAGATCATAATGATAGGTCTAAGAGTCAAAGGGATCAAATGTTTGAGCAATATTTCATAGTTTTTAGAACAAATTGCTAGAAATCTTTGGTTGGATAGATACTTGATTATTTTTGGTACTAATGTTAATGATATTTAAAATTTTTTCATTTTTAATAGTTTGGTGAATCCATACTTGTGACCTTTAGCTCATTATAAATATAATCTTGGGGCTGGCGTTGTGGCACAGCAGGTTAATGCCCTGGCCTGAAGCACTGGCATCCCATATGGGCACCAGTTCAAGACCCGGTTGCTCCACTTCCGATCCCGCTCTCTGCTATGGCCTGAGAAAGCAGCAGAAGATGGCCCAAGTCTTTGGGCCCCTGCACCCATGTGGGAGACCCAAAAGAAGCTCCCGGCTCCTGGTTCCTGATTTTCGATCAGCGCAGCTCGTCATTGTGGCCATCTGGGGAGTGAACCAGCGGATGGAAGACCTCTCTCTCTCTGCCTTTCCTTCTCTCTCTGTGTAACTCTGACCTTCAAATAAATAAATAAATCTAAAAAAATTTAAAAAACAAACAAACAAAAAAGAATCTCTTCTGGGGCCAGCACTGTGGTGTAGCAGGTAAAGCTGCCACCTGCAGTGCCAGCATCCCATATGGATGCCAGTTCAAGTCCTAGATTCTCCACTTCCATTCCAGCTCTCTGCTACAGCCTGAAAATGGCTCAAGCCCTTGGGCCCCTGCACTGGTGTGGGACACCTGGAAGAAGCTCTGGCTCCTGGCTTCAGATTGTCCCAGCTCCAGCCATTGCAGCCATTTGGGGAGTTAATCAGTAGAGGGAAGATCTCCCTCTGTCTTTCCCTTTGTCTCTAACTCGGCCTCTCAAATAAATAAATACATACATAAATCATTTTTTTACTTTAACAAGTTTGAAAGAACAGAATATTCTGATGTCAGTGTATAAATATCTTGAAATCCAGTTCAAGTTGTCTTTTCATTTGATGCCAGTAAGAGCTAAAGATGACTAATTCATACAGATACTTAGCAGCAAATGGCATCAGAACACCCAGGGCTTGCTTTGCCAAGGTATTTTATTTCCTTCTCTTTAAGTGAATGAAGTCATCTTTGGCAAAGTCTGCCTTCTAGAAGGAAAAGGGATTAGGAATCTAGGTACTACGCTTGTAATCAGGAATTCTTTGATGGTATTAGATTGAATACATGATGAAACTGAAGACAATCTGTTTTATCAAGCCGTGCGCTGAAGGAAAATAACATCGCCACTACTTCCTCCAAGAGTGATTCCAGATTGCTAACAGAAATGTCCACAACTTCAGTTCATCTGCAGAGGTACTCTTCAGTGTTCTTCCTTCCTTCACAAATCAACTCCACCATTTCCTTATGGCACATGGTTTCACCAACGTATAAATGATTGGGGGTAGAATTTTTTGGCAACAATTTTGTAGGATGCTTTAAGACAGGAATTTGTAACGACACAAATGCAAGTGTTGACACAGGCTCAATTATGGAATCTCTGTCAAAAAGTTCACTGCAACTACTGTATTTTTAGGACAAAAATGTTAGACAATCCTGCCTCTCGTTCAGGAGGATTTCAAAGGCAAATGCTTTGTGATGCTTTTCTGTCTAGGGCTTTTTGTTTAATTATGTTGGCCAATAAAAACAAAAATAAACAATATATAACTTTATATGTACATATTTCATATATATATATACTTGTGTGTACACATGTATATATGTAAACACACACATATATTACATTTTTAGCCTAAGCTATGAATGAAATAATAAAAAAGTTTGTAATTATAATGATAAAGTCTATTTGCTGTCATTTATGTCAATGGGAAACCAGTAGCATTGACAACTGTATGTTCCCTGGCCATATATAGTAGCGTTCTGTGCAACCTTGTATTTATTTGGAATGGCGTGGTACCAAAAAAATTTTGGCAGGAAAAGAGAGAAGCATTTTTTTTTAATCACAAAGATAACATTTACTGTCAGTATGTCTTACTGCCAACTCCTAAAATTATCCCAGATGATATAAATGCCTATGTGCAGAAGTACTTCTGTCAGGACAGAAGAGTAACTGTGGTGACATGACAGGAAAAGCAACTGCCTGCCAGGACACAAATTTCATAAATTCAAAGTAGTGGATATTTTTAAAAAAATACATTTTGAACAGTTCTATCTATTGTCACACAAATTTTAATGTTTTGTATCATTTAAAAAGATTACCATGGTAAAACTTACCTCTCAATAATCTACTGAAAAAAAATGTCATTTGTGTTAGGTATTAACACTTAATATATCTGAATTTATTTTACTAATTTGGATGAACCCATGTATAGACTGTTTTTCAGGGTGTCCAAAGATCTGGTAAGCAGAAGGCCTGAGAGGCTTTGGCAATGTGGCAACAAGACAACCATTTGTAAACATTTCTTATACATTTGGATTTTGCTCTATAGCTCACTAAAATTCCTTGATGGTCTGGGATTTAGTTCTCTTAAGTCTGTGGTAAAATATTTGTAAATCTTGTTGCATAAAGCAAAACGTACTGCAGCAGATATAATATCTAATTAATTCAGTTCCTTTACTTCATCCTGGATAATCTACCTTCAGTTCAATAATATCTTCCCATGGTTACCTCCAGGGGGTCTTCTCCCTAAGTATCAATTTCTTCACCACTACCCAAAATTCCACAGTCTATCATTTCAGCCTTGTCTTATTAACAACCTTAGTTCTGTCATTCTGTTGTCACTGAATCTGCTTGGCCTAAGTCCAACTCTGAATGTATCAAAGTCTCTTTACTGACTGCCAATGGGTGTTGTAGAAAACTCAAAACCAGGCAAACTAATCCCATCATAAATCACACAACGGTGCCCAAGAGGATCAACAACCTCTCCTGTACCTCTTGTACTACCACAGACGATGGTATTTCTGCAGGCAGCTCAATCTCCATATCCCACTGTCCTCAAATTCAGATCACAGAACTTGACTTTCCCTTTTAAGAACAAATTACCCAATAACTAACAATTCCCTTAACGTCCAGCCACCAAATCTCTAAATCCACCCATATCTACACTGATCCTCTCCTCTCTTCATATTGCACTGGAAGCAATTTCTCCTTTCTTATGTCCTGGGAATTCTATCCCGCTAGAAACCCTAAATTCTTAATTACTCCCTCTCTGCTCCACATCTTTAACATATCTGCTCTCCTGGCTCCATCCCCTTAATATTTAAAC
This sequence comes from Oryctolagus cuniculus, assembly GCF_051225735.1. Lineage (NCBI taxonomy): Eukaryota > Metazoa > Chordata > Mammalia > Lagomorpha > Leporidae > Oryctolagus > Oryctolagus cuniculus. The sequence goes on along the minus strand of NC_142868.1, from coordinate 170,974,749 downwards.
CTGCTCATGTCTCATTCTCTCAGAGGAAAAAGGCTGTGCTAATCTGTCACCCCTTGCACTACTGTCCCCTGTGCTGTCCTTTACAGTCAAACTTCTGGAAAGGAGTTTCTGTTCATATTTCATCATTGACACAATATCCTTGGGGTTCCACTTGCACAACTCTATCTGATGAACTCTTGCTGAGGATATCACATGACAAAGGTCAAGGGTCACATACCTCCCATCTCACTTGATCTTGACAATATTTGAATCAACTGATCATCACTCCTCTATTCTATTTGGCTTCTGTGAACAATGACATCTCTTATTCTTCCTTTTACGTCCCTGACTGCTTCTTCATGTTTTTTTCTTTTCTAAATTTCTTATGATGGGTTCAGCATTCTCTTCCTGTTGATCTCATCTACTCCAAAGTCTTCATTTACTGTCTAAATGTTTGTTTATGCCTCACAAATTTAACTCTAAACAGTTCTATCTTTTCTGAACTCCAGGCCCATGTAATTAAATATCCACATGCCTAAAACAGAGGTAATGATATCCAGTTTTCCCAACCTTCTCCTCCATCTATATTTCCAGTATCAGGAAATGATCACTTAAGTCAGAAATCTAGGGTCACTCTGTCTCCTCTTTCCCCAAGAGTGAATTAATCAACAATTAATCTTTCCTCCTAAATATCAGTCAAATTCACTTATTTCCCCCAATTCCCACAGCAACCAACTCAGAGCAAATCATTATATTCCTCCTAGAACATCATAATTCTTACCCTGTATAGTTCATTCTCCATCACACACCAAGAATGAAAAACAAATTTCATCACGTTACTCTGCTGTGGAATACCTTCTATTGGCTATCCCACTGCCTGTAGAATTAAGTTCAAAGTTTGAATAAATCTAAAAATTTTGCATGATCTTTCACCTGGTTATCTGTCCAGCCTTATCTTGTACTCCTCTCTTCCATTACTGCTCTCTTTTCTCTTGCCTTAAACACTCAAATTAGGGGCTGGTGCTGTGGAGCAGAGGGTTAAAGCCCTGGCCTGAAGCGCCAGCATCCCATATGGGTGCCAGTTCGAGTCTCGGCTGCTCCACTTCTGATCCAGCTCTCTGCTATGGCCTGGGAAAGCAGTAGAAGACGGCCCAAGTCCTTGGGTCCCTGCACCTGCGTGGGAGACCCAGAGGAAGCTCCTAGCTCCTGGCTTCGAATCAGCACAGCTACGCCCATTGCAACCATTGGGGAAATGAACCAGAGGATGGAAGATCTCTCTCTCTCTAACTCTTTCAAATAAATAAAATAAATCTTTTTTTTTTTAATTTTAATTTTTTGACAGGCAGAGTGGACAGCGAGAGAGACAGAGAGAAAGGTCTTCCTTTGCCGTTGATTCACCCTCCAATGGCTGCCGCAGCCAGCGCGCTGCGGCCGGCGCACCGCGCTGATCCAATGGCAGGAGCCAGGTGCTTCTCCTGGTCTCCCATGGGGTGCAGGGCCCAAGGACTTGGGCCATCCTCCACTGTACTCCCTGGCCACAGCAGAGAGCTGGCCTGGAAGAGGGACAACCGGGACAGAATCCGGCGCCCTGACCGGGACTAGAACCCAGTGTGCCGGCGCCGCAAGGCGGAGGATTAGCCTAGTGAGCCGCGGCGCCGACCTAAAATAAATCTTAAAAAATATTTTAAAAACACAATTAGTTGATTTTTAAGTGTATCACATTCCTTCCCATTTGGGGGCCTTTCACTTGTTTCTCCCTCTGATTAAAAATAAATGTATCTGCTGTAATATTATGCCCTTCTGCAAACTAACTGCCATTTATCCTGCAAATCATACCTTAAATACTTTTTAAGGAAAATCTTTTCTGAATGCCTGGATTATGATAGGCTCCCTTATATCTTACGCTCTCCTATACTATTTTTAAAAAAGATTTATTTATTTATTTGAAAGGCAGAGGTACAGAGAGGCAGAGGCGGAAGCAGAAGCAGAGCCAGAGGCAGAGAGAGAGAGAGAGAGAGACAGAGAGAAAGGGGGAGAGAGAGAGGGAAGGAGGGAGAAAGGAAGAAAGGGAGAAGAGGGAGGGAGGGAAGGGCAGGCCTTCCATCCACTGGTTCATCTCCCAGATGGCCACAACAGCTGGAGCTGAGCCCATTCAGAGCCAGGAGATTTGTCTGAGTCTCCCACGTGGGTACAGGAGCCCAAGAACTTGGGCCACCTTCTACTGCTTTCCCAGGCTATAGCAGAGAGCTGGACTGGAAGTGGAACGGCCGGGACTCAAACTAGCACCCATATGAGATGCCGGCACAGCAGGTGGCACCTTTAGCCACTACTCCACAGTGCCAGCTCCCTGCAGTATTTTCTAGTAAGAAGATTTCTTTGTAAAGAAATATTATTGACTACTTTTCTTATAAACTGCAAACTTTAATATGATGGAAGCTTAATGTTGGTTCATCTAATATATCTATTACAATGAATGATACCTGATGTATAACTGGCTATCAGTGTCTGATAAATGAATAAATTAATGACAACAATTAAAGACTGTAATGACAACAGATCTTTAGAAGTTTTAGGAAATAAAACTCTTGAGTGGGAAAGACAACAGTTCATCAAAATATTTTTTAGCTAGGGTTGGGGGTAAAGTTGGTTGCCAATGGGTACTGTTACTGAGAGAAAAATAAGTTCTGGTGTTCTATTAAACAGTAGAGTGCCTACAGATAACAGTAATGTACAGCTTATTTCAAAAAAACTAGAAAAGTGGGTGAGCATTTGGTCTAGTGGTTAAAATGCCAATCTGCTATATTGAGTTGTCTAGATTTGATACTCAGCTCTGCTCCTGAATTTAGGTTCCTGCTAATGCAGATCCTAGGAGGCAGCAGTTATGGCTCAAGCAGTTGGATCCAGGCCATCCACACGGGACACCTGGATTAACTTCCTGACTGGCAGCCACTGCAGGGATCTGGGGAGTGAACCAGCAGATGGGAGCTCTCTCGTCTGTCAGTCTCTGTCTCTGTCTCTTTCTCGAGGAGTGAACCAGCCGATGGGAGTTCCCTTTCTCTCTCTGTATAGTGTGCTTTTCAAAATAATTCATTATTTTAAAGAGCTAGAAGAAAGAATTTTTGAATGTTCCTATCACAAAGAAATGATAAACGATAGAGGAAACAGATATTCTTATCATGATTTGAACATTAAAATGTAAACCTGTATCAAAACATCACATGGTACTTCATAAATATGTTCAATTACATGTCATTTAAAAATATAAAAGTACATAAAAATAAAGACACTAAAACTTTTTTTATAAAAGATAAAAGTGAAAAAGAGTGAATAAAGTGAATAGTCATAAACTGACTACTAAAGCTGAAATCCTAATTCACAATCCAGGTAATTTATTTGTTTTGGTCCAGTTTGGTCTTTCAGGAAAGAAATTTGGGAGATTCACAAAAAAAATCAATGCATCAAACAGCTCTATACTTACACAAAGGCTAGGAACGAGACTAGATAGGTTGACGTGTCGTGGTGCAAACATGTGAAGCTGCTGCAGGCAAGAAATGGCAGCTGCCTGCACCAGAGAATCTGAGTGGTCCTGGGTTATTGCACATCCCACCAAACAAGAGGAACGAATTGTAGAAATCGTTGCTCCATTCCCTTGTACACAAATAAAAGATGCAAAATAAGGTATCTTAGATCATTAAAAAGATTCCTAGACAATAAATATCTTCTAAATCACCCTTCCTTCTAGTTATTACTGTTTGAAAAACACAATTTGCAAAATCCATGGAAATGATTCCCAACATGACTGCATTTGGATGACAATAATGCAACTTATTTAGATACTTATTCTGTATTTCCTCATGAATAATACTGTCTTTCAAAACCATCATTGTTTTATTTAAAACAGCAGAAGATTTCTGTTCTTTCTTTCAACCAATATTATCACTTCTATTATACAGTAACTTCAAATCCTTTTTTCCTAATAAGATTAATGACAATTTTTTTAGAGACAAGTAAGGAAAATAGATTACAATATTACATACTGTCAATAATAATTTGTCAAACATGTCACTTAAAATACTTTGTTACTATAAAATATATAAATAATGAACAAATAAGGAAATCCCTGTCACATAATCATTATGTTTTTTTTTTTTTTTTGACAGGCAGAGTGGACAGTGAGAGAGAGAGACAGAGAGAAAGGTCTTCCTTTGCCGTTGGTTCACCCTCCAATGGCCACCACGGCTGGCGCGCTGCGGCCAGCGCACCACGCTGATCAGAAGCCAGGAGCCAGGTGCTTCCCCTGGTCTCCCATGCGGGTATAAGGCCCAAGCACTTGGGCCATCCTCCACTGCACTCCCTGGCCACAGCAGAGAGCTGGCCTGGAAGAGGAGCAACCAGGACAGAATCCGGTGCCCCGACCGGGACTAGAACCTGGTGTGCCGGCGCTGCAGGTGGAGGATTAGCCTAGTGAGCCGCAGCGGTGGCCAATTGAAAAGCATTATGTTCTACTTCTATATGCATTGCTTTATCATCATCACTTCAGAAAACAGTTGGTAAACAAGTCTGCTTAATCAAAGCCATATTTTCCTATGTCTTTCCCAAAGTGCAAACTGGGTTCAAGGAAGAAACCCACTTAAATCACGTATTTTTCAATTACTGGCATTCTTAAGATCTTTTCTTTTTTAACTTTTTTGTTATGATACAATTTCCAAATGGAGGCACAAAGCAGAGGGGTTAAGAATGCAGGCATAGTAACAGAACTGGGCTTCACCTTTTGACTCCAACCACTCACTAACAGCAAACAAACATATATAACCTTGGGAACAGTCTTAAACCTCTCCTATGCCCAGTGTTTCATCTATAAAATGGACATAACATCTACCTATGAATTGCTGTCAGAATTAAATGAGGTAAAGAATATAAAAGCTTGATCCATTGAAAGCATTTAACATATGATAGAGGGAGAACTAGAGAACTGAAAGTGGTTTGTATCTTCAGGAACATTCACAATAATCTGCTGACTTAAATGTTTATTGTAACCATTAGTAGAAATAGTTCAACAGAATCGAGTGTTAAGAACATAGGCTTTAGGATCATAACTGTGTCCACAGAGTGAGCAAGTTCAGCAAGTTACTATCTTCTATATTAGTTACCTAATGCAAGTGGTTTTCATCCTATGTTCCTAATTCTTAGAGTTAAAAAGTGAAGCAAAAGTCTATGAGTAATAGTGGATGCACTCCAGGCCAAAGGAACTCCATCATACTTGTTTTCAAGTAAAATTTTATTGAGAAATTATTTCTTTGTTCAAGACTTGGAAAAATACAGGTCATAGTTTGTGTAGGGATTAAGATAGCACATGTGAAATGCTGAGTTCCAGGTCTTCAGTAAATCACAAGTGTTCAATTCACAGTAACTATTATTATTACTACAAAATTTCTTTAAGCAGTATAATGGTGACACTAGAAACTAGAAGATAGTAATTATTTGCCTAGATTATTTAAGATAAAATTTACTTACCTTGTAGTTCAGGGCCAACAGTAGTTATGATAGCACCCAAGCATCTACCCAAACACTGATGAACTTCTGTATGTGAAGGAGGAACTGTTAACAGCAAGGTAAGCACTAGAGATAACGTTGGTTCCACATATCCACGATACATTGGGCCACTAGAATCCACTATCAAAGCAAGTGAGTGAAGAGACCAAGTCTAGAATAAAATATAACTGAATTTTAGTTGAAAGAAATGATCACAGTGTACTGAATTGGGTATACTGAATTGTTCCAGGCATATAGCCTTGACAATTTTTTTGCAAATCAGTGTGAGTTTGTAAATCAAGAAAATAGGATATTTTCATACACCTTTGTCCCTTACTGTGATTATATTTATTTATTTATTTATTTATTTATTTATTTATTTATCTTTTTTTGACAGGCAGAGTGGACAGTGAGAGAGAGAGAGACAGAGAAAGGTCTTCCTTTGCCATTGGTTCATCCCTCAATGGCCACCACGGCCGGCGTACCAAAGCCAGGAGCCAGGTGCTTCTCCTGGTCTCCCATGCGGGTGCAGGGCCCAAGCACTTGGGCCATCCTCCACTGCACTCCCGGGCCATAGCAGAGCTGGCCTGGAAGAAGGGCAACCGGGACAGAATCCGGCACCCCGACTGGGACTAGAACCCGGTGTGCCGGCACCGCAGGTGGAGGATTAGCCTATTGAGCCACGGCGCCAGCCGGTTATATTTATTTATGTATAAAACATTTAAGAAGAAGTAGCAAAAACAAAATTTCAAAAACTAAAGATTCAGCCAATGTCCCAGGACCTCAGTTAGGGTTTTAGAGGGAGAAAGGCAGATGTAATACAAAACAAAACAAAACAAAACAAAACAAAACGGGAAAACAGGTTCAATGAAAATAAATAATAAAAAGAAAATATATTTGAAGTAATGTATGTGAATGGGTTAAATTCCCAGACTAAGATAGACTATAAGAACAGGTTGGATAACAAAATCTTGTTATATATTATTAAAAATAAGGTTCATCAAACAAAATGACAAAGACCTTCATATATTTTTCCTAACAATTTATGAGAGTTCTCATTTTATTTTATAGAACAAATGGTTTCCCTAAAAATATCATTTTAAACTCTCATCACTTTAGAGATCAGTAATAGCATACCTGGACTTCAGGGGATGTTCCATCTTGTGCTAGAGCCAGTAAAATGCTGACACTGGTCTTCAGATGCTGTCCCGAGCCTATGCCCCCAACATAACGATGCAGACATCCAAGAGCCAATGAATGGCCAGTCCTAGATACAACATCTCGAGCTGATTTCAACCTGAAAAGATCATTATGCTTAAGGGACTGATTTCTCTATTTTCCTATGGTGATTACAAGCTTATATGTCACAAAATAGAAGGGATTTATTCTGGAAACCAGGGAAGATTAGAATCGTGATTACATCTTTCTTCACTCCCTAGCAAAAGTTAGAGCTAGAATTTAAAGTAATTAGTCATTAGATAAAAGAAATTTAAAGTATCTAGTCATTAAATAAAAGCTACTTTGAGAGAAAAATGACAACTTGCCCATTTTTAATATTACTCATTGAAAAGCCAAGAGCCATTTGAAACTTTCATAATTGTTTTTAAAATAAAATAATAGCATTTTAATTGGTTTAGAAAATATACTTTAAAACTATCTGCATACACAGAATTTCATAAAATACTTTTTCACTTAAGAATTCACTATAATTGTTTTGAAACTCTTTAAAATGAGCCAATTCTTTTTCTTCATGAAATATGTTTTTAAAGAATTTAGAAACATATAAAAGGAAATGTTACATATCAGAGCACATCAAAAGGTTCATTGAAAATGTGTATTATGAAAAAAATGCCTATATTTCAGAATTTTTTGCACCAAATAAACTTAATTCCATTTTCTATTAACTTTATTAAGTATTCTCATACTACTTTTAAAAATAAGCTCAATTGAGATGTATTTATATGTAAAATGAATAAATTTTATGTATAATTCAATTTTAAGTGTCCATTAAAGTATATAATTTGATATTTTGGTAACTGTATAGATTATGTAACTATCACATATACATAGAACAGAGATGTCCAATAGGAATATAACATTAAATTACAAACATAATTTTAAATATTTTACCTGCGACATTACAGAGAGAGAAAGGGTTTGATTCTTTTAAGACTTGCTTTTACGCTTTTGGAGGGTAGCTCCCACTAATAAGGCCACATCCTTCTGAGGATTCCTGCTCAGGTCTCCCCATTCTGAATATGGACATACCCATTCTCGACTCTGTGTGAACCCTGGGGATTGTTTCACCCACTCCTTTCTGATGGTTCTTCCCCTGGTCCTGGGCAGTTTTCATCTACTCCTGTGCGGATTCAAATACTTTACATGACCCCTCTGCTCATAGCTTTCTCCCTGTACAGTTCCTCTCTGGTTTTCCTCTTTACACATTTTAGCTACCTTGGTCTTTTGAGATTCCAAATTCTTGCTCAATGTTAGGTTGAGCTGGGTTTACTATTCTTTCACTTTGGACTGGAATCATCCTCCAAGCAATAATACAGAACAACAGTATGGCTTCCCTTGCATGTTCCCCATTTCTCAGGGATCACAGTCCTGAACTGGCTGATGTCTAATGCCTTAAAACCATTGCTTCATCTATATATCTAGTTTTCCAGATGTTTAGATAGACAGTGTTATCTATTTCTTATTATTCCACCATGAATGGCAGGCACCACAATGTTGGCCATATCATTCTTCTCTCGTTTCTCAAAACTATTGCTATGTGGGACTAATGAAAATGTCCATTATATAGGTAGACAAACTGAAGCATAGGTTAAAAAAAAAAAATCACATGATGGGGCCTATGTTGTGACACAGCAGGTTGAACTTCTGTCTATGGTGCTGGCATCCGATAAGAGCACCAATTCAAGTCCTAGCTGCTCCACTTCCAATCCATCTTTCTGCTAATGAGCTGGAAAAACAGAAGATGGCCCAACTACTTGGGCCCCTGCCACCCACAAGGGAGACCAGAGTTCCAGACTCCTGGCTTCGGCCTGGACTCACCCTGGTTGTTATGGCCATCTAGGGAGTGCACCAGCAGATGGAAGATCTCTCTCTTTCTCTCCCCCTGTAACTCTGTGTTCCAAATAAATAAAATAAATCTTTTTTTATTAAATCATGTCATTTGTGTCAGGCATTAACACATGCCATTATATTCAAAGGCCATTTCTAGAAGGCAAGACTAAGTAGACTTAAACATGAAAATTTTAAGTATCTAGTATTTTTTTTTTACAGGTAGGGTTATAGACAGTGAGAGAGAGAGAGAAAGACAGAAAGAGAGAAAGGTTTTCCTTCCATTGGTTCAACCCACAAATGGCCACTACAGCTGGCACTGCACTGATCCAAAGCAAGGAGCCAGGTGCTTCCTCCTGGTCTCCCATCGGGTACAGGGCCCAAGCACTTGGGCCATCTTCCACTGCCCTCCTGGGCCACAGCAGAGAGCTGGACTAGAAGAGGAGCAACCGGTACTAGAACCCGGCGCCCATATGGGATGCCGGTGCTGCAGGCAGAGGATTAACCAAGTGAGCCACAGTGCCGGTCCCAGTATCTAGGTTAATTTGGATAAATACATGTATAGACTTTTTCAGAGTGTTAAAAATCTGGTTAAGGAGCAAATATTGTGGCACAAATCGGTTAAGCTGCTGCGTGCAATGCTGGCATCCCTTATGATTACTGGTTAATCTCGGCTATTCTACTTCTGATCCAGCTCCCTCCTTCCTGGAGGAAAGTAAGTGCCTGGGAAAGCAGTGGAAGATGACCCAGGTACCTGGCCCTCGCAACCCATGTGGAGTTCCAGGCTCCTGGTTTTGGACTGGCCCAGCCCAAGCCATTGCAGTCATTTGGAGGTGTGAACCAGAGGTGGAATATCTCTGTCTCTCTCCCTCTCTCTCAGTAACTCTTTCAAATAAATAAGTAAATCTTAAAAAGAAAGAAAGAAGAATGAATGCAATCTGTGAATTCTAAAGCATGATACAGATTAGGAAGACACCTTCACATTATTTCTCAAAAAGTGACAGTTTACTGATCAAAAAAGCATGGTCAGTTTTCTCAGTGATAAATCACATATTCAATAAAGTAAATAATTTAGAATATAAAAAATATATTTCCCAGAGATCTCAAAGTGATTTTCAACTTGAATGGAAATAAATTCAACCAGCATAGATTTTTATTTTTATCAGAACTGGGTCTTAAGCAATTGAAGCTATTCTTTATTAATTTAGAATGATTTATAAGAATGATTCTTTTGTTCACTCTGTGATAACTCATTGCAATTGGAATATGAGTTTCTAACATATTCTGTATTTATACTACAATTTAATTAAAAATTTAAAAATAAGTTAAATATGACTACACATAAAAAAAGAATGATTCTTATCTTAATTTGTCTTAATGCTACATTTTTTAAAGATTTATTTATTTATTTGAAAGTCAGAGTTACACAGAGAGAGGACAGGCAGAGAGAAACATCTTCTATCTGATGGTTCACTCCCCAAGTGGTTGCAACAGCTGGAGCTGCGCCGATCGGAAGCCAGGAGCCAGGAGCTTCTTCCGGGTCTCCCACATGGGTGCAGGGGTCCAAAGACTTGGGCCATCTTTCACTGCTTTCTGAGGCCATAGCAGAGAGCTGGATCGGAATTGGAGCAGCCAGGTCTTAAACCGATGCCCACTGAACTGGCGCCCACATGGGATGCCGGTGCTTCAGGCCAGGGCATTAACCTGCTGCGCCACAGCACTGGCCCCCATAATGCTACATTGATGTAAGGTTTTTTTTTTAAGACTGTACTTTTTATTAAAGATTATTTATGTATTTGAAAGTCAGAGTTACAGAAAGAGAGGGAGAGAGAGAGATTTGCTGTCTGCTGCTTCACTCCCCAGAAAGCCTCAATGACCAAAGCTGGCCCAGGCTAAAGCCAAGAGCCAGGAGCTTCTCCCAGGTCTCCTATGTGAGTGGCAGGGACCCAGCACATGGGCCATCTTCTGCTGCTTTTCCAGAAGGGAGCTAGATTGGAAGTAAAGCAGCCGAGACTTGAACTGGCACCATATGGGACACCAGTGTCACACGAGGCAGCTTAACCCACTGTGCCGTAATGCGGGCCCCAATCTTTTTCTTTAATACTGTTACATCATATTGGTACTTAAAAAAAAAAAAAAAAAAGCTATGACAGGGCTGCAGTTGTGGCATAGTTGGTTAAGCCATCGCCTGCAACACTGGCATCCCATATGGGCTCCAGTTCAAATCCTGGCTGATTCCACTTCTGATCCAGCTCCCTGCTAAGGCACCTGGGAAAGCAGTGGAAGATGGCCCAAATACTTGGGTTCCTGCCACCCACGTGGGAGACCCAAATGAAGCTCCTGGCTTTGGCCCAACATTGCCCTGGCCACTGTGGCCATTTGGGGAATGAATCAACAGATGAAAACTCTCTCTCCTCCTCTCTGTAACTCTTTTAAATGAATAAATAAAATCTTTTTTAAAAAAGGAAAAACAAATGCTGCCAAATAATTATGAGAATTTATAATGGCTTGTTCCAAAACCTAGATAAACAACGGAAATAATACCTGGGGATAGGAGAAGGCAGGGAGAAGAGAAAATGACCAGAGCATCTCTTACATGGATACACAAAACTGAGAGGTACTTATTAACATTCTTGCTGATTCCATATAACATTCAAGAGCTGGATTAGAAACCCTCCCAGGTTGAAACTGTTTGGCATTTTACAACTTTTCTTGATTACAGTCTAATCAATTATCAAACTAAAAATTGAGATCATTACAAAAAATACCCCACAACATTTCACATGCTATACCATGTGGAAAACAGTAAAATTTTTTTTTTTGGACATGCAGAGTTAGACAGTGAGAGAGAAAGGTCTTCCTTCCGTTGGTTCACCCCCGAAATGGCTACCATGGCCAGCGCGCTGCGCCGATCCAAAGCCAAGAGCCAGGTGCTTCTCCTGGTCTCCCATGCATGGGGTGCAGGGCCCAAGCACTTGGGCCATCCTCCATTGCACTCCCGGGCCACAGCAGAGAGCTGGATTGGAAGAGGAGCAACCGGGACAGGACTGGTGCCCTGACTGGGACTAGAACCCAGGGTGCCAGCACTGCAGGCGGAGGACTAGCCTAGTGAGCCACGGCGTTGGCCAACAGTTAATTTTTTTAAAGATTTATCTTTATTTATTTGACAGAGTTGCAGAGAGAGGTAGAGACAGAAAGAGAGGTCTTCCATCTGCTGGTTCACACCCGAAATGGCCACAATGGCCAGAGCTGAGCCAATCAAAACAGTTAGTAATTATTAACTTAAAAGAAACTTACTGGTTAGTAAGGAGGCACACTTACTTGTCAAAGCTATACTGGGCCATTCTAGCAATAAATGTTGCTTCTCCAACCACCTGAGCCATTCTTCCAAGAGCTTCCCCTGCAGCGCATCGTAAGATGGGGTTGGGGTTGTCGAGAGCACCCATAACCAGTGTCAGGGCAGATTTACGAACTTCCTCAGGTCCCAGAGTACTTTTATTTTCTGCTAAACCCTACATTTATTAAAAAACAAATAATGCTGATTATGATAACTCATAATCCATGTTAAATAAAAGAAAAAATATTCTGTAATATTGTAAGCATACATATATATTCACACATTTGTTTCTTTAGTCAATTTCCACATGCATATATCATATCTAAAACCAGCATCTATTAAAATGATAGTAATCACTTTAATCTTAAATATGATTTCAGAACATGATATCTAATATAGTCAAAGTCTGATTAGCTCTAAAATCAACAAGGCCTGGGAGCATTTCTATACAAAGACAAATACTTACAGGCTGCTTTTACATATAAGGGATATTGTGCTATTAAATCAACCACTCTACCAGTTGGATTTTATCAGTCTAACTTTGAGGGTAAAAAAGGCCTCATGAGCATGAAATTTTGAATCATTTATAAAAAATTCCCAAGAAGATATAATCAATATATATTTAAAGACAAAATGAAGTAAAAATAATCAGCAAGTGAATGTGGATATAGTTTGTTCATCACACTAAATGTTAACATCTCTGTTCTAGCTATACTTACTGTCCTGGAACTTAATTTTTTTACTTGACACCAAAAATCCAAGTCATGGTGCTTTATAAAAAATGTGCACTACAACAGAAGAAACAGCATATCCATGAAGAAAAGTGCAGTCTGTGCAGCAAAGTTACAGATGGCTCACTCTTCTCCCAGCCACTGAGGGAGACCGTGACCGCCTCACTCTTCCTTTAGAAACTCAGATGTTAGTCCTGCTTGATGACCTCTAAATGGGGCATACACTAATGATTATATAAACAGTACAAACCTGTATTTCTGTAAACAATGCCTATATTCCTTTTTCCTGAGGTTCCCAAACCATGATTTCAAGACATGCTCATTCAACCACTTGCATCTGCTACCACCTTGTTTTAAAAACACCTCACAGAGCTCAGTGCTGAGGAACATAAAAGTTCTAAAGCACATTACGAGAGGCTGCATAGTAGGATGCATGAACTCTGTGAGACAGCAAAATATCTGCTATTCCACTTCATGCCAGATGGAAACCGTACTTCAAAACAGGTAGAAGGAGTTACACTACCTAAACACACAGCCAGCAAGTAGCTAAACCAGAACACAATCTGTGAATGGAACATTCTTTCAACTTTGTAATGCAGCCTCTCAGGATTTATGGTTTAAACCATAAAATCGAACTTAAATTTTATTTTTAACTTTCTGCAGAGTATCAGATTTCATCATTCAGACATCTTTAAAAATCCTTAACATACTTACTGGCACTTATAAAATCTGAGGTTGAAAGTGAAACATGAAGTGTAACATTGCTAGTATATAAAACACTCAGTAAATTATGATGAGTCTAATACAAAGTTTCTAGCAATTTTATTAACCTAATATAAAACACATAGTTATCAAGTCATATATATATAAACTTCATAATAATCTCAATATGAATGGTTTATTAAATGCATCAACATTTTATTACAGAATGGTTATTATGTTTTAAAAGTAAATACCTTCAGTGCACTCAGAACAGCAGTAAATATATTAAGCTGTACGGCCTGCTGGCGGACACCTTTGGCTTGTTTCACACATTCAGCAAAGTGATCCAACATTTGTAATCTATTGTATTAGAACAAAGATCACATAAATGATACTCCTTATTCAAATATGGGTCAATAAACACAGATAAGAAGAGTGCAAATGAAGTGTTTGGAAAGTAATGCCCCATGCTGTCTTTTTTCTATTTCATTCCTATAGCTTGTTCCAACCAGATCTCCTTCTCCTAAATTAATATATATGGACACATGTTATTAAATGGAACAAAACACTAACTATTAAGTCTCAATTCATGAAATAAGGTTATAACTGAAGTGATCTTCTTCAACATTAGCATCAGCATCCAACACAGTGCTTGGCATAGAAGTCCTGCTGGTTTCTTAAAACGAATAACAATCATTAATTATGTTTATCTGTGGAAGGCTTTCGGTTAGAAATTTTAAAATGTGACATAATTTTTTATCCTTGATCTTACAAAACAGTACTTCATAACCTGTGTTTGGAAGGCCTCAAGATGTTTTAAAAAGGGTTTAGTTTTGGTCTTCTTAAATGTAAAAAACCACAGTGAATTTTTTTATATTATTTCAAAATTTAAATGAGACGGTTTACAAAAAAAAAAAAGGCCATTTGAGATTTCTGATAAAAGAGAGTGACATCATTCTTCCAAAAAGGAGTGTGATGGAGGGGCTGGTGCCGTGGTGCAATAAGTTAATCCTCCGCCTGTGGCACCGGCATCCCATGTGGGTGCTGGTTCTAGTCCCGGCTGCTCCTGTTCCAATCCAGCTCTCTTCTGTGGCCTGGGAAAGCAGTAGAAGATGGCCCAAGTCCTTGGGCCCTTGCACCTGCATGGGAGACCAGGAAGAAGCACTTGGCTTCTGGCTTCGCATCAGCGCAGCTCTGGCCATTGCGGCCATTTGGGGAGTGAACCAATGGATGGAAGACCTTTCTCTCTGTCTCTCCCTCTCACTGTCTGTAACTCTACTTCTCAAATAGATAAAATAAAATCTAAAAAAAAAAAAGTGTGATGGAGCAAAGGAATCCTTGAAAGTTGGATGTAGAACCATACCAGCATAATTATGATCTAAAGGAGGAAATCAAAATCTCTTTGAGGTCACTGAAAAGGATTTAAGTCCAATTTATAAAGGGCCATCAGTCTCAGGTCAAATTATTTTTCAAAATCTCAAAGGAAAAAACAATCTAGCCATCAGCGTGAATTTCAGCCAGAGTACTTGCAGCTAAAAGCTGACGGCTTCTAACTTGCTTTCGTTCATCATAGATTCACATCTTCTATGCTTGAGGAAGCAGGGCCTTATTTACATTGCTAAAACAAGCACATGGATGGGCAATATGGCACAGCAGCACCAGAGACACCTGCATTTCATATCAGAGTTTGAGTCCTGGCTACTCTGCTTCTGACCCGCTCCCTGCTAATGTGCCTGGGAAGGCAGCGGAAGATGGCCTGAATACTTGGGCCCCTGCCACCCATGTGGGAGACTAGGATGGGGTTCCCAGCTCCTGGCTTTCTCAGCACTCTCTCCCCACTTCAAATAAATAAGTAAATCTTAAAAGAAAAATAAATAGGGGCTGGTGATGTGGCATAGAAAGTAAAGCCGCTGCCTATCGTACTGACATCCCATATGGGTGCTGGTTCATGTCCCAGCTGCTCCATTTCTGATCCAGCTTCCTGCTAATACACCTGGGAAAGCAGGGGAGGATGGCCCAAGTACTTGGGCCCTTGCACTCACGTGGGAGACCCAGAAGAAGCTCCTGGCTCCTGGCTTCAGATTAGCCTAATTTCAGCTGTTGTGGCCATTTGGGGAGTGAACCAGTATATTTCTCTCTCTTGCTCTTTCTTTCTGTAACTCTTTGATTAAATAAATCTTTAAAAATAAATAAATAGGGCTGACGCTGTGAATATGGTTAAAGTAGTAATTATATTATGGAGTTAACTGGGATGGAAAAAAAATCTATTGTTTGAACGTAATTAACTAAAATTACCTGATTGACTTTATACTAACCGGTGTTTATAAGAGACATGAGGAAACACGACACCAAAAAGAGCCACTGAGGCATCAATGACTGAGACTCCCAGAGGCAGAGGACCAGGCACAGCTTCCCCAGCAGGAATTCGTAAGTAAATGGAGGAGGGATCGTGCTCCAGAGCCCCGCTTCCAGAGGCACTGTTTGGTTGCAGCTACAAGACAGTGACATAAAAATTACTCTACCATTAGAAATTCACTTAATAATAACTGTATATAAAGAATACAGCAGGGGAACAAAAAAAGAATGATTGGATCTGAAAATTGCAAAACACACAAAAATATAATTTGGCTATTTAAAAAGTCACCAGTAACTCCTTACGAAATGTGAAGTCTCATGCATTTTAAAACATCATTATGCTATGCCCTTTAATGTGTGAGCAAGACAATATTCGCAATCACTAAATCCACAAAACTTTGAGCAAAATAATATTTGCAATCACTAAAGCCACAAAAATTTTTTAAGAGAGCTTCATTCATTCTTTTTTAAAAGTTAGAAATAATGTATTCAGTTGGCAAGAGGTTCTAAATCTTCTTCCTACTAACTCTTATTCCTCTCCCACCTGTCACAACTGTTACAACACAGTAAAAAGAACATCAGTAACCTCCAAGCCATTTAGAACTGATTTTTGCCAGTCACCCTGGAGCATGTAAATTTAAAGACTATTGAGTAAAGACAACTGGCTAAATTCTAACTATTGCTTTTTTTTCCTTTTTGACTCTTTATCCACCACCAAGATGCTATCTTTCAGTGTCCAAGACAGCTAGAAGAAAATTAAATCTCAGTCTATATTAAACCTCAGTCTATACTATTTTCTTTTTAAGTAACAATATGTAATAGGACCACTATTTCAGATTAAGCTGGTATTTCATTTCCCTGCATGGTGTATTACCTGGTCTTCAATTGACTTATGATCAGTTTCTTGAAGCCAGGAGCCAAGAAGAACACTATCATCATAATGGCAGAGGGATCTGAGAAGGGAAGTGGTTGTGTTGGCGGAGTTGTCAGTCAAAGTGAATTCTGCTACCAGTTCTCTAAGAAGTGCATTGAAAGATCCTATGAAACAGAAGTCTAAATCAGATTACAAAATAATTTTTACAAAAATTATAATAACTTTCCACAAAGAGTGGCAACATGTTTAATAATAATAAAATAATTAAATCCATGTTCCTTTTTAAAAATCTATATTAAAATATTTTTAATATACAGTAATGGTACTTTCTTTTTCATTATTATGGTAGTTCTTTTGTCG
The DNA here is from genome assembly GCF_051225735.1 of Oryctolagus cuniculus. NCBI lineage: Eukaryota > Metazoa > Chordata > Mammalia > Lagomorpha > Leporidae > Oryctolagus > Oryctolagus cuniculus. Next base: position 170,957,813 of record NC_142868.1, on the reverse strand, counting down.
CAAATTATTTAAAGTAACCAAAAAACTCTAACAGAGGAAAGGTGCATTATAATGACATGATTATTTATTAATCATCGCCCAATAATGTGCAAATACTATACCGGAACATACCAAAATTCTTGAACATGGCTGTATTGGAAACAAATCAACAGTTGGTTTAACATTAATACTTTATATAATGTTTGATATCTGCAAAGTACATTATTATTAACCCTTTATTTACCTAAATTATTGGCTGCATTACAATATCTATGAAGCACTTTTAAAGCACAGATTTTTAAGATAAACCCACTGGGTTTGAACTTAAGCTCTGCTATTTACTAGCTCTAAGACCAGCAAGTTGCTTTACCTCTCTGCCCATGGCTCTTCATCTACAAAAACAGTAAGTACCCTCTTAAGTTGGGTTAGAGTCACAGCAGCTAACATATGTAGAGGGCTAAAACACAGAAGTAGTGTCAACTTCCTTCTATGAATGGTCACCTTCCTGTGCTAGTCAGTGGGAACGTCTTGATCAGAACTCTATGACAAAGCATCACGAGGAACTTTTGTTAGACACTGAAATTTTTATTTACCTTCGTAAGTTTTTGGAGGTAACAAAGCCAAGATGTCATAAAGTCTTAAACGGACCATTGCAGCACTGGCTTTCAGATGAGCACCATGAGCTTTAATTACAGATGGAATGCTAAAATATCAAAAGCATAGTTGGTATCAGCTTACTAGAATAAGTATGACTTACAAACTTTTAGCAATGTATTTTTCAGCAATGTATTAATGTTCTGCCAAAGAACATTGATAAATATTACACCTTTGTTTTAGTTTGTTAAGGGATTATTACAGTTAGAAGCAGAACACTTCAAAATACAGTTGCATTTCACCCATATTACTACTGCAATTTTTAAGGTCATCTTACAAAAATAAAGTTTTATGTTTCCCCCACAATTCCAGAACGAAGTACAAAATATAGCCGAGAAATATATAAATAAATATTTATTTCTATACAAAAAATAGGATGTTAACTTGTCTTAATTGTTCACTTACTGTGACATCATAGTCATGGCACATTCAATTGGGGTCATTAATTTTCTAATCACATCTTCAGTTAGGAGTTCAGGACAATGTGCAACAAAACTTCTCATAGCTGGACAAAAATGTTTGAAGGACAGATTTAGAGCAGCTTTTGTGAGCAAGGAATAAAGTTATAAAATTACATAAAGGCATTTGTAGTTCTCAATTACTATAAAATACAAGGTTCTGAAACCACGTCGTATCAAAAACTAACCCAGCAAGAACTACAGAGAAAAATGCCCAGAAAAGACCAGGAGGGAGGTGGACAGCAGAAAAAGAAGGAAAAGAAGATATTTGTTAAGGAGGTTTCTCTGAGTGGGAACTGAGAAGACTGTAACTCCACAGGAACTCAGATGACCACAAAGAAAGCAGTTTTAAGACTAAGAAGTGAACAAAGTGGTCCAGTGAGAAGCAGCACCTTCACTCATTATTTTAGCAAGAGAGCGAAGACTAAAACACCTCTTAACGTACAGAAACAAAACTGACCCCTTGCCCTGCCACTGTTAGGGTTAAACATACATCTCTTTCCCTCTTGAAAAAAGCAGCATTATTACTCTGACATAAAACAAGAACAGGGACACCCAATGTGATTCCACTTTCCTAAATTAAACAATACTTAAGTCTTTCTTGTAAGCTGCTGACTCCCAGACAAAAACAACTGTATCCATCATTTTTGTTAACACTGATGTCTGAAAAATGTGTCAATGCTTGCAGCCTTGATAATGATGTATAAAAAAATAGTTGTTTTGTCCATTAAGGACAGACTAATGGTAAACTCCATAACCTTGACAATCCTGAGCTTCTTTTTCCTATAAATATGCACAGTTTTTTAATGTGGTGGCTCAGTGCTTCTTTGAAAGGTGTAAACTGTAACAACTGAGAACAAGAGGCCCGCAGTTCTAGCTACTGTTTTATCACCAACTCTTTCTCAGAGTCCCAGCTTCATTTCTATTACAAAAATCAGCACACTACAGTTATATAACGTTTCTAAATCTCAAAGTCTACAAATTTATTAATTAAATGAGTAAAACACAATGAAACTGATTTTTTTTTTACTTTACAAACATTCTGAAAATACAATAATATTTTGTAAGTACAACCCTTTTGGTTCTTACCACATAAAGCTCCAGCACGACCTTCCAAAGTTACCTGCCAGGTAAAGGAATCTCCTCGGGCCTTCTCAGCCTCCAATTCCTTTAAAGAACGAGGGAAAACATTTCGCCACAATAACAGCATCTTGGGCAGATGGTAACGAACAACTGATGGTCCTAACCAAGAAAATGAGAATACAGAACAATGTATATATACAGATGTAATTATATTATACATTACAAATGAAGGTAAATGGGTCCCAAACAAGCTTTGACATTGTCACTTCACTCCTCCAAAGTTAACATTATTTTCAAAATGTTTTTATCCAGTGAATAAAATTTGTATTCTATTAAAGCACAAAAGGTATTATAAAGGCATTAATATTTTTAGCATCCAAACATAAAAGGCAATTAAAAAAATCTTCACTATATTCAGAATGGCAGATCATACATACTCTCAATAGTGAAAATATCCGGGACAAATCACATGAAGTCCTTACTATAAATATACATGTTCATAAACATATACACCCACTCCCATTCACATACATGTATGTATACACCACCATTTGAGGGACAATTTATATGATTAATTCCATGTTATGTAACAGCACTATATTCAAAACTAGGAACCTATATTTACATTGCCAAGGAATTCATTTAACAACATACTTAACATAAATTTCTAGAAAAGAGTTATCATTTTTCATTTCCTTTAGAAAAGAAAACCAAGTCACCCATTCAATAGACAGAAGCTTAATATGGTGAGTAGTTTTGTGGTACATACACACATACACACACGCACACACACACTTCTCATAGTAGCATCTAAACACAGAAACTAAAAAGCGGACACACCTCATCATAACGATACTATGTGTTTCTGCACTACACTAACCTTTGCCTGTATCTCAGATTTGTCATATCACTTATGAAAGTAAAGCAAATTAAGGGTGGTCCCCACAAATGCAGTACCAGCGATATTGTTTGAGCATGATTTTATCATGCTACTAAAATCACACAGCTGTCTTCACTTTGAGGATGGAATTTGACTTCCCACATTCTCATCTGTTCAGAGTAACACTAAGCTAATCAGATAGACAATAGTTATTCTGATGGTAATGGCAAAAATTTTAACAACATTCTCATTAAATGTACTTAAGCAAATTACCAAAAAGAGAAATTTACCACCAAATGGTGAAGAAAAACAGCTTAATCATTTTACAACTTCATTTAAAGTCTAAAATGTAAAATTTAATACTGTAAATTAAATTTGCTTGAGAATCTACTGACAGTTACAGAATAAGACAAAAATCCCATTCAAATATAATTATACCTAAAGTCATAAGTGCTCCAAGTAAAAGCCATCCAGCTTGGGTGCGTTGCAAAGACAGCCTGCTATTTTGGGCAGCAGTTCTCAGAAGATCTTCAGCAATGCTAACAACCATCTGCAAGAGAAGTTTCAAATTAGATTTTAATTTGAACAGCCAACTAGTATACTTTATTTTAAAAGTTGTCCTTTGTAGGTGTTCCTTTTAACAAGTTTGCAGAGAGGTAACCTTAAGATCTATTCAGCCTTGATTTCCCTGATGACTCTGACAAGACCCCAGCTCAAGAATCTGCCTGTATTCACATACCAACTCTTCCATTTGCTAACTTTCTAACTGGGGACAACTTAACCACCCTGCCTTAAAGCCCTCAATGATAAAACAGGATCACCAATTTCCACTCTGTCAAGGGTTAATGCAGTACTCAGAACAATGCTAGCTCATGTATGTAACCATTTAATAAACACTATTATTATGGGACTACTATCCTATGTTCAAAGATTTAGTAAACTCCCATATGTACCTACTGTTCAACTAATCATACAAAGCTTACAGTCCAGAGAGAAGAGACATAAGAAAATGAGAAGTAGAAAACAGCACATGATTAAATGATAAAATAGCAGCACAGATGTAGTAGTTATCAGCAAAAGGAAAGGCTTTTATACACTGAGTGGTTTTCAAAAAACTTCACAAAAGAAACAGACTTTGAAATTGGGCCTCTAAAAACAAAACCAAAAAAACCCTTAAAACCTGAAGTTTGGTACAAGTGAATAAAAGAGGGAGATAAAAATTGTAGTGCCAAATGGTTAGTATTGCTATAGACTGAAAACAAGGCACAAGAAGAAAGCAAGATGATGAATTTGAGTAGAACCTGAGAATAAGGAGAAAGAGTAAAAGCAAATTATGAGACCAGTATACCAAACAGAGGAGATTATATTTTATTCTCTGAGTACTAGACATCCCCTAAAGTTCTCTGAACAACTGTGAAATACAAACGAGAGAGACAGGAGAAAAAGACTTTAAGAAAGGTAATTTATGAGAAAGCAATCAAGACAAAGGAAAATGGAAACCTGGACTAGTGTCATAGCTTTGGGACTCAGAAGAATGAATGGACCCAGGTCTAACATTCCAGAAAAAAATAAGAATTTAAAAAGCTATCCCAAATCTGCCTATATAAAGTTTCAAATAATATTTACATAAACACTTAAGATTCCCAAGAAGAAACCGTAAGTATAGCACATAACAGAAAGCCTATTTTATTACCAAAATGCTAAATATGGCAATAGCATATTCTCAATACAACCATGTGATTTTTTATTTCTAAAAGTTGAAAGAAAAACGAATTTTTTAAGATCAGTCATGCATTGCTTAATGATGGTTTATACAGAGAAATGCCTTCTTAGAGGATTCTGTTATTTTGCAAATATCACAGAGTATGACTTCACAAACCTAAATAGTAGAGTTTACTACAAACTAAGACTATCTGGTATATACTGTCATACATGCAGTGCAATGATGGCCAAAGGTCATTATGCAGTATACAACTGTAATTATAATGAGGTTTTTTCAGCTAAAACAAATTATAAAATGATACCACACCCAGACAAGAAGTATTATTCCTGTATCAGAATTAAATATCAAACTTAATTAAAAATGCTCACAGAAAACTATACTTAATATTACCAAAGAAAAACTATTGTGATTTAATCATTCATTTCAATATTAAACACAGCAGTGTTCCAATAATGACCAAAGTCCACAGGATAACATTCACAAATCTTGGATCTCCCTCATACCTTTCCTTTAGCATGAGGAATGCCCAAAGGACACTGGTGAACACCACCTAATAGAGCAGCCATTGCAAAGCTGTATCCACTAACAGCTTCTGGCGAAGTCTTCAAGTTGTTGAGTCGCTCTGCACATCTGTCTAGAAATGGTGTCAACTGGAAAGGTAATGCCACAGCCACACAGCGCAAACACCATGCAGCGGCAAGTCGAGCAGCCATACTTGGATGAAGAAGCACTGAAGTTACGATCTCCAAAAGTCCTAGAAAAGAAATACTCAAAAATTGACTCTGAAAAAAAGTCAAACAGCTTCAGAAACCCAAGGGTTGTGTATAAAACAATTAAAATCATGATGACCACAATTTCACACAGGTAGTTTCATACCTTTGCCAAGAACACATGGACAAAGATATTAATAGTTTATTCTGGTGCAAAAAGTTTTGAAATCCATGAATAGTTTTTTTCATCATACTTAGTTTGCATGAATTTTTGAAATTCTTGCATTAGTCATTAATAGTAGAGTGCTTTAAAAGAACAGCTTCTAAAATACAGTACAATTATATCCAACAAAGCAAAAATGCTGATGTAAAATTAAGGTCTTCAACAAATTTTGTCAATAATTATAAACAACTATCATGACTGTTTTTGATTTCTCTCCCAACTTTATTTCACTATTTAGCTCAATATTCCCTAGTGAAAATTAAATACAACCCAATGATCTAAATTGCTAACTAAAATAATAAGAAACTTAATCCAGAGTTAAATACCAATCACACTTATCACTCTGAAAAACAATGAAAAAACATTCCAGCAAGTAACTGAATGCCATACCTATAGAGGCTTCCTGAATAAGAGGGGAGGCAGTGGCATTGAGGCTCTGCACTAGGCTCCCGAGCTCCTGGAGGGCACAGACCATCACATGCTGGCTTGCTGCAATGTCTGCAGCACCAGATTTGTTTTCACCACTAGTATCATTCACTACTGCTTCTGTAAACACAAAATCACATATTTGATATGGGTGAACTGAGTTGTAATACAATTTTCTTAGTCTATACAATTTCTTTTCAGTCATACCAGTTGATCCTTGAATGCTAAAAATCCTAAGCAGTTATTTCTCAGCAAGAACCTTGTATAAGTAAACACTGGATTGACTTACAAATACTGTTTAATGACCTAATGGCAATATAAAAAAATATACACAATGATATATATTTGACTGCTTCTAGGAATACAACTGAATTTTAATAAGCAGCAGCAATCCATGCTATCTTATGAAAGCACAGATTCTGGACAAAGAAGACTTGGGTTCAAATCCCAATTCCACATGTCATATTAGCTATGTAAGACTAGGCAAAACATTCAACTTTTCTATCTTAACTTTCTCATCAGTTAAAGGGCTTACACATGCCTTTCTCAAGGGGTACTATAACTGATTAAGAAAGCAGTGCATACATAAAGAATCTAACACAATGCTGCCCCCAGTACACATCCAATAAATTTTAGCAAATACTACTGTTGCTTTATTTTTTAAAAAAGATTTTGCTTATTTATTTGAGAGGTAAAGTTAAAGATAGAGTCAGAGACAGAGAGAGAGGTCTTCCATCCGCTGGTTCACTCGGCAGAGCTGGCTGACCCAAAGCTAGGAGCCAGGAGCTAGGAGCCATGAGAGTACACGGGCCTAATCAAGCACTTGGGCCATCTTCCATGGCTTTCCCAGGCCATAGCAGAGAGCTGGATCGGAAGAGCAGTAGCCGGGACATGACACAAACCAGTACCCACATGGGATGCTGGTGCTGCAGGCAGAGGCTTAGCCCACTATGCCACAGCGCTGGCCCCTACTGTGCTTTACTACTATTACTATCTCTTTTTTTTTTTTTTTTTTTTTTTTTTTTGACAGGCAGAGTGGACAGTGAGAGAGAGAGAGAGAGAGAGAAAGGTCTTCCTTTGCCGTTGGTTCACCCTCCAATGGCCGCCGCGGCCGGCGCGCTGCGGCCGGCGCACCGCGCTGATCCGATGGCAGGAGCCAGGAGCCAGGTGCTTTTCCTGGTCTCCCATGGGGTGCAGGGCCCAAGCACCTGGGCCATCCTCCACTGCACTCCCTGGCCACAGCAGAGAGCTGGCCTGGAAGAGGGGCAACCGGGACAGAATCCAGCGCCCCAACCGGGACTAGAACCCGGTGTGCCGGTGCCGCTAGGCGAAGGATTAGCCTAGTGAGCAGCGGGGTTGGCTCTACTATTACTATCTCAAGCACTCCAATATACTAGAGGCATCATTGTCAAATTACTGACCAAAAAGTGAATCAATAGGAAACTGGCTTTAGAACTTCTTACTGGAATGTCCCTCAAATTATTAGCATTGATCTTTCCCATCCCCCTTTTTTTTTCTTGAGTGAAAGAGACAGAGAGAATGAGCAAGGGAGTGAGCTCCTATTCACTGGTTCATTCCCCACATGACCTCAAAGGTTGGGGGTTGGACCGTGGCTGAAGCTGGGAGCCAGGAACTCAATCCAGGTCTTCCATGTGCATGGCAAGAACCTAATTACTAAGATGAGTCATCCCTGCTGTCTTCCAAGACCTGCACTGGTAGGATGCTGTAGTCTGGAGCCAGGAATAGAATCCAAGCCTTCCAATGTAGGATACAGACGTCTGAACTGTTAGAATTAAAATATATTTAATATGAACAAACTAGAGATCTCTCGTCAAATAACTACCTGGAAAGATACTCTGGTCCATAAAGTCTCAAAATATATCACTGCATTTAATTCTGCTGTTACGATTTTATAAAATCAAGCAGCTAATCCATGACCATAACATTATTAACCTTTAAATGACAGTAAAACTTTCTTACTTTTTGCGTTCATTTTGAATAAACTATAGAAATACATAATGCAGGGGGGCTAGCCCTGGGACACAATAGGTTAAGCCATAGTCTGCAGTGCCAGCATCCCATATGGGCACCGGTTCAAGTCCCAGTTGGTCCACTTTCAATCCAGCTCCCTGCGAATAAGCCTGGGAAAGCAGCGGAACATGGGCCAATGCTCGAGCCCCTGCACCTACTTGGGAGACCTGGAAGAAGCTCCTAGCACCGGGTTTTGGCTTGGCCTAGACCTGATCATTGCAGCCATTTGGGGAGTGAACCAGTGGATGGAAGATCTCTCCTCTCTCTCTGTCTCTCCCTGTCTCACTATTAACTCTTTCAAATAAATAAATAAATCTTTAAAAAAAATGATTTATTTGTTTAAAAGGCAGAGTTACAGAGAAAGAGGGAGAGACAGAGACAGAGATCTTCCATTTGCTGCTTCACTCCCCAAATGGCTGCATAGCTGGATTGGAGCTGGCCTAAGCTGAAGCCAGGAGCTTCTTCAGGTCTCCCACATGGGTGCAGGGGCTCAAACACTGGGGTCATCATCTACTGCTTACCCAGGCACATTAGCAGAGAGCTGAGCAGGAAGAATAGCCGGGACATGAGCCATAACTCACACTGGATGCTGGCACCCCTTAATCCATGATGCCACAAAGCTGGCCCCTTTTCACTATTAAAGTCTAAACTCTCTCAACACAGGTTACCTGGATCTGGCTTACTATTTCACTCCCACTATTTGGCACAGTGTTCCTGGCATTCCAACAATTTTTCAACAAATCCATGTATAAATCTTTTTCAAGCTATGAATCTGGAAGAGATTAATATTTTAGCATTACCAAATAGATATATCTCATTAACTTAAACATTCTTTAGTTCACAATTTTCCATTAGCCTTATGCATTTAAAAATGATTTTCTGGGGCAGGTGCTGTGGTGCAGCAGGTTAAGCCATTGTCTGCAGCGCCAGCATCCCATATGGATGTGGTTGAGTCCTAGCTGCTCCACTACCAATTCAGCTGTCTGCAAATGTACTTAGGAGGCAACAGAGCCCAAGTGCTTAAGTCCCTGCACCCAGAAGAAGTGCCTGACTCCTGGCTTCAGATCAGCCCAGCTCCAGCCATTGCAGCCATTTGGAGAGTAAACCAGCGGATGGAAGACTGCTCTGTCTCTCCCTCTGTCTGTAACTCCACCTCTCAAATAAATTTGGAAAAAAAAAAAAAAAAAAAAGATAAACTTTACCTGAGATGCCTGTATCCCATATAGGAGCACTGGTTTGAGTCCCAGTTGCTTCATTTCTGATCTAGCTCCCTGTTAATTGCCTGGGAAAGCAGTGGATGATGCCCACCCATTTGGGAGACCAGGATGGAATTTCTGGCTCCTAGCTTCAGCATGGATCAGCCCTAGCCTTTGGAAAGTGAACCAGCAGATATAATCTCGGGCTCTGTCACTCTTTCGAATAAAATAAATAAATCTTTTTAAAAAAGGATGTCTTTATATTGAATTGATTTGTAAATGGAATAAGAGAGGGGCATATATCCAGTAGATTTTCATACAAAATAATTCATACACTTTGTGTATATATGTTTATGGTTTTAAAGACTTAACTTGATTTGAAAATTCAATTTTGCTTTTTATTTTATGTGAGAAAATTGTAAGATGCCTATATTATATATTTTCAAGATCACTGTTCAATTGCATGACAAAATAAGCAATATTTTGTATGATAATTCCATATGAGTATTGAAATTGACAATGATCATGTTACAATAATCATTATATAATGATATATGGCCTTCAATTTGTTTGCTTTATTTGGTTTTGTTTATACTTGTGTTTACTTTATTAGGACATGTTAAGGTAATAAATTAGTTGTGACTTTTCTAGGCATTAATAAAGAAAACAGAAGTTTCCAAGTGGGAAAAAAAAAGGATGTCTTGTAATTATGAATTACTGAGGCTTCAAAATATATCCTACAGGTGGCTAATAGCCACCTGCAATTATTCCTCATAAATATTCATATTAAGCTTATTAGGGGAGAAAAAAACAACAGCAATATGTTTATAAAACAATATACACAAAGCAGAAAAAATGACAACTGACTATTCCTTGAAGACAGGAAGGTACACTGCTGCATAGCAAAAGGGTTGTAAAATCAGTATGGGGACTAAGAATAAACAGAAAATGTAATCTTAGAAATGTGCTAACCAAATCTTGACCTATCTCATTGTCATTGTACATTGTTTTAATAGTAAATAAAAGTATTCAACAAAAATGACCATGGAAATGCAGTCCAGGAAGATATAAACTAGCCAGATCTGAGTAAATAGAGAAATGGATAACTGAGGTCATTAGCAACACACTTTTATGACATCATTTCTTACCCACTGCTTTCATTTGTTTTCCTATAGCTTGGCATATTTCCTTGGCAGCTGCAATCTGGGCTTTCTCACCCAGCAAACTTCCCACAGTAGCTCTTAGGATAAAGGAGACACATCGTCTAGAGTACACAGCCTCAACATGTGTTTGTGTTGCTCGAGGATGGGAAACCAGATCGAGAACGTGGGACAAAAATGTAGCAAAGCTACGCTCCAACCACTGACCACCCAGTGTTGTTACAAAAACAACATATGCCTAGAAACAGATTAGCATACAATTTCAGATAAATTTATGTACACGAACAGAAATTACAGATAAAGCAACTATAAAAAAAATAAATTATGTTTGAAATTAAAATAGAGAAAACTTGAGTTTTGTTTTCTGTTTTGTTTTTTTTTTTTTTTAAATACTACTAGCACAGGAATTACTGGTAAAGTATCTTCGACTAAAAAGAGGTCTTAGGATAATGGCTTCATGAAGAACACAGAGAATGGGAAGGGAGGGAAGGCAAGCTGAATTCACCCAGTGATCAATGTAACACATTACAGAAATAAGAAAACCTTAACAAACAAAACAAACACTGACTACAGCTACAAAACACTTTCCTATGACTTCCTCTGCATGGTAGAAGTGGTTTACTTCCACACTGAATGTGTTTCAGGGAGGAGGTACAGTTGTGATTTTCACTATGATCAGGAAGAACTACAACATCTTATTAGGAGTTAATTATTATTAGATCATTAACCATAAATATTTGGTGCTAATTATTACTTTGAAATCATAATTCTAAGTCACAATTAATTGCTTAATTCATTGGGAACTAATTATTATAGTAAATCCAGTCAGGGCAATAACCAATATGTTTAGCTATAGGGTCACTGGAGAACAATGCTGTGGTATAGTAGGCCAAGTATCCCACATGGGAACTGATTCGGGTCCCAGCTGCTCTTCTTCTGACCTAGCTATCTGCTATGGCCTGAGAAAGCAGTGAATAATGGCCCAAATGCTTGGGCTCCTACACCCATGTGGGAGACCCAGAAGCAGCTCCTGGCTTCAGATTAGCCCAGCTCCAGCCTTTGTAGCCATTTGGGGAGTGAATCAGTAGGTGGAAGACCTTTCTGTCCATTTCTCCCTCTCTCTGTAACTCTTACCTCTCAAATAAAATAAATAAATCTTAAAAAAAAAAAAAAAAAAGATCAACTACCTTGGGGCTGGTGTTGTGCATAGCAGGTTGAGCTGCTGCCTATAGTAACCGCATCCTATATGGGTGCTGGTTCGAGTCCTGGTTGCTCTGTATCCTATCTAGCTCCCTGCTAATACACCTGGGAAAGCAGGAGAGGATGGCCTAAGTGCTTGGGCCCCTGCACCCATGGAGGAGACCTACAGGAATTTCTGTGCTCCTGGCTTCAGCCTGGCCTAGCCTCGGCCATTGTGGTCATTAGGGGAGTGAACCAGCAGATGGAAGATCTCTCTCTCTCTCTCTGTTTCTTCTTCTAACTCCACCTTTCAAATAAATAAATCTTAAAAAAAACAAGAGGTTAAACGTTTCAAGCTACCTGAGTACAGTTCTATTTTAAAACCAAATTATTTTCATCCTAGGAGAATTTGGGCAAAAAAAAGTTTAATGTTTATATAAATAGAGTAGATATATGTTTATTTACATATCATAAAGTATCCACCATGTAGTTACAATAAGCATATCATTTGGAATCTGGATGTTATTTATCTACTTGGTAAAAGAAGAGTTTTAAAAGAAGCCAGACAACATGAAAAATCTGTATGTACTGTTACTTAGTCTTCTGTAAACTTTCACAAGGAGATATGAAAACAATTGTATTATACATCAATAACACAAACCTGTGTAACTCCAACTCTCACTTCACGATTAACAGATCCTCCAACTTTTAACATTTCTCCACCACTCTTTAAGAAACCTGATCCTCCACGGAGAAATCCTGTGGCCATGAGCTCTAAGACTTCATCAAATGTCGCTCGCTTCACATTTTGACGCATCACTTTCAAGAAGAAAAGTAAATTTATAAGCAAATATATTTCTGAATTAGTTTTTTTACTACTTAAATCAAATTTCTGATGTCTCTAAAATTCAAGCAATTATTTTTAGGGAAAAAATTTACTACAATGGGGATATCATCATTTAGTTTTCTTATAATCCTAAAATTTACAATGTACTTGTTAAAACCTGAATTTACTCTTTAGACAAAAAAAAATGCTAAGAAAAATGGAATGAGCTAGAAAATCAAAGCAATTCAATAAATCTATACCCAAATGTCTAATGAGGATACATATACTAAGCGTAACACAACAAGGATAAAGTACACACATAGCAGTTACTGCTAATTGATCACAGCTCTCATTCCCAGCTGAGGTGGATGCAAAGAAATTTTCTTAATATAGTGCTTTCTTCCTTTTTGAAAAAGATTTCATGTATTTGAAAGGCAGAGTGACAAAAAGAGGGAAAGACAGAAAGGTTTTCCATCTGCTGGTTCACTCTCCAAACGGCTGCAAATGGCCAGGGCTGAGCCAGGCCAAAGCCAGAAGCCTGGAACTTCATCCGGGTCTCTCACAGAGTGGCAGTGCCTCAAGCACTTGAGCCATCTTCCACTGCCCTCCAAGGCACATTAGCAGGGAGCTGAATTGGAAGGAGAGCAACTGGGACTCAAACTGGTGCTCCGATACAGGATGCTAGGAGTTACACACAGTGGCTTACTTAACCCACTGCTCCACAATGCCAGCCCTCAACACAGTGCTTTCTATTAGCAATTACAGATGGATTAATTCACCATCCCTGATACAGAACTTTGCATTTTATAAAATCCTTGCACATAGAAAGGTTGGCTGAGTCAGGCCACTGTGGTCTCCCACATGGGTGGCAGGAGTCCAAACACTTGCACTATCTTCTACCATGGAGCAAGCCAGGATGCTACCACCTGGACTCCATATGGAACGCTGGCGTCACAGGGCTTTACTGGCCAGGCCACATGGCTGACCCCTATGAAACACTTCTGGTTCCAAGCATTTCAGATAAGAGATTACCCACCATAGTCCCAAGAATTCTATGGGAATTCTATGTTTGAATTTCAGTTCTGACACTCAACAGAACACTTTTCTTTAAACCTTTTTCTCTTTGAGACAGAAAAGTTTCCATCTCCTGGTTCACTCCCAAAAGCCCACAACAGTTCCCAGCTGGGGCCAGAGCCAGGCGATGGGAACTCAATCTAGGTCTCCCACACGGGTGGTAGGACCCCAATCAGCTGAGGCATCACAGCTGCCTCCTGGGGTCTGCATTAGCAGTATCTGGAGTCAGAAGTCAAGGCTGGGCTTCAAAAAAAAAAACCCAGGCACTCCAATTTGGGACACACGTCTTAACTGCTTGGCCAAATGTCCATCCCTAGAACACCTTTTAAAACACAAATTACACAATCTTTCTAAGCTTCGACTTCCTCATCTATAAAATGGAAAAAACAATACTTGTAATTCATAAGGCTTTTTTTTTTTTTTTTTTTGACAGGCAGAGTGGACAGTGAGAGAGAGAGAGAGAGAGAGAGAAAGGTCTTCCTTTGCCGTTGGTTCACCCTCCAATGGCCGCCGCGGCCGGCGCGCTGCGGCCGGTGCACCGCGCTGATCCGATGGCAGGAGCCAGGATCCAGGTGCTTTTCCTGGTCTCCCATGGGGTGCAGGGCCCAAGCACCTGGGCCATCCTCCACTGCACTCCCTGGCCACAGCAGAGAGCTGGCCTGGAAGAGGGGCAACCGGGACAGAATCCGGCGCCCCAACCGGGACTAGAACCCGGTGTGCCGGTGCCGCTAGGCGGAGGATTAGCCTAGTGAGCCGCGGCGCCGGCCCTCAGAAGGCTTTTGTGAAGATTATTTAACATGCTTAATTTGATGATTGGAACACAGTACTCAGAAAACATTATATCATCATCGTCAATTAAATAGTTATTATTAAAGATCAACTATCTGGGGCTGATGTTGTGGCACAGCAGGTTAAGCTGCTGCCTGAAATGCCAGTATCCTATAGCAGAGCACCAGATAAAGTCCCAGCTGCTCCGTTTCCCATACAACTCCCTGCTAATGGGCCTGGAAAAGCAGGGGAAGATGCCTCCACCACCCACAGAGGAGACCTGGATGTTGTTCCAGGCTCCTGGTTTCGACCTTGCCCAGCCCTCACTGTTGTGGGAAGATCAGTCTCTCTGTCTCTCAGTCTCTCTCTGTCACTCTGCTTTTCAAATAAATAAATAAATCTTTTTTTAAAAATCTATCTAATTAAATAATGGTCATAAAAGTTTTATTTATCATTAAAAGAAACTGACCCTATAACATCTACTACTGTTTGGATGTGGTTTTTTGGGAACTTGTTCCCCAGTGTGGCAGTGGAAGATGGTGTGGAACCTTTACTAAGTGGGGCCTCAGGGCCGGTGTTGTGGCGTTGCAGGTAAAGCTGCCACCTATGATGCTGGCATCCTATGTAGATGCCAGTTCGTGTCTGGGGTGCTCCACTTTTGATCCAGTTCCCTGTCTGAAGGCCTGGGAAAAGCAGTGGAAGATGGCCCAATTGCCTGGGCCCTGCCACTCACATAGGAGACCCAGATGAAGCTCCTGGATCCTGGCTTCAGCCTGGCCCAGCCCTGGCTAATGCAACCATCTGGAGGGTGAACCAGCAGATGGAGGATCTCTCACCCTGTCTCTTTGTAATGCTTTCAAATAAATAAATATTAAAACAAAAACGAAACAAAACAACAACAACAAAAATACAACAGTGGGGCCTAATAGGAGATCCTTGGGTTATAGCGGGTACTGCCCTTGGAGGGGAATGCAGGTCTCCTAGAGTGAGTTCTCGCAAGAATGAGTTGCTACAAAAGCCTCAGCCTGACCTCTGAGTCTCTCTGGCTTCCTGTATTAGATATGATCCCTTGTTTCCTCACACATAGCCACCACTGCCATCAGCCATTAAGTAACATAGTTGAGGGGGCCCTCATCAGAGATGAGCTGAGGCCAGTGCCCTGTCATTCATACTCCAGCTTCCAAAACTCTTTATCTAAATAGCTCATAGTATTTGTTAAATATTCTGCCTCAGGTATTTCGTTGTGGTAACACAAAACTCACTAATACAACTGATTGTCTTTCTACTATATAAAGGTGGGATAGACCTGTAAACTAAAGAGAAGCTGGGTTTATTCAGCATCTACTCACAACCATCCCTGAGACATCTCTATAAAACTCTTAAGCAAAGCAGAAGTCACTTGAAAAACTAATGCTGGGGGCACGTTGTGGCAAAGTGCATTAAGCTGCCGCCTGCAGTGCCAGCATCCCATATGGGCATGGGTTCAAGTCTTGGCTGCTTCACTTCTGATCCAGTTCCCTGCTAATATGTTTTGGAAAGCAGCAAAGGACAGCCCAAGTCCTTGGGCCCCTATACCCACAGGGGAGACCTGAGAGAAGATCCTGGTTCCTGGTTTCGGACTGGCGCAGCTCGGACTGTTAAGGCCATTTGGACATTGAACCAGTGGTTGGAAGACCTTGCTCTGTCTCTTTTTCTCTCTCTGTAACTCTGCCTTTCAAATAAATAAAATAAATGAGAGAGAGAGAGAGAGAGACAAAGGAAGGCAGGCAGGCAGGCAAAAGAAAGATAGATCAATTCTGCCTTTGATTATGCTTACAGTAATGGTCAAGAAAAATCTAAAATTAATACTGAAATGGGAACATTCTCATCAGAGACTGAAAGTAAGAAATGTGCACATGAGGTGCCAGATTCCAATGTTTTGAATATTACAAAAACCATCTTATAAATCTTGCTTGCTTACATACCCAGCATAATTGCTAGATATTATTTTATACCTTTATTTTCACAAAAAAAAGTCTTGAATCTATCAAGGAAAATTTCATTTGAATTCTTTCATTTTATTTAAAAAATAGACAAAGATACCTAACAATTTAAATCCTTTAAAGTAACTTGCCTATATGTAGTAACTAATTTAGAAAGTAGCATTCCATAAATCTTCAAATATCTGTGATAATCTAAAACAGGGGTTGGCAAACAACAGTACCTGTGGCCTGTTTTGGCATCAATGCTGTAGCCATGACTGTTCCTAAGAGTTTTGACACTGCCACTCGTACTCCATAATTTGAGTTTTCCAAAGCCTTGAAGCAAAGAGTGGCTATGTTTTCCAGTTCAGCAGTCCACATGAATACAGCTTCATTCTGTAGTTCCAGCAGACACTGGAATTAAAAATGAAAACCAAAAAGTAAATTACACCTAAAACTTCTTCCAGAGATAGATTAAGAACAAGATTTGCCTTCTTTCCTGAAATAGGCAAAATTCGGGACAAAATGTATGAAAAACAGTTTTCAAGACAAGTGACATCAGGCAATGAAGGATGGTTATATCTTTAAGAAATGGGAAAAAAAAACAAGCTGAAGCCCACGACTGCCTCAGTTTATTGCACTGAGGGGACTTCCAGTACTTAAGGAAACTGTGAAACACTAAATCCTGTATCAGAGAAGATGACGGTCTCAAATCAATAACCTTAGCCTCCACTTGAAGAAACTAGAGGAAAGGGGGCAAACTACACACAAAACAGGAACAAGAAAGAATAAAGATAAAGGAAATCAATGAACCAGAGCAATGACTAGAAATGAAACCAAAAGCTGCTTCTTTGAGAAGCCCAATAAATTTGATAACTCTCCAGTCAAACTGATCAGGAAAAATAGAGGCAATACTATCAAAATCAAGAATAAGGGCATTCAAATCATAATATATTCAATGAATATTAAAAGAATAAAAAGAATATATAAGCAACTTATGCTAATAAATATGAATTTAGATGAAATAAACTACTTGCTCAAGAAGAAACAGAAAAACTGAATAGCCCAAAATCTACAAAGATACTCCCCAAAAGTTCTAAAACTGGAATTATATTTAATTATTTTGGTGTAAAAAATTAAAATTAACGCATAGCTTTTCATAATACACAATATCCATGAATCTTCTGAAGACCTCTTGCATTTGAAAATTTGATTTTGGGTGCCAGAATTGTTTTGTAGTGAATTAAGGCCCCACCCATGACACTGGCATTCCATCTGGGTGCCAGTTTTTATCATGACTGCTCTACTTCTGATCCAAGTCCCTGCTAATGCTCCAGTGAAAGCAGCAGAGGATGGCTCAAGTACTCGGGCCCCTGCACCCATGTGGGAGACCTGAATGAGCCTTCTGGCTCCTTGCTTCAGACTAGTCCAGCCCTAGTCATTGTGGCCATTTGGGGAGTAAACCAGTAGATGGAAGATCTCTCTCTGTCTCTCCCTCTAACTCTGCCTTTCAAATAAATAAATAAATCTTTCTAAAAAAAATTTTTTTTGACAGGCAGAGTGGACAGTGAGAGAGACAGAGAGAAAGGTCTTCCTTTGCCGTTGGTTCACCCTCCAATGGCCGCCGCAGCCCGCGCACTGCGGCCGGCGCACCGCGCTGATCCGATGGCAGGAGCCAGGTACTTATCCTGGTCTCCCACGGGTTGCAGGGCCCAAGCACTTGGGCCATCCTCCACTGTACTCCCTGGCCACAGCAGAGAGCTGGCCTGGAAGAGGGGCAACTGGGACAGAATCCGGCGCCCTGACCGGGACTAGAACCCGGTGTGCCGGCGCCGCAAGGCAGAGGATTAGCCTACTGAGCCGCAGCGCCAGCCTCTAAAATATTTTTTATTTGGGGGGCAGACATTTAACATAGTGGTTAGGATGCCAGTTAGAATACATACATCCCATATCAGAATGCCAGCAATCATGTCTCAACTCTGCTTCTGATTCCAACTTCCTGCTAATGCATACCATGGGAGGGAAGAGGGATGGGTCCAGTAGTTGGGTCACTGCCACCCTCATAGGAAACACAGACTGAGTTTTAGGCTTCCGCTTCAGATTGGCCTATTCTTAGAGGTTGCAGGTATTTGGGAAATGAATCATCAGATAGAAGCTATCTCTTTGCCTTTTTTTATATATATATATATAAAGACATTTATTTATTTGAAAGGCAGGTTACAGAGAGGCAGAGGCAGAGAGATAGAGAGGTCTTCCATATGCTAGTTCACTCTCCAGATGGCCGCAACAGCAGGAGCTGCCCCAATCCAAAGCCAGGAGCCAGGAGTTTCCTCCGGGACTCCCACATGGGTGCCGGAGCCAAGGACTTGGGCCATCTTCTACTGCTTTCCCAGGTCACAGCAGAGAGATGAATCAGAAGTGGAGCAGCCAGGACTCAAACTGGTGCCCATATGGGATGCTGGCATTGTAGGCAGCAGCTTTACCCACTACACCACAGCGCCAGCCCCTCTCTCTGCCTTTCACGAAGTAAAAAAGCATGTTTAAAAACACTAAATATGGAGCCAGCACTGTAGCATAGCAGGTAAAGCTGCCGCCTGCAGTTCCACCATCCCACATGGGCACCAGTTCGAGTCCTAGCTGCCCCACTCCCAATCCAGCTCTCTGCTATGGCCTGGGAAAGCAGTAGAAGATGGCCCAAGTTTTTGGGCCCCTGTATCCACGTGGGAGACTTGGCAGAAACTTCTGGCTCTTGGCTTCGGATCATCCCAGCTCCAGCTGTTGTGGCCATCTGCAGAGTGAACCAGCGATGGAAAACCTCTCTCTCTCTCTCTCTCTTTCTCTCTCTCTGCCTCTTCTTCTCTTTCTGCATAACTCCGACTTTCAAATAAGCAAATAAATCTTTTTAAAAAAATACTAAATAAAAACACAAATCAATTTTATAGTTCAAAAATCTTCCCTCAAAGAAAACTTTAGGTCCAGATGGTTGCACTGGTGAATTCAACCAAATATTTAAGTAAGGAATAATACCAATGCTCTCAAAAAAAAAAAAATCCAAAAACTTGAAGAGCTTTCCAATTCATCCTACTAGGTTAGTGTCATACTGATAATGAAACCTAACAAACGGGGGCTGGTGCTGTGGTGTAGCAGGTAAAGCCGCCACCTGCAATGCTGGCATCTCATATGAGCACTGGTTTGAGTCTCGGCTGCTCCTCTTCCAATCCAGCTCTCTGCTGTGGCCTGGGAAAGCAGTAAAAGATGGCCCAAGTTCTTGGGCCTTTGCATCCATGTGGGAGACCTGGAAGAAGCTCCTGGCTCCGGACTGGCGCAGCTCTGGCCGTTGCGGTCATCTGGGAAGTGAACCAGCAGATGGAAGATCTCTCTCTCTCTGCCTCTCCCTCTCTCTGTGTGTAACTCTTTCAAATGAATAAATAAATCTTTAGAAAAAAAATAAACCTAACAAAGATACAGAGAATAAAACTATATACTGATATTCTTCATGAACACAGACACAAAAATTGGCAGTTCTATTATAATAATATATATAATATAAAAAGAATAATACATCATGACCTAGTAGGGTAATGCAGGATTGGTGAATATTAAAAAATATATATAACATAAAAATATAATTCATCACATTAGCAAACTAAAAAGGAAAAATCATATGATCAGCTCAAAAGATGCTGAGAAAGATTTAACAGATTTACATGTAAAACTGGGGAAATTGGAACAAGATCTGCAGATTATGTCAATATCAATATCCTGTCTACTACTCTCTACTATCCTTTTACAAGGTATTATCACTGGAGGAAATGATAAGAACTTATAGATTTACATACCATTTCTTACAATTGTTTGTGAACCTCCAATTGTCTTAAAATAAAAAGTTTAAGTAGAAAACAGCAACAACACAAGAAATCACATTTGAAACAAAAGGCATGTGATAAAATTGAACACATTTCCAACAAAAACTCTTAGCAGGCTCAACCTGATGATAAAGGGAATCTACAAAACACCTACAGTTAA
Organism: Oryctolagus cuniculus; assembly: GCF_051225735.1. Lineage (NCBI taxonomy): Eukaryota > Metazoa > Chordata > Mammalia > Lagomorpha > Leporidae > Oryctolagus > Oryctolagus cuniculus. The sequence continues at coordinate 170,937,456 of NC_142868.1, read as the reverse complement.
CATCATATTTAATGATGAGGGAATGGACATTTTCCCTCTTGGAATATAGAACAAGACAAAGATGTTTGCTCTCAAGTTTTCTATGCAACACTGTACTGAGGACTAGCTAGTACAATTAAGTTAAGCAAAAAAAGAAGAAGAAATAAAATGCACCAAGATTGGGAAAGTAAAATTGTCTTTTTATATAGGCAAAATGATTGTCTACATAGAATATAAAATGGAAGCTGCCAAAAGAAATTGGTAGAACTTTTTCTAAAGATCAGACAAGCTTCTGGGGCCAATGTTGTTGTGCATCAGATTAAGCTACCACTCACAATCCATATCAGCATCCCACATCAGAAGGTTAGTTCTAAATGTCAGCTGCTCCACTTTTGATCCAGCTCCCTGCTAATGCTTCTAGGAAAGTAGCTAGAATTAAAAAGTCAATTTAGCAAGGCTGGTGGATATAACATCATTGTGCAAAAATATTACTAGTATATAGTATAATTGCTAGACATTAGAGAAATGGAAATTAAAGTCAGAATAAGATAACTGTATGTATCTACTATAATAACTAAAATACAAAGATCTAAGTAAAAATTGTTGGTAAAGATATAAATCTACCCCATAATCCAGTCATTCCATATCTAGGTATTTACCCAAGTGAAATGAAGCATATTTAAATGCAAAACTTTGGACATTGATGTTCAAAGCAGCTTTTTTTGTGTGTGTGATAGGCAAAACTGGGTACAACACAAATGTTCAGTAAGGGAACAAATAAATGTGGTTTATCCACACAATGAAATACCATTCACTAATAAAAGGAATGAACTACTGACATATCATAGTACAGATGAATCTCAATGAGAAACAGAAGCCAGAACACACATTCATATCACATGATTCCACTTATATACAATTACAGAAAACAAAGCTAACCCATGGTAACAAAAACATGCAACCATAATCTAAAACTGTCAAAGAAAAAATACATTGACTATTTATGAGCAGGAAGGATAAGGAGCAGCACTGTAAACTGGGTGAGTACTAACCTTAGCCACTGCACATCGAACAGCCATTGACCTATCAGTCAAGAGGGACCTGGCATTTTTGTAAATATCACGATGAGAGGAAGCTGCGGCGCCACCAAGTCCATTTAGAACTTTTTGCAGACTCATTAAGATTTCACTTCTTCCTTGAGACTAGATGTGTACATAAAGCAAAACTTTAAAATTACATTAAAAAACAAATTCCACATATGAACAAGAATGTACCAAGACAGAAAAATTCTGGGCCTATTGATGTTACCTCCAAATTGTAAACAGTACAATAAAGTTAAAATTAATTATTCTAGAAAATCCCTGAAAGGTAAAGATAATTAACTCCAATTAAACAGTAAATTTCTGAAATTAAGTAAACATATTCCAGTGTTCCATAACATATGAATACAATAAGAACAGAAAGATTCAAAAGCTTCAATGTCATTCTCTGGGGTCCAAACTCTTCGAACACAAAAGATTAAGTAAGAAGTGATTAAGAAATAAGACATCCAAAACAGGAACAAACCAAACCATTTAAAATACTCATCATAGAGATAAAGCAACCCTCATCTAAGTGACTCAAACTCTTATTTCTATACTTTGTTCCTATATATATGTTTCTTACCCTTATTTCTGATAGTATTCATGCATAGCTAAATTGTAGCTTTTCAAGGTCACAAATTATGTCTCATGCATCTTTGTATGCCTAATCCCTGATAAGCAATATATAATCAATTCTTATTTAATGAATGAATAAATAGTTCCCAGAAATATTATCCAATAAATATTTAGCTTTCCTGGACACAGGAATTAGACCGTGAGAATCTAGGATTTATTTATGTTTTGTTAATCCCAAGTGACCAGGAATTTATGAAGGTTACACTGAACTAACATGACAAAACAGCTATTTTTACTTTAGTATAGCTGTTATGGATTGAGTTATGTCCCCCAAAAGGATAAGTCCAAGTTGTAAACTGTGTAACTTTATTAGGAAATAGGGTCTTTACGGATGAAGTAAAATAATGATGGACCTTAACCCAGTGACTGGGATCCTCATAACAGAAGAATCCAGACAGCACATAAATACACAAGGAGAAGGACATGTGGCAAAAGGGGCCGATATTGGAGAGATGCATCTACAAGCCAAGCAAGGCTGAGGGTTCCCAGCAACTGCTGGAAGCTAGGAAGGAAAGATTCTTCTCTAGAGCCTTCAGAGGTAGCATGGCCCTGCTGACACTTGATTGATATTCATAAACTACAAGCCAGTGAGTGCCTGTTATTTAAAACCACCCAGTCAACAGTAATTTATTATAGCGGTCAGAGGAAACATATTAGCTATGGCACAAAAAGAAAAATGCCAATCCAAAATTATCCATACAGTTAAATAAAAACTAGTAAGTAAACCTATTCCTTATCAGGGAAATAAATTCTTTTCCCTTTCCCCGAAACAGAAGGCAACATGTATTAAAAGAAGGGATAGGTAATAATTTGAAAAGTCTACCTTCCTAAACAATGTGAGTACTACAGTAACAGGAAAAAAAACAAACAAACATATTTTTAACTGGTCTAACTCTAGCCACAAGCAAAACATTCAAATAATATATGTTATAAAACTTACCTCTGCACTTTTCAAAGATTTCAGAAGATTATTAACTGTTTCTGGAAATGCACTGCCTAACATTCTCCCCATTTTTTCATAAAATGCTCCAACACAAGCCACTGCAGCCCTGTAGGAAATGGTTATTGTTCAGGTTAGTAATACAATTTCACTGTATTCTCATTTTCAGGGGCAAATAAGCACCCCACCATCACTCATGTCAACCGTGAGTGAATAGCTGTGGGTTTATCTTGGAGGCAAGTGGAGCTAGACACTTTGGTTATGACTATATGTTTTAGATGCTGGCACACCTGTGCCTAAAAAACTAAAACTAAAATCTGCCACCTAGTAGCAATGTGATCTGACAAGTTATTTCTTGACTGAGAGAGGTGAAGTAAATGTGGCTCAGAATCAAACATGTAATAAGTAGCAAAATCAGGCCGTCTAAGTCCCTCTGACTCTAAATTCCATGCTTTCTAAAATGTTCTACACGTTGATAACAAAGTTAAAAATGACTGAGGCTACATTCCAGAATGTATCAGAAAATTCCTAAACAGAACCATGAATCCACTGGAAATACGCATGAACAATCAGTAATATGAAACAAATATTTATACAGAACTACAAAATTATATGTGCATTTGCCAAGCAATGGAGAACTATATCATCAAAGTACTAACACAGCTTCAAACTCAAAAATAAACTAGAAAGCATGAGTACCCTCCACTGTCCTCTAAAACTTCTGAGATGCACATCTATGTCAAACACAAAATCCATAGCTGGCGCTGTGGCTTTGCATATAAAGCTGCCATTTGCAGCACCAGCATTCTATATGCATGCCAGTCCCAGCTGCTCCTCTTTAGATCCAGCTCTCTGCTATGGCCTGGGAAAGCAGAAGATGGCCCAAGTTCTTGGACCCCTACACCCATGTGGAAGACCCGGAAGAAGCTCCTGGCTCCTGGCTTTGGATCAGCTCAGCTGTTGCTGCCATTTGGGGAGTGAACTAGCAGATGGAAGATCTCTGTCTTTCTCTTGCAAGGTTTGTACCTCTCTCTCAAATAAATAAATATTTTTTCAAAAATATGAAGAAGTTTTCTTTACCTAGAAAATTTCCTGGCAAACTACAGCCAGTGACCAAATATGGCCCACCATCTAGCCTGCCACCTGTCTTTGGAAATAAAATTTTACTGGAACACAACCAAACTTACTAATTTACATACTGTCTATGGCAGAGGTGAGTAGTTGCTACGAAGATGAAAATACCAGCTGGCCCTTTCCAGAAAGTTTACTGATCCCCAGCCTATCATATCTACCTTTTTTCCTTCTATCTTAACCCCTTACTAACTAACTAATTTCCAAGTATCTTTGATAGTTGATTTTTTTTTTTTTTTTTTTTTTTGGCTAATGCTTCTTTGAGAAGCTTTCTCTGACACTGCTCTAACCCCACATCAAAACTAAATTTATTCAGGTGTTATTTTCCCTCCCATAGCACTCTTATGTGCTATAACTAGTGATTTTCCTATTGACTCATACATAGGACAGTCCAATAGCTGTTACTCTCAGCACTTATGCCAAAAACATCTCTTTGACCCAAATCACAAATACAACTGAAAGAGTTGGGTGAAACCCTTAATGTAAGGGTCAAGAAATTTGCAGGCAATATGGGCTGCATCTCAGCTGCTCAACTCTATCATTATAGTGTGAAATCAACTATGTCCTGAAAGCAACTAGTACCGAAATGAATAGGCATGCTGTATTCTAATAAAACTTTATTTACAAAACAGGCAGCATGCTAGATTTGGCCTGTGGGCCATAATTTTTGCCTATGCTGCCTAAATTCCATTACCTAGAAACACTTTTTCTGTCCCAGACTAGAATATTATCTCCCTCCAAATTTACCCAAAGACCCATGTGCACATTACTGAAACCATATCAATTCCCTGTAGGATGTTCAAAGCATCACTGGCAAAGGAGATGAGAAGGAGAGCCCCTTCTGCAGGTATACTCAGAGTTTTTATTAGCAGTAACATTACACAGGTTCCATCCACCTGGAAGTCTTTGTGGTCAGCAGTCCCTTACTAGATTACTTTGGAGGTACAAAACAACTTCAAGGGTCCCTGTCAGAGTAAGTACTTACAATTTTGTTGGTAGGTAGGCTGCAGTGTCATCTTTATTTCTGATAATATCATTACATTTATCAAGTGTTTGAAAAACTGTAAAAGTATCCCCAATGCTATACAAGGCTGCAAGATTTTTAGCTAACAATTTTCGTGTCGGTGGTCCAGGTGAACTACTTATTAATCCAGTTAACTGTTCAACGAGTTTTTTCTGTTTTTCCTTTACATCAGTCTGTTAAAAAAAAAAAAATCATTGGTTTTTTCTTAAATATACTTTCGTTGCCTTTTAATCAATATTAAAAATACTTAACAATACAGTCACTCTATAATTATTTAAATCTGTATTACACTAAGTATAAACTATAAATGAGAATTTTTAAGATAAGGCAAAACTCAGTAAGAAATGAACCAATCTTTCCTAAATTCTCCTTTATGCTTCTCCAATGCTAAAAAAGTTAGCCTCCGAGGTAAGTGACTACTCCAGGAGCTGGAGTGGTGGCACAGCAGGTTAAGCAGCTGCTTGCCAACACCAGCCCCTCATATTAGGGTGCTGGTTTGAGTTCTAGCTACTCTAGATGCAGCTCCCTGCTAATGTGCCTGGAAAGGCAGCAAAAAAAATGGCCCAAGTTACTCGGATGCTGGCCCACATCTGGCTACTGCAGTTCACTTGGAGAGTGAACTAGCAGATAGAAGCTTTCTCTCTCTCTCTCTCTGCCTTTCAAATAAATAAATAAAAAGTTTTTAAAAGTGAAGTACTCTGATCCAAAACATCTCCAGGCTGATTTACTAGAAAATAAATCAATATTCAAAAGATACAAAATATTGGGTATATGGACAATTTATCCATTAAAAAACCCAGACTGGGGTTGGCATTGTGGCACAGCAGGTTAATCCACCACATGTGAGTCCAGCATTCCATATTGGTGCTGGTTTGACACCCGGCTGCTCCACTTCCAGTCCAGCTCCCTGCTAATGTGCCTAGGAAAGTAGTGAAGACGGCCTAAGTGCTTGGGGCCCTGAACCCACGTGGGAGACCTAGAAGAATCTCCAGGCTCCTGGCTTCTGCCTGGCAGAGCCTTGGTTGTTTTGCCACCTGGGGAATGAACCAACGAATGGAAAATCTACCCCCCCCCATAACTCTGCCTTTCAAATAAATAAAAATAAATCTTAAATTAAAAAAAAAGAGATATGTTTCCCCTGTTTAAAGCAGGTAAATACTCTGTAAAGTTACAGGTCAGTAAAAGAAACCAACAGAAACAGTGAAGAATCCCAGCTAACATTTAACAAAATCCAGACCTACCCATAATCAATACCTATAATTTATTCATTCCTTCCACAAATACCCATTGTGCACTTATTGGATGCTATACACTATTCTAGGCAACACACTGCCAATAGCGATCAAAATAAGCAAAGTCACTGCCCTCATGAAGACTACATTCTAAGGAGGAAGACAGAGTTTATCACATAAATAAATGAATAACATGAGTGCTTATTGTTTTACATGCATTAGTTGGAAAACGATTCTCTAGGAGTAGGCATTTGGCATAGCAGTTAGGCTGCCCATTAGGACACCTGCATCCCATATCGGAAGGCCCGGGTCTGAAACCTGCCTCTGGCTGCTGATTCCACCTGCTTGCTAATGTGGACCATGGAGGGCAGTGGTGATGGCTCAGTAACTGGGTTCCTGCCACCTACATAGGAGACTAGATTGTATTCTCTGCTGCTGTCTTCAACCCAGCTCAGTCCTGTACCATGGCAGGCATTTAGGGGGATGAACTAGCAGAAGGGAAGCCTTTCCTTCCTTCCTTCTCCTCTCTCAAACAATTTTAAACAAATTTAAATTTGAAAACACCCTTTGAAAAAAGTGAAGAGTCTGGCTGGTGCTGTGGTTTAGCAGGTAAAGCCACCGCCTGCAGTGCTGGCATCCCACATGGGTGCCAGGTGGAGTCTACGCTGCTCCACTTCCAATCCAGCTCCCTGCTATGGCCTGGAAAATCTAGAAGATGGCCCAAGTCCTTGGCTCCTGCACCCGCGTGGGAGATCCAGAGGAGGCTCCTGGCTCCAGCCATTGCAGACATCTGGGGAGTGAATCAGTAGATGGAAGACCTCTCTCTCTGCCCCTGCCACTTTGTAACCCTGCCTTTCAAATAAATTAATAAATCTTAAAAAAAAAAGTGAAGAGTTAACTTATGAAGGAGTGAAATATGGAAAAACATTCCAGGCAGAGAACAAAGACCTTGAAGTTGAAATATGCTTAGCATACTTGAGGACAGAAAGAAGGCCAATTAGACAAGAGTGCAGTAAGAAAGCAGTAGAAGCTGAAGTTATAACAGTAGAAGGGACTAATCATGCAGCCTCATATATGCCACTGTAAGAATTTTGTATTTTATTCTAAATAGGAATTTGAAGGAGAGGAAAGCCGTGATCTAACTTTTGTAACATGCCCGCTCTAAGCGCTGAGCTAATACTGCTATACAGTGCATGGACGGAAGCATGGTGAGCAATCAGGAAGCTGCCGCAAGAATGCAGATGGGATTGAATGGTGTTAACAATGCAGATGATAAGAAGGAAATGAAATCTAGATAAATTCATGTGAAAAACCATAATTACGATGAGAGGTTTGAGGGAAAAAAAAAAGGTCAAGAATGACTGGAAGGTTTTTGGCCTGAGCAATGAGAAGGATGAAAAGATTATTTTCTGGGGGCTGGCACTGTGGCCTAACAAGTAAATCTGCCATATGTCAGTGCTACCATCCCATATGTGGAGACCCAGCTGCTCCACTTCCAATCCAGGTCCCTGCTATTGTGTGTGGGATACCACTGGAGGATGGCCAAGTGCTTGGGCCCCTGCACACACGTGGGATCCAGAAGCTTCTGACTCCTGGCTTCAGCCTGGCCCAGCCCCAGCCACTGTGGCACTTTGGGGAGTGAATCAGTAGATGGAAAATACCTATCTCTAGTACGCTGTCGCTCTCTCCCCTTCACCGCCCCGTCTCTTCCTTTCTCCATATAACTCTGACTTGCAAACAAATAAATCTTTACAAAAGGAAAAAAAAAAGGTTATTTCCTGTGATGGAGAACACTGGGGAAAAGGAATGTCTGGGAGAGGAAATCAAGAATTTGGTCTGAAGATGTTAACTTTGAGATGCTGTTTAGAAAAGAAAGAGGTAGAGTAAGCAGATGGAGACCTGGGAGTCATTGTTAGATTGTAGTGGAGGTAAAATTCCTAAGATCAAGTGTATCACTGAAGGGCTAAGTACAGATTAAAAACACGCCCAGGGCTGAGAAAGAGCCGACAAAAAAGAATGAGAAGGAGTAGCTGGTGAAGTAGGAGGATAACTACGAGCAAATGGTCTCTTGGGAAGCCACAAATAGGTGGAACGTCACAGAAAATGTGCAAACTTTCTAAATTTGGGAGGGTAGACATTCACATTACTATACTTCTAATTTAGATATGTTTTATATACTCTTGTATTTATCAATTTCACAACAAAGTAAAAGTGTTGTGAAATAAAGTAAAAGTGGTAAAGCAAGACAGCAGCCCATGCCCACCTCCCCAAAGAGACATCAACGTGGCTACATATTCATTCATGAGGTCACCAACACCAGAGCCACAGAAGCCAAGTGAGAGGCTGCAGTGCCTGTTTAAAAAAAAAAAAGTTTCCATTGAAGAAAGCAGGAATGAAAGAGCTATCTATGTCACCTCTCTCCAAGTTCCAGGGAAAACAGCCTGAAGAGAGATACTCATCTCGGAGTGAGATGGGAAAAGAAGGGGGAATCAAGTTCAGTCCTTAGACTCCAATCCCATCACCAGGCCCACAGCAATAAGATTCAGCATGAGACAGGGTTCCATGTCCCTTGCCCCCAGGCTCACTCCTGCAGATTGAGTATTTGGATGTTCCATAGCTGGATGGCCAGGGGACTGTCTCTATCACTCCTACCCAACCTCCAGCAAAAAGTGGAGTAAGACTCTAGCTGTGTAGAATAGGGTAGGAGATAGGGCTTAAGACTTTGCCTTGGAGCTCAGAACAGACCTGCTATCCTGAGTCCTAGTACCGGATAAAGCCCGGTGACCTCTACCTTCAGGCCAATGCTTGCAGACAGAATGTCTAGACTTTCCCAGGCATCAGGCAGACACGTGTACTCTGGTGGGACAGACCTGTTTTGGCCTGTGTCACTGCCAGGCTCAGATGGGCCTAGTTTGTACTCCCAGGGACTTTGTAGGCTCCAATGCCTGTGATCAGGATAGTGCCAGGATAGGTGGCTAAGGGGCTGCCTTTATCACCCTTCCTGCAGCTTAGATGGACAGCAAGGACCAAAGGACTATATTGGGACTCAGTGCCACGGCAGTAAAATTCAACACTGAACAGATCCTAATGGTCTTTGTCCCTAGGTCAGTGCCTGTGGAAAGTCTCTTGACTTGCCCCAGCATCAGACAGAGACCTGAAACTTGGTGGGAAAGATATATTTTGGTGTGTACCACCACCAGCCTCATATGGCCCTGGCATGTATCCCCCAAGATTGCATAGCACCTCATGCCCACAAGACCCACATGTGACTCAAACAGTGCCTGCCTGGCTAGCTGAGGGGCTGCTTCTAGCACTTCTCCACCTGCCTTTGACAGACACCATGAAACTTTGGGACTATACTGGGGCTCAGTGTGAGAAAGGTTAAAAAAAAAAAAATTGAGCAGATCTGAATGGTCTCTGTCCCTAGGCCAGTGTTTGCAGATAGAGCCTTTGACTTGCTTCAGTGCACAGTGGAGTTCTGTGGCATCAGCTGATCACTCTTACATCCCTTCAGACATCTCCAGTATTTGATAGGAGCATCATCAGGCAGCTAGTCTAACTCAACAGCAGACAGACCACACTAGGGTGGGCTTCAGTCCTACCCTTGGGCTTCACTGATCTCAGCAGGCTGTAGGCTCCAGGTTTGACCCAGTAACCTGGTATTTGAGGCCACAGGGACCAGTCATCTAGGCCTACTCAAGCCCCAGGAAGAAGTTTATAGACATCTCCCAGTTCATTCTGAATAACACACAAACTACAGTTTCAGACAAATCTGAACTTGGGAAGTAATACAGGACTGAAACAATGAAAGCATACCAACAGCAGATATGTGGAAAACCTTGACTTAAGATGTCACCTACTGCTGACATAGCATGTGTCCAAATGCTCAGAAAAAACTAAAAGGCTACTTAGAATTTCCAGAAGCACAGCCACAAATGAAGCCAAATTACTCTAAGTAATCCTTCTGTGCTCAATGCTGTACACCACCAAGTATCAAGAACTTTGAGGGAGGGGCCGGCATTGTGGCACAGCAGGTGAAGCCACCACCTGCATCCTAGTATCCCATATTGGTGCCAATTCAAGTCCCAGCTGCTCCACTTCTGATCTAGCTCCCTGCTACTGTGCCTGGGAAAGCAGCACAGGATGATCCAAGTGCTGAGGCCACTGCACACGTGAGGGAGACCGGGAAGAAGTTCCTGGTTCCTAGCTTCAGCCTGGCTCAGTCCCGGCCATTGTGGGCATCTGGAGAATGACCAGCAGATGGAAGATCTCTCTCTGGCTCTCTCTCTCTCTGTCACTCTAGCAATCAAATAAAAATAAAATAAATCTTAAAAAAAAAATTCAAGTGAACCATGATTTCACCCAACAAACAGAAATAGATGGCAGAAACCAATCATCTAGGAATAGACACTTGCAAAGGTTGGTATGAAAATTAAAAAACTATTTCAAGGAAACTCAACAAACTTCAAAAGAACACAAAGAAAAGATTTAATACTTTAACTTGACGAGAAATGGAAGTAATTAAAAAAACTGAAAAGTATACGAAGTGAAATTAAAAGCAGTGGAAGGCAAAAAAGGCAGTACAGATCAAAATGAATCAATGAACTCAAAGACAGGTCATAAATATACAGGTGGAAGAAAAACAAGAATCAAGGAGAATGAAGCTTGTAAGAATCTGTGGATGGGGGCTGGCATTGTGGCATAGCAAATAAAGCTGCCGCCTCCAGTGCCAGCATCCCATATGTATGCTGGTTCAAGTCCCAGCTGCTCCACTTCCAATCCAGCCCTTTGCTATGGCCGGGGAAAGCAGCAGAAGATGGCCCAAATCCTTGGGCCCCTGCACCTGCCTGGGAGACCTGGAAGAAGCTACTGGCTTCGGATCAGCACAGCCCCAGCGTTGCAGCCAACTGGGGAGCGAACCAGCGGATGGAAGATCGATCTCTCTCTCTCCCCCTCTCCCTCTCTCTCTGTGTAACTCTTTCAAATAAATAAATAAGTCTTTTAAAAAAAAAATCTGTGGATGGAATAAAAACAGTAAATATCCAAGTTATTGGGACCTAAGAGGGACATGAGAATTTCAAAAGGGGTAGAAAGCATATCCAAAAAGTTGATACCAGAAAACATCCCAAATCTACAGAAAGTTAAAACTATCTAGTAAAAGATAATTAGTCAGATTTGATACAACCAAGTCTACACCAAGACATAATCCAAAGAATTCTCAAAGCTGCAAAAGAAAAGAAGCAAAGAACACACAAAAAGGTCCCGGTTCATCTGACTGCAGACTTTTCAACAGGAACCTTACAGGTCGGGAGGGAATGGAATAAGACTTTTAAAGTACTGATGGAGGCCGGCGCCGCGGCTCACTAGGCTAATCCTCTGCCTAGCGGCGCCGGCACACCGGGTTCTAGTCCCGGTTGGGGCGCTGGATTCTGTCCCGGTTGCCCCTCTTCCAGGCCAGCCCTCTGCTGTGGCCAGGGAGTGCAGTGGAGGATGGCCCAGGTGCTTGGGCCCTGCACCCCATGGGAGACCAGGAAAAGCACCTGGCTCCTGGCTCCTGCCATCGGATCAGCGCGGTGTGCCGGCCGCAGCGCGCCGGCCGCGGCAGCCATTGGAGGGTGAACCAACGGCAAAGGAAGACCTTTCTCTCTGTCTCTCTCTCTCACTGTCCACTCTGCCTGTCAAAAAAAAAAAAAATAAATAAAGTACTGATGGAGAAAAAAAAAATCCCAGCCCAAAATTCACACCCAGCGAAACCACCCTTCAGATATAAGGGAAAAGTCACTCCCAGACAAACAAAATCTGAGAGAATTTATCATCACCAAACCTGTCTTACAAGAAATGCTAACACAAGTTCTTCAAAGAAAGAGAAGTTCATGAGTAAGAAAAAAATATCAGAAGAGAGAAAACTCACTGATTAACTGTATAAATTCAGAACATTCTAATATTTTAATATGTAGGTAAACCATTCATATATTTAGTGTGAAGAGTGAAAAACAAGTAAAAATGATAATAACTACATTAAAATGTTAATATGCAGGCAACACAGAAAGAGATAAAATGGACATAAAAATTCAAATGTGGGGAAAAGTACACATATAGAGTAGTTTTAGTACTTCTTATCTCTATCTCAGAAAATTTCTGTTTTTTGTATTTTTAAGCTAACTTGCTATAATTTCAAAATAGCTTATTATAACTACAAGAGGTTCTCTGTAAGTCTCCTGGAAATTACAAAGCAAAAATCTATGATAGACTTACAAAAAATAACAAGCAAGGAATCAAAGCATTACTAAACAAAATCATTTAATCACAAAGGCCGTTTATAAGGGAGGAAGAAAAAAGAACTCTGATAAAACAGAAAACAAGTACCAAAACAGCAATAGTAAGACCTTACCTATCAAAAAATAACTTAAATGTAAATGGATTAAACTTTCCAATTAAAAACACACAGTGACTAAATGGTTAAAACAAAGAGACTTATTTTACCTCTTAGGACTTGCATAGACTGAAAGTGAAAGGATGGAAAAAGATATTCCATGCAAATGGAACCCAAAAGAAGGCAAGAGTAGTCATGCTCCTATCACACAAAATCTATTTTAAATCAAAAGCAGTAAAAAGAGAAGGAGCTCATCATATAATGATGAAGTATTCAACCCAGGAAGAGGAAATAACTGTAAATATTGGAGTACCCAAATACATAAAGCAAATATAAACAGACCTAAAGGAGAGACAGATAACCATACAATAAGAGTAGAAGACTTTAACACCCCACCTTCAGAAATGGACAGATCATCCAGACAGAAAATCAACAAGAAAACAACACAGTTAAGCTGTACCTTAGATCAACTGGACTTAACATACATCGAGAGAAAAGTCCGTCTAGCAGCTGCAGAATACACATTTTTCTCAATAGCACACAGAGCATTCTCCAGGAAAGATCACATGCTAGGTCACAAAACAAGTCACCAAAAAAAATCATATTGAGCGTCTTTTATGACCAATAATGAAATAAAACTAGAAAGCATTAACAAGAAAAACTATGGAAACTACATAAATACATAGAAATGAGAAAACTTACTTCTGAACAACCAATGAATCAAGGAAGAAACTAAGGAGACAACTTAAAAAATTTTTGAAATGGGGGTCTGCGTTGTGGTGTAGTGGGTAAAGCCACCACCTGCAATACCAGCATCCCATAAGGGCACCAGTTCGAGTCCCAGCTGCTCCATTTCCAATCCAGCTCCCTCCTAAATAGACCTGGAAAAGCAACCAAGGATGGCCCAAGTACTTGGGTCCCTGCACCCACATGGGAGACCTAAAAGAAGCTCCTGACTCAGACTGACCCAGCTCAGGCAGTTGCAGCCATTTGGGGAGAGAACGAGCAGATGGAAGATCGTGCTCTTTCTCTCTGTAGCTCTGCCTTTCAAATAAATAAATAAACCTTTTAAAAAATTCTTGAAATGAATGAAAATAAAACAACATACCAAAACCTATGAAATACAGCAAAAACAGTACTAAGACAGAAGTTTATAGCAACCACATCTACCTCAACAAAGCAAAAAGACCTCAAACAACTTACCAGCATACTTCAAGGAACCAGGAAAACAAGAATAAATCAAAATCAAAATTAGTAAAAGAAAAGAAACTACAAAAATCAGAGCACAAATAAATGATATAGAAACTGAAAAAAAAAAAAGAAGTCAATGAAATAAAGAGCTGGTTCTTTGAAAAGTTAAACGAAATTGACAAACCTTTAGCTAGATTACTAAGAAAAAAAGAGAAGGTTCAAATCCATAAAATTAAGGATTAAAAGAGAAGCATTATGATTTTTTTTTTGACAGGCAGAGTTAGACAGTGAGAGAGAGAGACAGAGAGAGAGAGTTATAGACAGTGAGAGACAGAGAAAAAGGTCTTCCTTCCAGTGGTTCACTCCCCTAATGGCAGCTATGGCTGGCGCTGCCAGGAGCCAGGTGCTTCCTTCCAGTCTCCCATGCGGGTGCAGGGACCCAAGCACTTGGGCCATCCTCCACTATACTCCCGGGCCACAGCAGAGAGCTGGACTGGAAGAGGAGCAACCAGGACTAGAACCCCGGAGTGCTGGCGCCGCAGGCGGAGGATTAGCCAAGTGAGCCATGGCGCCAGCCAAAAGAGAAGCATTATGATTAACAACACAGACATGTGAAAGACTGTTAAAGATTTCTATGAATAATTATATGGTAACAAACTTGACAATCTAGAAGAAATGGACAAGTTCTTGGACACGTGTATCTTCCCAGGACATGAAGAATGGGAGTACCTAAACAGATCAATAATGATTCCCTAGTACTGAGACTCAATCAGTAATAAAAAGAAAAACCAGGACAAGATGGTTTCACTACTGAATTCCACCAAACATATAAAGAATTAACATCAATCCTCCTCAAACTTTTCAAAAAATAGAAGAGGAAGGAATTTTTCAAAACTACCAAAACCAGAAACAGACATAACAAAAATACAAAGCTTACAGGTCAATATTCTTGATGAGTACAGATGCTAAAATCTTCCACAAAACACTAGCAAACCAAATCCAACAGCGTATTTAAAAAATTATTTACCAGGATTGACTGGAATTCATCCCAGGGGTGCAAGGATGGTTTAATATATGCAAATACAATACACCACATCAACAGAATGAAGAACAAAACGCATATGATCATCTCAATAAATGCAGAAAAAGCATTTGATAAAACTCAACATCCTTCATGATAAAAATCTAAAAAAAAAAAGAAGTGCAGAAGAATATAGCTCAGAATATTAAAAGCCATTTATAACAAGCCAACAACTAACATCATATTGAATGGGGGAAAAGCTGAAGGCTTTTCTCTTTGTCTTGGAACAAGACAAGGATGTTCACTTTAAAAAGAAAAAAAATTATTTATTTTGAAAATCAGAATTAGAGACAGAGAGGGAGAGACAGAGAGATCTTCCATCTGCTGGTTCACTTCCCAGATGGTCAAAACAGCCAGTGCTGGGCCAGTCCAAAGCCAGGAAGCCAGAGCCAGGAGCTTCATCCAAGTCTCTCAAGTGAGTGGCAGGGACCAAACACTTGGGCCATCTTTCACTGGTCTTCCCTGGCCATTAGCAAGGAGCTGGACTGGAAGTGTAGCAGCTGGGACTCAAACTGGTGCCCCTATGGGATGTCAGTGTTATAGACAGAGGCTTTATCTACTACGCCACAGTGCTGGCCCCAGAATGCTCACTTTCACTACTTTTATTTCACACAGTACTGGAAGTCCTAGCCAGAGCAATTAGGCAAGAGAAAGAAATAAATAGCATCCGAAAGGGAAAGGAAAAAAACAGAAATGTCACTGTCTAAAGATGCCACTATCTCATATATTGAAAGCCCCAAAGGCTCCACCAAAAAACTATTAATACTAAAGAACAAATTCAGCAAAGTTGCAGGATACAAAATCAATGTACAAAATCTGTAGCAATGTTATAAACTAATAGTGAATTATCTGAAAAATAAATCAACAAAGTAATCCTATATCCGACAGCCAAAAAAAAAAATTAGGAATAAATTTAATCAAAGAAGTGGAACATCTCTACAATGAAAACTATACATCATTTATGAAAGAAATTGAAGAGGACACAAAGAAATGAAAAGACACCTCATACTGATGGATTGGAAGAATCAGTATCTTTAAAAAGTCTCTACTACCCAGAGCTGCTTACAGATCCATCTCAATCCCTATTAAATATCACTGATATTTTTCACAAAACTAGAAAAAGAAGCTATTAAATTTGCCTGGAATCACAAAAAAACCCTGAATAGTGAAAGCAATCTTGAACAAAAAGAAACGAAGCAGGAGATGTTATATGACCTGACTTTAAAATATATTACAAAGCCATAGTAGTTAAAACAGCATGGTAATATCATAAAAACAGATGCCTGGACCAATGGAACAGAATAGAGACCCTAAAAGTAAATCTATACATCTATAGTCAACTGATTTTCCACAAAGGTGCAAGGAACTTACACTGGAAAAAAAGGAGTCTTTTCAATAAACAGTGTTGGGGAAATTGGATATCTACATGCCTAAAAGTGAAATTACACTCCCCTCTAAAAATATCTTAAAAGACATTTCTCAGAGGAAGACATACAAATGGTCAACATATATAAGAAAAAAAAAAAAGTCAACATCACTGATATTGAGGGAAATGCAAATCAAAATAACAATGAGAAATCACCTATTATTGGAAAGACTAACGATAACAAATGTAGGTGAAGGCGCGGAGAAAAGGCTACTCTTACACACAGTTGGTGAAAATGTAAATTAGGACAGATACTGTGGAAAATCATATGGAGGTTCCTCAAAAACCTAAAGATAGAACTACCATATGATCCAGTTATCCCACTACTGAGTATATACCTCTCTGCTTCTGCCTCTCTCTAATTCTGCCTTTCAAATAATTAATTAAAAAAATAAACTGTAATACTTTTTTTTTTTTTTACAGATTTATTTATTTGAAAGGCAGAGAGAAAGAGAGAGAGGTCTTCCATCTGCTGATTCATTCCCCAAATGGTTGCAATGGCCAGAGCTGGGCTTATCTGAAGCCAGGAACCAGGAGCTTCTTCCAGGTCTCCTACATGGATGCAGGGGCCCAAGGACTTGGGCCATCCTCTACTGCTTTCCTAGGCCATAGCAGAGAGCTGGATTGGAAGTGGAGCAGCCGGGACTCAAACTGGCGCCCATATGAGATGCTGGCACTGCAGGTGGCAGCTTTACCCGCTACACTATAATGCAGGCCCTGAAACTGTAATACTTTTTAAAAATATTTATTTGAAGGGCAAAGAGCAGAGATATCCCAACTGCTAATTCACTCCCCCAAAAGGCTGCTGTAGCCAGGGCTGGGCCAGACTGAAGCTGGGAGCTGGGAATTGAAGTTAGGTCTTCCACATAACCAACCAGGATCCAATTAGTTAAACCATTACTTGCTGTCTCCCAAGGTACTCATCAGCAGGAAGTTAGAAATGAGCAGAGCAGGAACTTGAACCCAGGTACTCCAATTCAGAATGCAGGTATCACAAGCAACATCCTAAACACTGTGTGAAACACCCCTCCCCACCCCATGACTCTTCTATCCTACATTCTGGAAAACTGGAGGTTCATTCTCTGGAAAGAATAAAATATTGTATTTCTACACTGGGGGAACCGAAGCACAGCTGTGGGCTGGGAAAACTGCACTGGAAACAGAAGGATTAAATGAAAATTCACATACTGAGTGATGACATTCTTAGTCTTTTCCCTCAATTCCTAGGGCCTAGGCAGCTAGCCATACACCCTTCAGATACTACATCAGAAAAGTCTCTTTGGGGAAATGGCCAGCCTAGAGGAACTTCAGAGTAAAGTCAGGAACTGGACTAGCCTACAATGATATTCAGTTAACAAAGTTCACCTGCCCAGGAAGTTTTTCACTATCCACCCTTGAATTTGAGCAGACAAAGGTAAAGATGCCCAGATTCCACACTGGAGTCTCTGGATTCGACACCCAGCTTGGCTGCCAATGCAGGTCCTGGAAGGAGGCAAGAGGCAGTTCAAGTAGTTGGTTCCCTGCCACCCACGTGGGAGACCTGGATTGAGTTCCCGGCTCCCGGCTTCAGCCTGGCACCGTCCCAACTGTTAGAGGCATTTGGGGGAGTGAGCCAGCACATGAGAGTTAGCTTGCTCTCTGTCTCCTGAATAAATTTTAATCACCAGTTTCATGCAGTCAAAGGTCATCCGACATCTGAGAAAAGTTATCTAGTTTTAAGTGCAAAAGAAAACATATAGACAATAAAAGACCAACCTGAATAGAAGAGATTATACAGCAAGAAAACAAATAAAGCATACTATTAACTCCTCAGAGTTAAGTGAAAATATAGATTGCTACAAAGCAAATCACTTGAAGTGGACGATGATGAATTTAAAGTGACACTGGTCACACTCAGAGGCCAGGAAAAGACAAGAAGTAGATAATGAGCTGAATCTAAGTGATCTCTGGGTTTTGCCACAGAACAGAAAAAGGTTAGATTAGAGATTCCATTCGTGTAATATTCTCCAGTTGCACAAGGTACCCACAACCTTTCCAAAACATTTGTTTTTTAAATCATGAACACATGATTTCTGTATGTTGATTCAACTGGAAAGAAAGCAATACCATACCTTATTGGCAGCAACCAGGACTTTATCAAGGAACCGCAACCACTCAAAGATAAAAACTGGTCTCTTGGCTTCGGTGATTTGAGCCAAGGCTTCTTCATTTAGCAATAAACTGTGTGCTAACTCCATTAGTGACGCTGTTAATTCACACCTTAAATTAACAGATTGGAAAACACACTGTAAGGGCCCTGTAATGTGAAAAGTCACGCTTAAGAGGTGAAAAGCATCGTTTTGCTTCCCATTTCATTTGAGGGGAAAAAGCCTAACTTCTTCGAGGCAAAATCTGAGGTTTGGAAGGGATAATGGTACGAGACAAAAAAAAACACAAGATAACTGGGCTTGGTGAGGAAGAATGAATTACGGGGCAAGGGGAAAATCACAATAAATATTGCAGAAAAGGCACTGTCCTCGCAAAACATATGCCATTAGCCCACTTGGAAAACGGAAGCACCAGGGTCGGCCCCCGCGGCGGCCCCACCACGCGTCCTCTGCGCTCCCCTGCCCACAGCTCGGGGTGCTGCCACCCGGACCAGGAGGGCGCCTAGACGCCCCAGCACGAAGCTCCCCACGTCTCTCCCCGCGGGTTCGCGCGGCAGCGGCGTCAATGACAACAGCCGGCGGCCGCTCCCTGCAGCAGGCAGAGGCCTCGCGCACGGGGTCTGGGGTCACCGGGCTACTCTGCGGGACTCCGGGAAATGCACGGCGCCGCCGCAGTCCTCCTCGGGCGGCCAACCCCTCGTCGCAGGGTTCCTGGAGCTGTCAACCCCAGGAGGCGGAGGCTCGGAATAGCGCGCCGGGCCGGGAAAGGGGAAAGGTTCATTAGGAACTCGAGTTTCCGCCTCACCCCCTCTGAAAGCGTACCAGGGGCCAACGCGGGGTGTGCAACTTAATGTGCATGCTTTAGCTGTGGATGGGGACGACCTCACCTCCTTGTGCGGCAGAAGCCGATCAGCTGAGCTCCGAAGGCAGAGGCAGCCGCCAAGGGACCCGGATGCCCCGCCTCCCGCACGCCTGCCAGCAGGAAACAAGGGGACAGCGCGTGCGCGGAAAGCTGGGCTTGCGCAAGCGCAGTCGCCACGTCCTCCTAGCCCCGCCGGCAAGTTTCCAATCGGCCTAGAGCGCAGGTTCGGCCAGCTTGCGCAGGTTGGTGGGCGCATGCGCGGGGCGCGCTCTCCGGCGCCGGTCAAAGACAGGAAGAGCGCACCAGGTAAGGGGTTTGGGGCTGCGGGTTAGAATGATAAGGGGCATTGTGCGCCAGCTGCGACTGCACTGTCAGCCACATTCTCACCCTTAGGTGGTGGTGTCTGGGGGACGCTCGTAGTCCGGGGGAACGGAGGAGGGCCGGATCGGCAGGTTCCGAGGGAAGAGTTGGGACCTGATGCGTTTCTTGTTCCCTCCCTACTATACATCCAACTACTCAGTTCGTGGCTCCCCTGGGATGGGCAGTGGGACTCCTCATCTGTACGAAAACGCAGTTTTGTGGCCATCTCCTTCCTCTCTCTCTGCCGAAAAATTAACAAAAAACAGAAACAAACCTCCTGGAGCTTTCCCACTCAAAACATGTTAACTCCATTCTTCCAGGTATTCAAGCCGGAAGCCTGGCATAATCTTGCCGTCATTATTTCACACACCACCTCCAATCCAAACCTACCTTCAGATATACCCTGAGGGGTTGCCACACCGGCGTGCCCCCGGAGCGCGTTCCCCTCCCGGCTGCTCCACTTCTGATCCGGCTCCCTGCTAATGAGGCTGGCAAAGCCGCTGAAGAGGGCCCAAGCCGTTGCAGCTTGGGTGGAAGACCAGCGGCTGGAAGACCTCTCTTTATGCCTCCCTTTCTCTCTGCCACTCTGCCTTTCAAATAAATAAATCTTTACAAAAATATGTACCCAGAGCCTGACCACTTCCACTGTAGTCACTCTGGCCAAGCCGACCATGGCCTTGTGAAGCTTCTATGTTTCATGGGAATGGATGATGCTACCGTGCATCATTACCAACAGAAAGGGAGCTTTACAAAGAACCATAGCCCCCATTCAGATCTGCCTAGCACTTTGGAGACCCTTATAATCTAATCCTATTTGCAGTGACAAGACCACTGAAACCTGGATCCTTTGTACTCTTGAGCAAGTCATATAGCTATATCAGCCTTAATTTCTCCAACTGGAAATTGGGACTAACTGTTCCTGTCTTAATGTGTTGTCAGGGATGATTTTGCGAAGATGTGTGCTATCCTAGTTAAATGCTAAGCTATTATTGTAAAAAAACACTGTTATAAAGAATCAGGTTTAGAGATAGTGGGTAAATTACCACAAATGATGCAATTGGACACATTTTTAATTTGTAATAAGATAGACAAATTAAGGTTTAAGGATGCAGACATGAAAAACAAAACTAAAAAGGCCAGAAGTTACTGCCATAAAAGACAGAATAATGTCTACTCCTAGAATGGCAGGAGGGGTATGACTGGGTAGGGAACAGAAAGCCCCAGGTAGCTGACAAGTTGCTGTCACCTCATGAGAATGACAGTTTATTTTGCCTTATGACAAATTATCCCAAAATTTAGACATCTCAGTTAACTATAATCATGTATTCTCACAGTTTTTGTGAGTCAGGAATTTGTTAGCAGCTTAGCTTAGCTTGGACTCTCTTAAGAAGTTGTAGTGGGGGCTGGCGCTGTGGTGCAGCGGGTTAACGCCCTGGCCTGAAGCGCCGGCATCCCATGTAGGCACCAGTTCGAGTCCTGGTTGCTCCTCTTCCGATCCCGCTCTCTGCTGTGGCCTGAGAAAGCAGTGGAGGATGGCCCAAGTGCTTGGGCCCCGGCACCCACGTGGGAGACCCGGAGGAGGCTCCTGGCTCCTGGCTTCAGATCTGCGCAGTTCTGGCCATTGCAGCTATCTGGGGAAGACCTCTCTCTCTGTCTCGACCTCTCTCTATAAATCTTTCGAATAAATAAAAATAAATCTTTAAAAAAAAAAAAGTTGTAGTGAAGATAGCAGGCCAGGCTGAGTCATCTGAAGGCTTCCCAGGGGCTAGAGGATCCAACTCCAAAGTCGCCCACTCCTGGGGCTCCCAAGTTTGTGCTGGTAGTTGACAGGAAGGCTCAGTTCCTCCCACGCAGACTTCTCCATTAGCTTCCTAGACATCCGCAGACCATGATAGTGAATTACTTCAAGTGAGTCATCTAACTACTTTCAGCGTCAGAGTGATCTAACTAAGAGCTATTATGACCAAAAAGGCATAGCCCTTCATTTCCACATCTTATTGGTTATACAGGTCAATCCTGTTTAGTGGGAGAGGAGACTATATACAAGGATGTTAAAAACCTAGAAGCCATTTTAGAGGGTATAAGAGTGTTTGTCTTGGGGCCATAGTGGTGTGATGGGATAAGCTGCCACCTACGATGTCACTATCCCATATGGGCGCCAGTTCACATCCCAGCTGCTTCACTTCTGATCCAGCCCCCTACTAATGTGTCTGGGAGGACAGCGGTAGATGGCCCAAATGTTTGGTTCCCTGCCACCCATGTGGGAGACCTGGATGCAGTTCCTGGCTCCTGGCTTCAACCCGGCTCAGCCCTGGCTGTTGTAGCCATTTGGAGAGAACCAGTATATAGAAGACCTCTCTCTGTCTCTCCTCTCTCTTTCTCTACCTTTCAAATAATGAAAATAAATTGAAGAAATAAGACATTTATATAGGAAAAAGCATTCTTTTATTATTACAAAATCACAGCTGTTAAAGACCTTTCTTGTCCTCATCATAGCTAAACATTTATTATGAATTGATGGTATGCTCCCTAAGTAGTTATAATTATGTCAATAAAAGTTTTTAAATATTTATCTATTTTTTTAATTTGACAGAGTTAGCAGTGAGAGAGAGAGAGACAGAGAGAAAGGTCTTCCTTCTGTTGGTTCACCTCCCAAATGGCCGCTACGGCCGGAGCTACGCTGATCCAAAGCCAGGAGCTAGGAAGAATGGTAGGCTACAACATCAAAGAAATAATGGAACTAGGATTAGTGACTCTTTGCTTTTAAATCTACTTTTGTCCATTTTCTCTGTCTAGCTTCATTGTACAGACAGATTATCTTCATGTGGCAAAAAAGATGGCTTTCTACAGCCCAGTTTCACACATTCCCTGTTCAGAAACCCCAGTGAAAAGAGCTTATTTCCTTCACCACCCATTCGTTCATATCATGTAAGAAGAGATATTAATTGGCTTTGAGTCCTCTCCCCAGTTGCTGAGACATAGGAAACTATAACTGGCCATGTTTGTGCCCAAGGCACTATGGATTACTGACATTGCCACCATCCACAGTACCATGTGGAAGGCAAAAAGGACTAGGTTTCCAAGAGGAGAATGGTGGGCAGGAAAAAGCACCTATGTTCACTGCAGTAAATGACTACATTTCATATCTGGCAACTAGACTGGCAGCATTAACATTGCCTGGAAACCAGTTAGAATGCAGACCCTCTGGTACTGGTACCAAAACCAGATTCTGCGTTTTAAAATATCCCAGGACAATTTGTATACATATTAAAGTTTGGGAATAACTTCTAGTTAAGTATTTTAACCCTTAGTGGGCTCATAGTTACGTGATTTTAACTACATTAGGTAGAAACCATCACCCAAAATATTTTCATGTAAGTAAGTGAAGTACAAAGTATATCAAGTTACAGATGAACATTTTGAACATGAAGTGCTGTAGAGAGAGCCTCGAGTGGTCAGGGCAGTGTTTATGAATGAGGGTAACTTTGGCCTAAGAGGGAAGAAATGTCTGCAGTATGTTCAGTGGGCGATGAAAATCTCATGTAGCTTGAATAATGAGTCATAAGGGAGAGTCCAAGTCAGACTGTGAAAGATGACACCTCATGCATTGCATTGACTACTCCTTCCCTGCCTACATGGTCAAGTTTATTGAAAATTTTTGATACAGGGAAGCAGCCTGTCCTGACTTGTATTTTAAAAACAAAAACACTAGAGGGGATATAAAGTATGGATCAGAAAAGGAGAGGCTAAAGGTAGTGAGACCATTTAGGTGGCTGTTGTAATATTTCAGGTGAGGGGGGAAAAAAGTACCTAAATTAAAGCAGTGATCACAACTATAGGGAAAAAAAGTCTGGGAGGAAAATTATGGAGGAAGAATTGATAAAATTTGTAAGAGGTGTGGAAGGGGGAGATAGAGGTAACATTAATATGGAAATACAGGGGATAAAAGAAAATTCTGAGAGGAAGATAAGGAGCAGTTTGGATTATTGAATATGAGAACTCCAAGAGAGAGATGTCCGAAGTACTTGAATACATAACTGAGCTCTGGATAAAGCTCATGGCTAGAGATGCATAAAGTGATGCATTTTGGTAAACTAAAAAAAAAATACTGATTGTTACTTACTCTATTTGATTTGTAGATACTGTTGTCATATGAAGTTGAACATGGCAGAAGAAGAGGACTATATGTCAGATTCCTTCATTAATGTCCAGTAAGTAAATGTATACATTGAATGTGATGATATATTCTAGCCAGGTAGAATATTAAGCAATGACATTGATTTTAATAATTTTTATTTATGTATTTGAAAGGCAGACAGAGAAAGAGAATGAAACAGACAGAGATCTTCCATCTGCTGTTCCACTCCCTAAATGCCCATAACAGCCAAGGCTGGGCCAGGCTGAAGCCAGAAGCCAAACTCCACCTGGCCCCCTCGGGTGGCTGGCAGGGACCCAAGTACTCGAGCTATCCCCTGCTGCCTCCCAGGGTACATATTAGCAGGAAGCTGAATGAAAATCAGTGGAGCTGGAACTCCAGTCAGGCACTATGATATGAGATGTGGGTATCCCAAGCAGTGACACAACTGCTGGACCAAACACTTTCTCCATAAGCAATGACATTGATTTTAAATATTGTTCTTGCTGCTCTGTGGAAGGATTATGTATCCATGAAAAGATACTAGGAGCACCTTTCTCCTTTTAATGATATCCATTTTCCTTCAGCTTTTGGTTCTTTCTTACTGCTCTCTTCCAAGAAAACGTACTCCTTTTTTCTCTATTTAATCATATTTTCTCATCTAGCTACTGTTGAGCTTTGTTCTTTATTATTGCCACCCTCATG
Organism: Oryctolagus cuniculus; assembly: GCF_051225735.1. Taxonomy (NCBI): domain Eukaryota; kingdom Metazoa; phylum Chordata; class Mammalia; order Lagomorpha; family Leporidae; genus Oryctolagus; species Oryctolagus cuniculus. The sequence continues at coordinate 170,913,152 of NC_142868.1, read as the reverse complement.
CCAAAATTAGTCTAAACATGCTACTTCTAATTTTTTTAACTGTATACTTGCTTTAGTTTCCTACAATCTGGCACCAGATTTCATTGTTTCTAATAAAATAACCATTCTCAGAGACCACTGATGATGTTATCCATGATAACAAAGATGGTCATTAAGAGTAGTACTGCATGCTCAATCAGACTTACCCCTAATAGTAGGGTTAGAAATGTGCCAGGGGATTCCAATTCAATCCCATCAAGGTGGCATGTACCAATGCCATCTCACTAGTCAAAGTGATCTGTTTCAGTTCATAATTGGTCATAATGATAGAATTAAGAGTCAAAGGGATCTGGCCAGCGCTGTGGCTCAGTTGGTTAATCCTCCACCTGCGGCGCCAGCACTCCAGGTTCTAGTCCCGGTTGGGGCGCTGGATTCTGTCCCAATTGCTCCTCTTCCATTCCAGCTCTCTGCTGTGGCCTGGGAAGGCAATGGAGGATGGCCCAAGTGCTTGGGCCCTGCACCCACATGGGAGACCAGGAGGAAGCGCCTAGCTCCTGGCTTCGGATTAGCACAGCGCACCAGCAGTAGCGGTCATTGGAGGGTGAACCAATGGAAGGAAGACCTTTCTCTCTGCCTCTCTCTCTCACTGTCTAACTCTGCCTGTCCAAAAAAAAAAAAGAGTCAAAGGGATCACATAAACAAGACTAGTGTCTGCCAATACTAACTGATAGAATTATAAAAGAGAGAACAATCCAACATGGGAAGCAGGATACACAGCAGACTCATAGAATAGCAGATGTCCTAAACAGCACTCTGGCCTCAGAATCAGGCCTTAAGGCATTTGGATCTGGCTGAAGAGCCCATAAGAGTATTTCAGGCATGGGAAGCCAAGACACTCTGCCAAAAAAAAAAAACCTAAATGAAAGATCTCTGTGAGTGAGATCCCAGTGGAAAGAACGGAGCCATCAAAGAAGGAGGGAAGGAGGTACCTTTCTCTGAAGGGAGGAGAGAACTTCCACTTTGACTATGACCTTGTCTAAATAAGATCAGAGTCAGCGAACTCCAAATGCTTCCATAGCCTTGGCAGCTCATGACAACAGCCTCGGGTGATTACTGATGCCATAAATAAGAGTGTCAATTGTTAAATCAATAGAGTGTCAATTGTTAAATCAATAAAAGGAGTCACTGTGCACTTACTCCTCACGTAAGATCTCTGTCCTTAATGTGTTGTGCTATGTGAATTAACAGTATAACTAGTACTCAAATAGTACTTTATACTTTGTGTTCTGTGTGGGTGCAAACTGTTGAAATCTTTACTTAATTTATACTAAATTGATCTTCTGTATATAAAGATAATTGAAAATGAATCTTAATGCAAATGCAATGGGAGAGGGAGTGGGAGATGGGATGGTTGCGTGTGGGAGTGAGGTTATGGGGGGAAAAAGCTGCTATAATCCAAAAGTTGTACTTTGGAAATTTATATTTATTAAATAAAAGTTAAAAAAAAAAGAGTAGTGCTGAAATACTGAGGTATTAACTCCTGTCAAGTGAATATGTAGCAATGTTATGAGAAAATGTGATATACTTGTCTAAAATAAACTCCCCCCTCCCTTCTTGTTCAGAGAAGATATCAGACCAGGATTGCCAATGCTAAGACAAATCCGAGAAGCTCGTCGAAAAGAAGAAAAACAACAGGAAGCTAATTTGAAAAATAGGCAGAAGAGTATAAAACAAGAAGAACAAGAAAGACGTGACACTGGGTTGAAGAATGCACTAGGCTGTGAAAACAAAGGGTTTGCCTTGCTCCAAAAGATGGGGTATAAAAGTGGTCAGGCTCTTGGCAAAAGTGGTAAGTCATGTTCAGAAATAGAGAGGTTTCCTAACCGCTCAATTGTCAGCTACTGATGAACGCCAGAGCAGATACTTGGAGTCTTTCTCCATCTGTACAAATGAAAACTTAAGCTTCTTAATCTCTCATGTACTAACAAGGCTTACAGAGAATTTTCATCTTCCCGTATCTATTTTAAAAACTACAGGTGCCTTCAAGAGCTACTTACAGTCCAGCCTGGCTTTCAAGGCTCTAAGGGGAGTGGATGTGGCTTACAGTGGAAGCCATACAGAATGGTGCCAAGTGATGGGTTGAGAAGAGCAGAGGTCAGAGGACAGCAGAACAATGTTGAGGGCGACGGCGGGTCACTGTCTGAGTGACCATGCAGTTAGAGAAGCTCAGTCCCACCTCCCTTTTTAGGAAGTGAAACTGCCTAACAAATGCAGGGGCTGCAGATGTTTAGTAGCTTCTGCAAACTGTTTTCTTCTCTCCTTTTTTCTAATTAGTTTGGTCTTCACATAGCAAGACTTTGCCTTCTTTTGGGACTTTCATTCTCTTGGACTTACACCACTAGTGTCGTCTCTTCTTAACATTTTTTTCTTGTTTTTCTATATTAGAGGCAGAGGCAGACAGAAAGTGCTTAACCACTGGTTTGCTTCCCCAAATACCCAAAATGGCTGGGGCTGGACCAGGACCTGAGCCAGGAGTCATTAATACAATCCAGCTTTCCTGTGTGGGTACCTGGAATCCAGTTCCTCAGCCATTACCTGCTGCCTCAGAGGGTCTGCATTGGTAGGAAGCTAAAGTCAGGAGCTAGAACCAGGAATCAAACCCAGGCACTCAGATGTGGGAGATAGGCCTCTGATCTTCTAGGCTAAATGCCCACTCCTGCTGTTGCCATTTTTTAGGGTAACATAGGAAGCTGTGAGTTAGCCTTATTGATGGATGAGGAATTCAAAATTAGGACAGGTAATCTGTTTTATATATATACAAGGATAATTTTAAAAGTTCATGGAGGGGCTGGTGCTGTGGTGCAGTGGGTTATAACCCCGGGCTGCAGCACCGGCATCCCATATGGGCGCTGGTTCAAGTCCCAGCTGCTCCTCTTCCGATCCAGCTCTCTGCTGTGGCCCAGGAAAATCAGTAGAAGATGACCCAGCCCCTGCACCCACATGGGGGACTTGGAGGAGGCTCCTGGCTCCTGGCTTCAGATTGGCTCAGCTCTGGCCATTGTGGTCATTAGGGGAGTGAACCAGAAGAATGGAAGACACCTCTCTCTGGCTCTACCTCTCTCTGTAACTCTTTCAAATAAAAAAAATATGATTCTTTAAAAAAATTTCGTGGAAAGTAGAATTAAAAGATAAATTTATGGGCCGGTGCTGTGGCATAGTAGGCTAAGCCCCCGCCTGCAGCGCCGGCATTCCATGTGGGTTCCTGTCCTGGCTGCTTCTCTTCTGATCGAGCTCTCTGCTTATGGCCTGGGAAAGCAGTGGAAGATGCCCAAGTGCTTGGACCCCTGCACCCACATGGGAGACCTGAAGGAGACTCCTAGCTTCTAGCTTCAGATTGGCCTAGCTCCAGCCATTTGGTGAATGAACCAGAGGATAGAAGACCTTTCTCTCTGTCTCTCCCTCTCTGTAACTCTGACTCTCAAATAAATAAATAAAATCTTTAAAAAAAAAAAGATATTTAGTTTGATGCAAAACAATTCAAATCTATGCATAGCTTTTTCATAATCTATGTCTTCCATGAATTTTTTGAATTCCTCTTAATAGATTGCAGTTTTGAATATCATTCTGAGGGGAGCTATGTACAGAAGAGTCGAGGGCTTCAAAAAGTTCATGCATATTTTTCCACAATTTTTAAAAAGTATATTTATTTTTATATATTTGAAAGGTAAAAGAGAAAAGACATAAAGATCTCCCATCAGCTGGTTCATTCCCCAAATGCTTGTAATAGCTAGGGCTGCGTTGGGACAAACTCTGGAGCATAGAACTCATTCTGATCTCCCCTGTGAGTGTCAGGGCCCCAAGTACTTGAGTACCTGCTACCTCCCAGAGTGCACTTTAGCAGGAAACTGGATGGGCAGCTTAGTAAGTCAGGACCCAAACTAGTCACTCCAATATGGGATGCAAGCAACCCATGCAGCATCTTAACCATACTACCAAACTCCTGCCCTTCCATGAACTATTTGAAGCCCTCTGATAAAAACATTGGAAAGGGCTGGCGCCGCAGGCTCACAAGGCTAATCCTCCGCCTGCGGCACCGGTACTCCGGGTTCTAGTCCCGGTTGGGGTGCCAGTTCTGTCCTGGTTGCTCCTCTTCCAGTCCAGCTCTCTGCTGTGGCCCCGGAAGGCAGTGGAGGATGGCCCAAGTGCTTGGGCCCTGCATTTGCATGGGAGACCAGGAGGAAGCACCTGGCTCCTGGCTTCAAATCAGCGCAGTGGCTGGCTATAGCGGCCATTTTGGGGGTGAACCAGCAGAAGGAAGACCTTTCTCTCTGTCTCTCTCTCTCACTGTCTAACTCTGCCTGTCAAACAAAAACAAAAACAAAAAAACAATAAAACAAAAACAAAAACACATTGGAAAATTCTATGCTATACTGACCTGTAATGTAGGGAAGAATTTCTAAAGTAGTCTGTATTTTGTTCTCTGTTTTAGGAGATGGTATTGTTGAACCTATTCCTCTCAATGTCAAAACAGGTATGTAATTATTTTTGTGCATTTTTATCAGTAATAATAACTTACTTAGATCTACTATGACTATTTGCTTAACAAATGCTTTTATGAAGGCACTGTTAAAGTTCTTTTTATTTTTATTAATATAAAAAGAACAGATTTCATGTATCTCATAGGTATGGTTCTAAGATAACTGTACTTCCCTCCCTCCACCTCTCCCTTCCTTAATCCCCTTCCTTCCCTTCCTTCTTGTCATTAATTTTTGTAAAGATGTGATTTTAACCACCTTATAATCACAGGCTTACTTCACCACTAACCGTAATATTCAACAAGTTAAAAAGTAGAAAGACCATGTTCCACGGGATGATAAACAAGGGCTAAAATAAACAATCAAATCATCAGATGTCCATTTCATTCCTATACATTTTTTTATATTTTATATTAACTACTACACATCAGAGAAAATTTTTATATTCATCTTTTCAAGACTGGCTTATTTCACTAGCATAATGGTTTCCAGTTGCATTACTTTTGTTGCAAAAGACAGGATTTCATTCTCTTTTATGGCTGAGTAGTATTCCATAATGTATATATATCATATTTTCTGTATCTAGTCATCAGTTGATGAACATTCTGGGTTGATTCTTTACCTTAGCTATTGTGAATTCAGCTGCAGTGAACATAGGGGAACAGATAACTCTTTCATAGGATGATTTCATTTCATTTGATAAATTCCCAGGAATGGGATGGCTAGGTCATATGGTAGATTTATTTTCAGATTTCTGAGGAATCTCCATAGTGTCTTCCATCATGGAAGTATTAGTTTACATTCCCACTAACAGTGTATTAGGGTATCTTTTCCCCACATCCTGACCAGCATTTATTGTTTTTTGATTTTTGGATGACACCCATTCTAACTGGGGTGAGGTGAAACCTCATTGTGATTTTTATTTGCATTTCCCTGATGGCTAGTGATCCTGAGTATTCTTTCATGTGTCTGTTGGGCATTTGAATGTCATCCTCTGAAAACTGCCTGTTCATGGCCTTTTGCCCATTTCTTAACTATATTGTTTGTTTTGTTGTTGAGTTTCTTGAGCTCTTTATAGATCTTGTATGTTAATCACTTATTACTTGCATAACTTAAAAGTTCTAATCACAGGAAACCCTCACTGAAATGTTTTTTAAACTTCTAACTTATAAAAATATGGGTGAAAATTGGTGTAACCGTGAAAGCACAATGCTATTTTTTAAAAAATATTTATTTACGTATTTAAAAGTGAGAGTTACAAAGAGAGAGAGAGAGAGAGAGAGAATGAGAGAGAGAGAGAGAGATCTTCCATCTCCTGGTTTATTCCATGAGATGTGCACAATGGCCAAAGCTGGGCCACGCCAAAGCCAGAAGCTTCATCCAAGGCTCTCACATGGGTGGTAGGGGCCCAGACATTTGGGCCATCTTCTGCTGCATTTCCCAGGCTATTATCAGGAAGCCAGAATAGAAGTCAAGCTGCTAGGACATGAACCGGTGCCCATATGGGATGCTGGTCTCACAGGTGGTAGCTTTACCTGCAGTGCCACAATGCCAGCCCCACAATGCTATTTTTGTACATTGAAATGTCCTAAAAGTGCTCTGAGGCAGATCTATCCATTAAATGTTTTGCATAATACTTTGGATCAATTCAAGAGAAAAGGTTTATTTTATTCATTAGGTATTCATGGAAGTATGACAGTTGATAGTTTTCCTACTTTAATAGAATATTATGTATAATATTACTGTCTTACAAGATAAAACTAACTGTCTTTATAAAAATCACATTGTGTGTTTGGGCTTTTAAAAAAATCTAGTTTTTTCCTCCTGGCAATTGTAAATATTTAAAATGTTATGTTTTGGCCGGCGCCACGGCTCACTAGGCTAATCCTCCGCCTAGCGGCGCCAGCACACCGGGTTCTAGTCCTGGTCGGGGCGCCGGATTCTGTCCCGGTTGCCCCTCTTCCAGGCAGGCCTCTGCTGTGGCCAGGGAGTGCAGTGGAGGATGGCCCAGGTGCTTGGGCCCTGCACCCCATGGGAGACCAGGAAAAGCACCTGGCTCCTGGCTCCTGCCATAGGATCAGCGCGGTGCGCCGGCTGTGTCGGTCATTGGAGGGTGAACCAATGGCAAAAGGAAGACCTTTCTCTCTGTCTCTCTCTCTCACTGTCCACTCTGCCTGTCAAAAAAAAAAAAAAAAATGTTATGTTTTAAAGTACAAAGTCAGTATGTTCATTAGAATTTTTTGTGTCAACAGGGAAAGGTGGCCTTGGTCACGAGGCACTATTAAAACGGAAAGCAGAGGAAAAACTAGAAAGCTACAGAAGAAAGGTCCACGTGAAGAACCAAGCTGAAGAGAAAGCTGCAGAACAGTTCCGGTAACACTTTGTATTGAGCTGGTTTGCTTTTCATCTCCTCTTTACAGTGGGATGTTTTCTGGTACTTGGACATGCAAAATGGTTAAATAGTCAATATAAAATGTTGTCTTCCAATTAGAATGCGACTTAAAAATAAGCAAGATGAGATGAAGCTAGAAGGAGATCTGAGAAGAAGCCAGCGAGCCTGCCAACAATTGGATTCCCAGAAGGTAAGCCTTTTACTTCCTGGTGCATGTTTTGGTACCCAATGTGATCTGCCACATATTTTATTTAAAAAAGAAAAACAAAACAGAAAGAACTCTAAGTATGGTTTATCTAACCTTTTACCTACTACAGCTTTCATTTGTTGCATACTGTTAACCTGTAATAATGGATGCAATAATGATTTATATACTGCAGGAACCTGAGTTGTCTGCATTATCCAGTAAGGGTTAAATGGTATTTTTCATTAGTTGCCGTCTGCTTACTTGGCTATCGATTACTCAGAACTGAAATGCCAGAGTGGGCACTGTGGTACAGCAGATTAAGCTGCTGCTTGGAACAACTCAGTCCTATGTCAGAGTACCTGGTTCAAGTCCCAGCTACTCCATGCTTCCAATCCAACTTCCAGCTAATGCAGTTGGGATACAACAGCTGGTGACCCAAGTACTTGGGCTCCTGCCACTCACATGGGAGACCTGGATGGAGTTCCTGGCTCATGACTTCTGCCTGGCATGACTGTTGCAGGCATTTGGTGGGGTGAACCAACAGGTAAAAGATCTCTCTGCCTCCTTTTCTGTGTGTCCTTCTGCCTTTTGTACAAATAAATAAATCTTAAAAAAAAAAAAAAAAAAAAAGAGGGTCCAGCGCAGTGGCTCACTTGGCTAATCCTCTGCCTGCAGCACAGGCATCCCATATGGGCGCCAGGTTCTAGTCCCGGCTGCTCCTCTTCCAGTCCAGCTCTCTGCTGTGGCCCGGGAGTGCAGTGGAGGATGGCCCAAGTGCTTGGGCCCTGCACCCGCATGGGAGACCAGGACTAAAAACCCGGCTCCTGGCTTTGGACCGGTGTAGCTCCAGCCGTAGCGGCCATTTGAGGGGTGAACCAATGGAAGGAAGACCTTTCTCTCTGTCTCTCTCTCACTGTCTAACTCTACCTGTCAAATAAAATAAAATAAAATAAAATAAAATAAAATAAAAAGAAAGTAGGGGTGGGCATTGTAGCACAGAGGGTTAAGCCACCTCTTAGCCCACATCCCACAATGGAGTACTGGTTTGAGTCTGATCTAGCTTCCAGCTAATGTATTCTCGAAGCGGTGGATTCTGGCTCAAGTGCCTGTGCTCCTGTCACTCATATGGGATACTCAGATGGAGTCCTGGCTCCTACCTTTGGCCTGGCCCGGTCCTGGCTCTTCGGGGCATTTGGGGAGTGAACCAGCAAATGGGAGAATGGAAGATCTCTGTCTGCCTCTCTCTCTCTCTCTCTGCCTTTCAAGTAGTTGAAAATAAATAAATAAAACTGGAATGTGTGAAAATTCTGTTCTTCAGAATATTTAACTAACCAGAATAGCCTGTTTTCAGTCCATATTCAGAATTTGTATGTTTCTAACTGGTAAAATCAAGGAAAACAGTTGCATTATTCATATTTGGATTTTAATAATGTATCTTTGCTTTTATTATCTTGGGGTAAAAATTTATCTTGGGGTCAAAATACCATCAAAATAAAATAACTTCATTTAAAGTCTTAAAAATGTGAAATTTCCGGCCGGCGCCGCGGCTCACTGGGCTAATCCTCCGCCTAGCGGCGCCGGCACACCGGGTTCTAGTCCCGGTCGGGGCGCCGGATTCTGTCCCGGTTGCCCCTCTTCCAGGCCAGCCCTCTGCTGTGGCCCGGGAGTGCAGTGGAGGATGGCCCAGGTGCTTGGGCCCTGCACCCCATGGGAGACCAGGAAAAGCACCTGGCTCCTGGCTCCTGCCATCGGATCAGCGCGGTGCGCCGGCCGCAGCGCGCCGGCCGCGGCGGCCATTGGAGGGTGAACCAACGGCAAAGGAAGACCTTTCTCTCTGTCTCTCTCTCTCACTGTCCACTCTGCCTGTCAAAAAAAAAAAAATTAAAAAAAAAAAAATGTGAAATTTCCCTCACGTATAGACTGCTGGAAGCAATCTCACTTTTCTGTATTTCCATAGTTCTTTATTTTGAACGTGTTTTTGCAGCACTTTGATTTGATAGCTTACATGTATTGTTTTTTTGTTTTGTTTTGTTTTGTTTTGTTTTGACAGGCAGAGTGAGAGAGAGAGAGACAGAGAGAAAGGTCTTCCTTTTGCCGTTGGTTCACCCTCCAATGGCCGACACAGCCGGCACACCGCGCTGATCTGAAGGCAGGAGCCAGGTGCTTATCCTGGTCTCCCATGGGGTGCAGGGCCCAAGCACTTGGGCCATCCTCCACTGCACTCCCTTGCCACAGCAGAGAGCTGGCCTGGAAGAGGGGCAACCGGGACAGAATCCGGCGCCCCGACCAGGACTAGAACCCGGTATGACAACGCCACAAGGCGGAGGATTAGCCTAGTGAGCCGCGGCGCCAGCCACATGTATTGTTTTATACCCATCATGTGTCTTTCCTGCTAGACCGTCAGCAGCAGCTTGGAGACAATATTCTAATTGGACTTTGTATCCCCATAGCTCGTGTTATGAGCGTCCCTGTTACAGCAGCTCTCAGTAAATACATGTTAACATGAATGTACTTGGGGGAGGGCTCATGCTTAGCTATGTTTAATGAGAACAATTCTGCATTTTCAGAATATTCAAGTTCCCAGGGAGGCATGGTACTGGTTGAGGCCAGAAGAGGAGACTGAAGAAGAGGAAGAGGATGAAAAAGAAGAGGATGAAGATGAATACAAGAGTGAAGATTTAAGTGTATGTTGTGGCACCATTTCCTTTGTAGCAGGTGTCTCAGGCTTAGCACTACTAACACTTAGAGCTGGAGAACTCTGTTGTGGAGGGTGTTTTGTGTGTTAGACTTGTTTAGTGGCATCCTAGGCCTCAACCTACCAGATCCCATTTAGTCCTAAATTTCCCCTGAGGGAAAAATAACTGATTGAGAATTGCTGCACTGCAGGATTATTGTATTTGCCCCAAACCAAATCTTCGTGTCATTTTCCCTTCTAGTTTCAGATTACTCTCTCACCTCAGCTGTAGCTTTGATGATGGATTGGCTGCAAATGTAAATTATTTTCATTAAGACCTTGTTTCCTTTTAAACTTCTGGAAGAGGTTCTAACATGTACTTCTTTCACCAAAAAAGTCGATCAAAAGGGAATGGAGATTATTCAAGAAAAGAAGATAACACTCCTGTGGTTATTTGTGTATAAGAAATTTGCAGAAAACATTCACAGTTTCAAACGCCTGTGTTCCACTTAACCTAGGAACCCACTGATGAGAACTTTTATGCCAGAAGGAGGCAGTGTTAACCTTCATTTCATCTAAGGGAGGCAGACCTTGAAAGTAGAAGGGTCTTTTAAGAGTACTAATTATAACAGAGCCAGCCCAAAACTTTTCTCAGTGTTAACAAATAGTGCTTGTTGTATCTATTAGACCCGTGAAAACCTCAGGGTGGCTCGTAAACTGAGACATGTTCTGACCTTACTGTTGGAGACTTTAGCAGAAGATTTAAGGCATTGGGCTAATTTAGCATAACCTAAGGGCCAGCAAATCAAGGTTCTATTCAATGTAAACTACTAATATACTTGTGTTTTATATTTAGGTACTAGAAAAATTACAGATACTGACTAGTTACTTAAGAGAACAACATCTGTATTGTATTTGGTGTGGAACAGCCTATGAAGGTAAGATGTTTTTAATAAATACTGAATACGAATGCTCTTTGATTTTTCAGAAGTCAGATTTCACACACACACACACACAAATACACATGGAAATTTCTTTTTTACTCAGGTGGCAATGTGTGACGAATGTTTTAAAGAAACAGTGGATGGGGTGGGATTTATAGCATAGTAGCTGGCTATATCCTATAACAAAGTGTCTGGGAGCAAGTCCCGCCTTTGCTTCCAATCCAGCTTCAGCTAATGTGCCTGGGACACAGCAAATGATGGCGCAAGTTTTGTGTCTGTGCCACCCATGTGGAAGACCATAATGGAAACCAGGCTTCAGCCTGGCCAGCCCCAATGGTTAGAGGCATTTGGCAGGTGAACCAGCAGGTAGATCTCTTTCTGGGTCTCTCTCTGTCACTCTGCCTTTCAGGTCAATAAATAAAGAAATAAAGAAAAGCAGTAGTGGACATAGAAATAATTGAGGCCTTACTAAAATTCTTTTTAACCTTTTAGAAACGACTGTGTAGAAGGAAATTTTTGGTTTTTGTTTCAAAAGAAATAATTTTAGAATAACTTGAAAATGAAAGAAAAATGAATGAGTTCATTCTCAAGAACTTGAGAAAACATGAATTTTCTCATGCCTTTTTTAAGGATTCTTTGTTATGCTACAGATATTTGAAAGATACTTATATTAAGTTTTAGAACTTTTTTAAAAAAGATTTATTTATTTATTTGAAAGGCAGAGTTACAGAGAGGCAAAGGCAGTGAGAGAGAGAGAGAGAGAGAAAAAGAGAGAAAGAGAGATCTTCCATCTGATAGTTCACTCACCAAATGGCTGCAATGGCTGGAGCTGAGCCAATCCGAAGCCAGGAGCCAGGAGATTCTTCCAGGTCTCCCACATGGGTGCAGGGGCCCAAACACTTGGGCCATGTTCTACTGCTTTCTCAGGCTATAGCAAAGAGTTAAATCAGAAGTGGAACAGCTAGGACTCGAACCGGCACCCGTATGTGATGCCAGCACTGCAGGTGGCAGCTTTACCCACTGTGCCACAGCACCAGCCCCCATATAACTAGTTTTTATGTACTTACATATAGAATATTGTTCCTGAACCATTAAAGACAGATACATTGAAATCCACTCCAATTTTTTTTTCTTTATGAAGAAAGAAATTACTTAAAACTTGCCAATGTCTCATTGAGCCATATGCATCTCCTTCTAACACATTTGCACAACCTGCCTTTACTATCTTGTATTTAAGGATTTTGTACTTGACAGTGTGGAATTTTTCTTTATTGCTGCTTTTATCTTTAACTGATTTGTTTAGCAGAATAAATAGGAAATACATCCAGTCACAAATAAATGTTATACTAAAACAGTTTTCCAGACTTTTTTGCTATAAAAGTTGCATTGATCTTTTATTTCCCTCACATAAATTACAGACAAAGAAGACCTGTCTTCAAATTGCCCGGGACCAACTTCTGCAGATCATGACTAAGATTATTCTCAATAAAGTGGAAATTTTTTATATTGGTAATGAAAGAGGATCTTTATATAATGCTTTGTTCTTTTTGTACTTTGTGCTTGGAATAGAATGGTTTTATTAACTTGAAAAAAATAATGCAGTACTATATCACAGACATGGACAATTACAGTGTATGCTATTATTGTGATATTTGTGGGGGTTAAAGGATCCCAACAGGTAACTGTCTTATTCCCCTGTCCACTGGGAAGACATGGGAGTCAGAAAGAGGTCAGAGTATCAGCTCAGTCAGTGAAAAAGCTAAACTACAGAACAAAGTTGACGTTTTTCCTCCAGTCATATTCCCTAATATTTCTCTGTGATGGGAGAGAAGTGCAGACCTCTGCCTTCTGGGGCAGAGTCCCTCTTTATATTCTGGGTCCTCTTAGTTCTCAGTTTGGGATCCCACCAGAGACAGCTCCACACGTGGTCAGATAGGACACTTCCTTGTTGAGAAGGAATGAGTGAGGGTTCAGCGAGCTTATTCCCACACTTCTCTCTTAGGGAGCCAGATGTTCCGTTCCCTTTACCCAAGCCTGAGGAGGAAGGGAGTATTCCCCTCAGTGAGCCTGGCGTCAGAGGCAGTGTGCCATGAACACCACTGACTTCTAACCAGTTTTAGAGACTGCTCATAAAGTTTTCACAGCAATGTGTATATCCATTGTAAGTGATCTGTCCTAAGTTTTGGCTAAAGAAACTTGAGAATTGGGAGGAACCTTAAATGTCATGGGATCCAAGGACTTAATGAATTTGGAAGTCCCTTGACAACATTCTCAGCAGGTGATCATTCAACTTCTGCTTTTATTCTTTGAGCCCCAGAGAGCTCACTGCTATAAAGCCATCCCAGGGGCCCAGCACTGTGGGTAGCCAGGTGAAGATCCAGCTGCTCCACTTCCAATCCAGCTCCCTGCTAATATGCCTGGAAAAGCAGTGGAAGATGGTACAAGTGCTTGATCCTCTGTACCCACATGGGAGACCAAGAAGAAGATCCTGACTCCTGGCTTTGGACCAGCCCAGCTCCAGCCATTGTGGCCATCAAGGGAGTGAACCAGCAGATGGAAGGTCTCCCTCTTCTCTTTAAAAAAAAAAAAAAAAAAAAAAAGGAAGGAGAAGGAGGAGAAGGAGGAGGAGGAGGAGAAGGGGAAGAAGGAAAGAAGGAGGAGGAGAAGGAGGAGGAGGAGGAGGAGGAGGAGAAGAAGAAAGAAAAAACCCATCCCATTACTGGGTAATATTTCTAAATTACTTTTAAAGCTGTTTTGTCTCTTAAACTGGTGCCTGTCTGCCTATAATTTAACTGAAATTTAACCGAATGTAGCTATAGGCATACGTGTGATACCTCTGGCCCAGTTCATGCAGTGTAATATGTCAAAATCATGATCCCTGTTAAAAATGTTTATGCTTTAGGCCAGCTTTGGGGCACAGTGGTAAAGCTGCCACCTGCAATGCCATCATCCATATCAGAGCACCCATTTAAGTCCCAGCTGCTCCACTCACAATCCAGCTCCCTGCTACAGAAAGCAACAGAGGGACCGGCACTGTGCCACAGTAGGTTAACCCTCCACTGTGGAGTCGCATCCCAGCCGGCACTGGTTCTAGTCCCAGCTACTCCTCTTGTGATCCAGCTCTCTGCTATGGCCTGGGAAAGCATGGAAGATGGCCTGAGCACCTGGGACCCTGTACCCATGTGGGAGACCCGGAAGAAGTTCCTGGCTTCTGGCTTCGGATCTGCTCAGCTATGGTCATTGTGGCTATTTGGGGAGTGAACCAGCAGATGGAAGATCTCTCTCTCTCTCTGTCTCTGCCACTCTGTAACTCTGCCTTTCAGATAAATAAATCTTTAAAAATAAAAAAAAAAAAGAAAGAAAAAGAAAGCAACATAAGATGGCCCAAAGTACTTGGGCCCCACCACCCTTAAGGGAGACCCAGATGGAGTTCCAGTTTCCTGGCTTCCGCCTGACCCAGCCTCAGCTGTTGTGGCCATCTGGAGAGTGAACCAGTATATGGATGATCTCTCTCTCCCTTTCTCTGTCAGTCTGCTTTTCAGATAAGCTTTTAAGAAAAAAAAATAGCAAAATTTGCATGGGTTAAGATAACTACAATTTGTATTAACTCTGCCCAAATAGTGCAAAAGTCCCGCCCTCTGAGAGTCTAATGTAATCAGTCACTATGGTCTTGGATATCAGTACTCTCAATTCTAAGAAGCAGCAGGGCCTGAGAACCACTGGTATAGTTAACTTCTGGGCCTCAGGTTCTCCATCCAGAACACTAACCATTTTTGTGGATGTAATATGTATATACATATATATACATATATATTGCATATATATATTCACATATATGTATAATTGACTTTATGTGACTATATACTATTATTTAATATTGTTTTGTAAAAATAATAAAGTATGAATAGCTAAAACAATGGAGTACATCTTGCCTTGGGATTACAATCAAATCGTTTCCTGTCATTTCTGCCAATATGGTAACATTTAGTCAGTCCTAAAGCTATGTGGATAGTTTCAGATGGAATGCAGTTAGACAGGAACTGGCTTCCTCCCATTCTCCTCTATGATTATGAGGACACTTCACAGCTACCCACTGGCCTAGGATATTTTGAATATGTCCATGAACAATTATGCTGAATATGGGAATAACTTCGATGGAACCCATGTCTGCATCAGGGTTGTCTACATTTTCTGGTCTGGGGCTAGCACTAGACCAGCTTTAGAGAATGGGAAATACCTCTCAATTATTATTTATCTTAGGTTAAAAAATGCATGCCTTCAAAAGAAGTAAATTCTTATATTTATCATATAGGCCTTCATGACTTCATAACTAGAGAGTAATGAAAATGAGGAAAGCAAAACATTGAAAAGATTTTTTTTTTTTGCTTAAGAACATCTGTGTAAAACTGGAAACAGTTTTAACATCTCATGTTGTCACTCACTTTTGTTAAAGTCCTATCTAGAATTTCTGAAATGTTTCATTTTTCTTAATTATTAGTGCAAAATAGTAGCTTCTGAAATTCAGAATAAAAATAATGTATCACATCTGTTTACCTTATACTTTATATGCTTTACATATTATTTGCCAAATATTAAATTACCAAAATTTGAGAACATTATTATTTAATATTAAACATTTTTATAGGATCAAACATACAAAACTCAGATTTTTATTCCATACCAAGCACATAGAGTTTCTACTTTCTGCAGGGCAGTGCACTCACTGCCTGGGAATAGACAAGAATCAGAGAGTACACCCAGCTTTCCAAAAATCACAGCATACTGAGAACAGCCTTGCAGGAATAACCAAACTCCAGGGCAAATTGGTAAGCACAAGATTGAGCTACTAAACAATGGGAGTAGTAGCAAGATAACTGATTTTAGTTGGGAGTAAATGCAATACTGTGGATGCAGTACTAAATTTGGGTTTGAAAAGAAGACGTAACTGATATGCAGTTATGGGAAAGTAGTTACTAAGTGACCAAGCAGTTCTCTTCCTATGAACACATTCAAGAGAAATGAAAACACATCTACATAAAACTTACACACAAATATGCATGGTAATATTATTCATAATAGCCAAAAAGTGGAAACAGTCTAAATGTCCATCAGTTGGTGAATGAATACATTTATCATCAAGTGATGTATCGATACAGGAGAATATAATTTGGCAATAAAAAGGAAGTATCAATGCAACATGGGTGAACCTTGAAAACACTGTACTAAGTGAACAAAAAGCCACATGTGATAAAAGAGAGTGGAAGGGAATCTCAGGTAGAAACCATAGGAGAGCCACTGAGTGCAAAAATCTGTTCAGGTAAAATTGGGCAGAACTATGTGGGTGAGGCTTAGGTAACACTGAACATGGGATTCCTAAAGGGACTCTTCAGAGGGGTATGGCTCTGCTGATGACCCCATTGAAGCTCGCTTTACACTACTGGCCTGCAGAGCAGGAGGAGAGAAAATGTAGGGTAGCTTTAAACCACGAAGTCTATGGTGATTTGTTGCTGCAACCCTAAGAAGCTAATACAGGTACTCAGTTAACCCCCAAATGGACCACACATATTTCACAAACATTAAATATACCTCACAGTTTTGCCTCTTACACAGTTTTTAGTTAGTTAGAATTTAAGCCAACAGTGGTGTCATCACACATCACACAGCCCACTGGCCATTTTGAGGCAATGTAGAAGTAGACTAGGTCATCATCAGATACAGACTTGCAGACATTAAGGACTTGGGTACTTCAAAACGTTCTTGGAGAAGTGGAATTAAAAGATGAGTTTATCTTGGTGCAAAAAAATGTTGAAATTCATGCAATTTTTTTTGTAATGGGCATTTTCCACAAACTTTGAAGACCCCCTCATGTATAGATTTCAACAATGTTTTTTTGCACCAAGGTAAACTCATCTTTTAATTCCATCTTTCCACAGACGTTTTGAAGTACCCTGATGTAGGTAAAGAGTAGACATCTAAGTGGAGATGCACTCTCTCCTGCGTTTCCTCTTCTGCATCTCCAGCTGAATGTTCTGGCAGCACCAACCAGGAACTGACATCTTACCTCTGAACATGCTGCACCTCACTGTGTTGATGGACGTACAGTGACCTCACTACTGGCTCATATTCTAAATTACTAAAAACCGTATCAGAAGTTAAACGTGAGACAAACACCTCTCAAATATATCCAGCTGTCTATGGGTTAATCTGATGGAGCCTTCTATTCCCTTTAATGCCATCAGAATCCTGCCACTAGCTTTGAGACAACCCAGGAGGTAATCTTTGATGTGTACCTTTTCTTTAATCCTCCTATCAGTTGCCAGCTCCTCTTGGTTCTGTCCCCTCCTGTGTCGTTCAGATCCTTTCAGTCTTTCAGCCTTCTGATCTAATCATCTCTTCCTGCTTCAAGCCATTCTAGACACACCGCTCCAGAATTCTAGTTGGGCCATACCACTGCTTTAAAAAGAATACTCATTTGTTACATTTAGAGGTTGCTAGGGCAATAATTCATTCTAAAAAGTGATAAATGTTTATCTCATCTTTCCCATTCAGCCTTAGAGATAGTTTCTTATGGAAGAATCAAAGAGATAAGTGCTAAAGGTTTGATAGGATCAAAAAGTCACTATTTGGCAACTTCTAAAATGAAATAATAGATCAAGGCAACAATCATCAATGGCTGCTAAAACCATTAGATGGAAGATCGATGGGAAGCTGTATAGTGGGTATCTCCAGCACCCACGAATCAATCTTAAAATCACCAAAAATGAAAGTAATGCAAAAGAAAGTATACAGCATCACCTATGAAGTGTTCCTGGGGGAGAAGAGTTGAACCAGAATGGAATCATCTAAATCTAATGCACACCAAGGGGATACCATCAGTCAAATCTTGAATGTAGGAAACTCCACAAGACAGATGATTCAGTTCCTTCCTCAATTAAATAGCAAGAGGAAAGAAAACAAGGGCCACAAGTTGCAGAGTAAAAGAAATATAGGGCTGTAGCCTGGTAGGCTGGGCCTCCATCTGCAGCACCAGCATCCTATATGGGTGTGGGTTCATATCCCAGCTGCTCCTCTTCCGATCCAGCTCTCTGCTATGGCCTAGTCCTTGGCCCAAGTCCTTGGGCCCCTGTACCCACGTGGGAAACCTGGAAGAAGCTCCTGGCTCTTGGCTTCAGATCAGCCCAGATCCAGCTATTGCAGCCATTTGGGTAGTGAACCAGTGGCTGGAAGACCTTTCTCTCTCTCTCTCTCTCTCTCTCTGTAACTCTACCTCTCAAATAAAAATAAATTTCAAAAAATTTTAAAAAGAAAAGAAATATAGCAACCAAATGTAATGTTGGGTCCTGATTTTTTTGTTGACTGTGACAATATTGTAATTTGTTTAAATTACAAAGGCTTTATGTTAGAGACACATTTTTAAGTATTTACAACTAAAATGTTAATGCCTCTTGTTTACTTAAACTTCTCCAGCAAAAGAAACAAAACAAAAAATATGGGGGGTATGTGTTGCAAGAAAGGCAAAATATTGATATTTGTTGAAGCAGTATGATGAGTACATAGTTTCATTATTCTATTTTTGTATAGGTTTCAACATAAAAATGTATGAAAATAAATATATTAACATTGAAATTATTCAATATTTATAGTGAAAAGTTAGCATGCCTGGATCCTAAGGTGAGGAATGTATATTGTAAGATTTTTTTTTAAAATCTATTTACTTGAGAGGAAAAATTAGAGAGAGAAAGAGAAAGGTCTTCCATCTGCTGGTTCACTCCCCAAATGACCGCAATGGCCAGAGTTGAGCCCATCCAAAGCCAAGTCAGGAGCTTCTTTCAGGTTTCCCACACATGCGCAGGGGCCCAAGCACTTGGGCCATCTTCCACCATCAACAGGGAGCTGGATCAGAAGTAGGGCAGCCGGGACTCAAACCAGTGACCATATGAGATGCCACCACTGCAAGCGGATGCTTAACCTACTACACCACAGCACCAGCCCCTGATAAAAGTTTATCCAGGAAATCTACCAGATAGTAGAAGCTTAGAAAAGCTTATATTTAGACTTTCATCTATTTCTTCTCTGATACATATATAAATATACACATATATATGTATACATGCAGGAATAGTTTCATGGATATACAAACTGTGCGGTCACACAGATAAGGCTTAGAAGTATACCCTCGGGGCTGGCACTGTGGCATAGTGGGTTAGGCCACCGCCTGCAGTGCCAGCATCCCATATGGGCACTGGTTTGAGACCCGGCTGCTCCACTTCCGATCCAGCTCTCTGCTATGGCCTGGGAAAGCAGTAGAAGATGGCCCAAGTCCTTGGGCCCCTGCACCCATGAGGGAGACCCAGAAGAGGCTCCTGGCTCCTGGCTTTGGATCAGCACAGCTCTGGCTGTTGCGGCCAATTGGGGAGTAAACCAGTGGATGGAAGACCTCTCTCTCTCTGCCTCTGCCTCTCTCTCTGTGTAACTCTGACTTTCAAATAAATAAATAAATCTTTAAAAAAAAAAAGTACACCCCATTTCATCTTTTAACAAGGGTCCTGCATTTACATTTTGCAGCAGCTCCACAATCATGTAGTTGGCCACACACACACACGAGTATATGTATACACATATGTGTGCATGGATGCTAAATATATTTAACATATAACAGGCAGGTTAAGTGTACATGTGTACATTATGTCTAATATGTTAATGTACATATTCAACATGAATAATATATATTCTTAGTGATAAAATTTTCTAGAAGATCTGTTTACAGTAAAACAACTAGATCCAAATGGCTCTTTCAAAACTGTATGTCTCCGTATACTTTAATTAACAAATAAGGTCTCTGACTCTTGCCCCTCTCCTCTAATTAAAAAGAAACTTTTTTACTTACTATACTTTTGAAGCTGAGAAAATACCCATTCACAAATAGATAAGAGCTAACAGGTGCTATTTGCTTCATAAGACTAGAAATATTAAAATGAGACAAGGTAAAAAGTAATCTCACTAATTGGCCACATTGTTTAGTTTTTCTTTCTTTAAAAGACTTCTGTGCATCCAGAAAATTTTCAAACCTATAGAAAAGCTCAAATAATAATACAACAAACACCTAAATACTCTCAACCTGGATTTACCAGTTGTCCAGTGGTTAGCATTTTGTCATTTTCTCCCCATCCTGTATATACACACTGACTCCTACTGAACCTCAGAAAGTAGCAGACCTCTCAGTATGTCTACATGCACTGCCCAAGGATAAAACCTTGAACACAATGCTACTCTCACACCTAAGAAAATTAAAATTATTCAAATTGTTATATATAGTCTATATTTAAGTATTCTCATTTATCCCCAGATGTCTTTTATAACTGTTTGCTGTTTTTTTTTAATAATATCCAAGATACAATAAAGATTTAAGCAATGCATTTTGGTCACTATATTTCTTTTATCACTTTATTTAGAATAGTTCCCATGCTTTTTTTTTTTCATAGTCTTGATTGTTTTGAAAAGCCCAAGAATTATCTTATAGAATAACTACATTCAGGATTTCTATAACAATCTCATAATTAAATGTTAGTTAAGACACTTCTAACATGAAAACCCAATAGGTGATGTTGTATAACTCACACTTCAGGAGGGGAAAAATGTTAAGCTGTTCTACCCTGGGTGATGCTACTTGGTGACTGTGGTGACAACAGGATCTCTCCATTGTAAAAATACATCTTCCTCTTTTTGACTCAGAAATCATCTGTGGATATTTAAAACCTTGTAACGATTCTGTTTCCCAACACCTTTTCAGCTAATAGTTTGAGCATCCATTGATGAACCTTGCCTTAATCAAATACTGCACTGGGAGTTGAAAAATATACACTGCTTTGTAACATGTATTTTAAAAAAAGCCATAAGCCTTTATAAAAAATTTCCTCTTACTGTTTGAATTTATAAAAATATTTCTTGTCACTATTATGAGTTTCCTCGTTTTCTGCTTAGCCAAAATTCAGCTCATTTTAAAACTTGTACAATTACATGGCAGTTTCAGAATGGCAGCTGGTTACTCTGAAGTATAAATTAGCCCTCAGGAGATTCCAAGATGTATTCCAAATTATCTTCCAGTATTCCCTATGGCAATTCAGGGCAACAAACCGGTATACCCAGTGTCCCTCAGAAACGCCTTCTCCAGAACTCACATCATGCCCTTGCCCGGGCTGCCCAGGTCTCCTCTCTACTCTTCTAAGCTCCTCACCGGCTGGGAAGTCTCACCAGAATGTCACTTCTGAGCCCCGGGCTCCGGAGAAGTGGTCTTGCTCTTCTAGACTGTTGTCTTAGCCATGGCCTCATAGCAGTTACCTTTTCCTTGAAGCCTTGACCATAAAAGATACAAAGCAAATTTCAAGGAACAACTATGCAGCAAAGGCTAGTAGACTCAACATCCTGTTTAAGAAAGTAACCAGGCCGGCGCCGCGGCTCACTAGGCTAATCCTCCGCCTTGCGGCGCCGGCACACTGGGTTCTAGTCCTGGTTGGGGTGCCGGATTCTGTCCCAGTTGCCCCTCTTCCAGGCCAGCTCTCTGCTGTGGCCAGGGAATGCAGTGGAGGATGGCCCAGGTGCTTGGGCCCTGCACCCCATGGGAGACCAGGAAAAGCACCTGGATCCTGGCTCCTGCCATCGGATCAGCGCGGTGCGCTGGCCGCAGCGCGCCAGCCGCGGCGGCCATTGGAGGGTGAACCAACGGCAAAGGAAGACCTTTCTCTCTGTCTCTCTCTCTCACTGTCCACTCTGCCTGTCAAAAAAAAAGAATAAATGAATTATTAAAAAAAAAAAAAGTAACCAATGCCTCTGCAATCCACAATGATACTCCCCCCATCCTTCAGATAATCACTCCAGAATCTACTCTCTCATTCTCTGCCTTCCCTCTATTGTTTTACCATATCTGTTGGAATTCCTTAACAAAATGAATGGAATTATTTTATTTATGTATGTATTATATTATATATATATATGTATATATATATATATATATATACTTTTTTTTCTGAAACCTGATTTTCCTTAGCACTATGTTCCTGAGAAAGGAACTGTGCTGTGCATTGCACTGTAATTCACTCATTTCCAATGCTATGCAGCACTTCAGTGTGTGAATATAATTTTTTTAATCCATTCTCCTTTTGATGGGCATTACAGTCGTTTCCTGCTCTTTTGGCTATCATAAACAAGGTTTCTGTGAACATTCTGCTAGGAATTGATAGTTGGAGCTTAGATTTTACTAGATAACATCAAATTGTTTTCCAATTTGATTATTTATAACATCTTTTTATGAGGATCATATTTCCCCAACTGGCTTGTAAGCTATTTAAGGAAATATATTTTTGGCTAAAAAGCAGTAGACATTTAATATATATGTATTAATTGACTCATTAATTAATATAAAGAAGAAATTTTGAAGCCTTTTCACCATCAGGAAAAAGTCAGTAAAGGGTAAGTGTAAGAATGTTTTTGAGGTAAAAATAAAAATGTCTCTACAAACGTCGTAAACATTTAAGGGAGGAAATGAAAATAAAAGGTAAGTACCTAGCAATATTCCCCAGTAGATTTTAGATAACTACAGAAAAATCACTTATTGGAAGCAAGATACTTTCTCCAAAGGTCCCTAATACGTGTATCTTTGCTTTTTGTCTGAGACATTCTTCCACTCAGCCAAAGTCTTCAGTATTTCAGACGTGTCAGGTCGTTTCTCAGGCTCCAATGCAAGTAATTTCTGTAGCAGAGTTTTCTGTAATGATAATGAGAGTCAACACTAGGAAATAAAACACTGAAATAAAGGTAAATTTCTTGATTATGTTCAAGGGCTTACTTCTTTAATGTCAAACACATCTGGGAAAATGCCCCTCCTTAGCTCGGCGAAAATCTGAGAATAAAACATACATATTTATTAAGAAATTATTAACTTGAGAGAAAAAAGAAATAGAAAGCACCGAAGGCTGAGGACATGCTAAACCTAGGACATCTCCAGATCTCGGGGAAGTCTCTTTGGTCAAGAAGCCAGCAGGACGCCCCTCCCCGCTCCCTACCTCTAATCCAATACCACCCTTAACAATGCAATGTGTTCAGGTGTTGAGCGCAACTGTATTCAGGATCTGCCTTCATCCCTTTGAGGCCCTCTGCGACAGGCACTTTGATTACCCTTGTTACACAGAGGAGATGCCCGCTGACTCCAGGCCAGCCCTCTCTCCTGAGCTGCAGGCTGGAATGCCCAGCTGCACACTGCCTGCAGCGCCCCCAGGGCCTACACAAGCTCCCTATTCTTTTCTAAGCATGGCCCCAAATTATCTTCCTAATCCCAACAACCACCACTTCCCTATAATTCATCTACACCAGTATAACTACACCGTCTACTGTTCTCAAAACACTCCATACATTCCTGTCTCCAAGCTGTCTTCTACCATGGACTCTTACAAGCCAGCTGAGCCCTCAGGGAAGAGCCGACAGCCTCTGTGAAACCTGAATCCTCATAGCTGGAAAGACCCTCCTAGCTGCTTCCACAGACGTGATACCTTCTCCTAAAATGCATCTTAGAACATCTTCCCTTGACATTGACAAGATGTGTTTACTTTTCTAACTCTCATGGTACTTAGCAGTGCTTTGTGCAAAGTGCTGGACACCAAGCAGGTAATCGATGGAAGTTCACTGGCTGATTGAAATGGGCGTCTCGGGAGATCACACACATCTTCCCAAGGCAGATCCAAGAAAACTCCTATTTCCTTGGCAGTCTGGCACTCATGCGCTCAGCCCATCCTCGGGAGAGGGCAGCGACTGTCCACCCAGCTCTGGGAAGATGACGGCCAGTCCCTGGAGCTGGCTCAGTTCTTTCCTGGACACACTTTACCTTCGCTGTTTCTACAACTGTGGTGCATATGTGAAGAAGTTCAGCAAGAATGAGCCCCAAAGCATAGATGTCCACTTCCTTCCCATAGTTTTGGGAAGAAATCTAAAGAGACGGAAATAGAGTTATCTTTGTTACACACTTGATATTAATATTTATGCCCTCTGTAGCCCACAAAGCTCTTTGATCAATATATCTTCCATCACACGGCAGCATCTCTCTAGGAGTGGGGTGTCCAAGTCCAGATCTCTACTACTGAATACCTAAATCCCCTGTGTAAATTCACCACCCACCGGGAGACCACCTTAGCTGTAAAATGGGATAACAATAGGTGGCCCGCATGGTATGAATGTGGGGTTGAGACCAGTGGGTAAGCTGGTTAAGAGAGTGCCCAGTGATGCCTTGTATGTTCATGGCACATTTTTTCATACTCTCATAATCTAAACATCAATCAGTAGAAGCATGGATAAACACACCATAGTATATTTCACAGTAGAATACTACTCAGCAACAAAAAAGAATTATCACTGGTACAAGCAACAACTAAAGGATCTATGACAGACACTATATGAAAGAGGAAATTAAATACGAAAGAGTACACACTGTAGGGGCCAGTGCTGTGTCATAGCGGGTGAAACATCAGCAGCCCATATGGGCACCAGTTTCAGTCCTGGCTGCTCCAGTTCCCATCCAGCTCTCTGCTATGGCCTGGGAAAGCAGTGGAAGATGGCTCAGGTCCTTGGGCCCCTGCACCCTGTGCTCTCATGAGAGACCTGGAGGAAGCTTCAGGCTCCTAGCTTCGGAGCGGCCCAGCTCCTGCCGTTGCAGCCATTTGGGGAGTGAACCAGCAGATGGAAGACATCTCTTTCTCTTCCTCTGCCTCTCTGTAACTCTGCCTTTCAAATATTTTTTTAAAGTACTCTGTAGAATTCCATTCTCATGAAGTTCAAGAACAAGATAACCAGGCTATAAGGACAGAAAGCACAGCACTGGTTGTATCTGGGCAGTGCGGAGGAGGGAGTGACCAGAAAGGAGCCTAGAGGATTTTCTTGGGTAAATGCAGTGTTCTACATCTTCAAAGCTTGCAGGTTATGCAGGTGTGCACATTCATCAGAACTAAAACACATAGATTAAAGATCTGTGTGCTGGGGGCCAGCACTGTGGTGCAGCAGGTTAAGCCTCTGCCTCCAGTGCTGGCATTCCATTAGGGCGCCAGTTCAAATCCAGGCTACTCCATTTCCCATCCAGCTCCCTACTAATGTACCTAGAAAGCTGCGGAAGATGGCCCAAGTCTCTGGACCCCTGGACCCACGTGGGAGACCCAGAAGAAGCTCCTGGCTCCTGGCTTCAGCCTGGCCCAGCCCCCGCCACTGTGGCCATTTAGGGGGTGAACCAACAGATGGAATAAATCTCTCTCTCTCTCTCTCTCCTGTCTCTGTGTAACTCTTTCAAATAAATAAATCTTTTTTTTTTAAAAAAGATCTGTGCAAGTAGTTGGGGGTCCCTGCCACTCAAATGGAAGATCTGGATTGAGTTCCTAGCTCCTAGCTGAGACCAGCCCCACCCCAGCCATTGCAGGCACCTGGAGAGTGAACCAGCAGTTAGATCTTTCTCTCTCTCCCCATACTCCCAACCTCCATCACTCTGATTTTCAATAAATAAATAAAAATTTTAAAGCCATTTGGGAAGTGACACAGCAGACTGAAAATCTCTTTCAAATAAAATGAAAAAATATTTTTAAAAAAATTTAAATATGGCAGTTATTTGTAGTGATATGAAAATATTATGATATATTGTTGAGTGAAAAAACACAAAATATTATTCTCATAAAAATTTAAGTGTGTATGTTTATGTAAAAAAGGCTGCTGTGCATATGTTTCATGTTTGTATATGTTTATAAATCATAGAAAATGACTGAAAAAGATAAAGAACAAACTTTGCTGAGAATAGGAGTGGACAGGAAGAAAAAGAGGAATTTTCAATTCTTTTTTTTTTTTTTTTTTTTTTTTTTTTTTTTAGATTTTATTTATTTATTTGAGAGGCAGAGTTACAGAGAGGGAGAGACAGAGAAAGGTCTTCCTTTGCTGGTTCACTCCCCAGATGGCTGCAATGGCCACAGCTGGGCCAACCTGAAGCCAGGAGCCAGAAGCTTCTTCCTAGCCTCCTACATGGGTACAGGGGCCCAAACACTTGGACCATTTTCCACTGCTTTCCCCTGCCATAAGCAGAGAGCTGGATCAGAAGAGGAGCAGTTGGGACGTGAATTGGCACCTAGGCAGAGGGTTAGCCTACTACGCCACAGCGCTGGCCCCTAAAAATATTTTTTATATATTTATTTGAGAGGCAAGGAGACAGAGACAAGACAGAGTTTCCATCCATTAGTTCATTCCCTCAAATGCCTGTGATGGCCAGGAATGGGCCAGGACCAAAGCTGAGGGCTGGGAACTCAAACCAGGTCTCTCGTGTGAGTAGCAGGAACTCAAGTACTTGAGCCATCACAACTAGCTCTCAGGGTCTAAGCAGAAAGCTGCAGTCAGAAGCTGGAGCTAAGTATCAAACCCAGATTCTGACATGGAAAACGGGCATCTTAATCAACATTTTAACTGCAGGGCCACTCACCCATTCAGTTCTTATTCTGTGTACTTCTATACTATTTTTATAACTGAAAATATGATTTAAAGAAAACTGTATGCAGACACAGGGTAGGTGCTTGGTCTAATGGTTGGGTGCTCACTCTCAATCTGTCTCTCAAATAAATAAAAATTTTTATAAAACACACATATATATACATATATATATATAAATATATACATATGAGATAGAAAGGAAAGAGATCTTACCTGTTCTGGACTCATATATCGTAAAGTTCCCTTATTAACTGTTCGCTTTTCATTATTTTGGAGGGATGTTACAAGTCCAAAGTCTCCGATTTTTATTTGGTTTATAGCCACTAAAAATATGTTATTTGGCTATGGAAAAAAATTTGATTTATATGTACAAATTTGACAGAGTGTAACCACATAATCATCTTTGGCAATGGCTATTTTTATATTTACTTACATTTATATTTACTTTACACAGGTAGCCCTAATCAGAGAATTTAATACCAAAGGTCTTTGAAATGCCAGCTAAAAGAACTCTGTAGCTGACAACAGAAGTAGCTTGGGGCATATCTGCCTCTAAATATCTGAAGGGCCATCAGGTGAAGGTAGATTAATTCCAGAGGATCCCAGGGGGGTTGTTCCAGAACTAGACAGTGGAAAAGACCAAAAGACACGCTTTACTAAATCTTAATATACCAATAGTGTGGTTCAAACTATGGGAGCTGGAGAGTTCCCTATCCCAGGATGGGGCTGGACATCCACTTGAGGAAACATTGCAGATACAAATTCAGAATCTGATGGTGATTGAAGTAGATACCCTTAAGCTCCCTTCCAGCCCCAAGAGTCTCTGAATGGGTCCAGTCCCACCCTTGCTGCAGAGTATCCTGTGCAGAATTCTTCCTAGGGGCTCCCTTATGTCAATTTCTCCAAGCCTTTGACACCTTCTTAATTAATATCCCCTCCCCCTTGAAAGCATAGCAAATGAACTGGAAGCTGATCACTAGCACTGACATACTTTTCCCATGCAATTCTTTAGGCAGATTCTTAAAAATAAATAAAAAGAGCAGAGTGAGGGATGCTCATCCCTGTTCTACTCGTTGCACAGGTATTCACCAATATTCTAAAGACCATAAAAAAGGATTATTGATGAGGAAATTAATATTTTGCCATTCCTGAAAAGGTCAGACCTTTAATACAATGTTAGGCTATCTACAAACAGGCCTTATGGGACAACACCTGTGAGAGGCCCTGGTAAAGGCACTGAGAGACCATAAACCCAGGGAAGACAGAAACAGGAGTTTACAGAAGCCAGCCTGAAAAGGTCTGTGCAGAAGTTAGAGAGGGATTAGGACACAATTAGCAGATGGGAACCTAATGGCAATAACATGCGAGAAAGGCTACAGATACGTGGGGAGGGCGGCGGGGGTGGAGACTAACGTTCCTCTGCTATGTGCGAGTTATAAAGTAGGAATGTGCTGGGTTCACCAGTGCAACTGCTCGGCCCACCTACAGCTATCACCTGACTCTGAGAAACAGGAAGCTCAATGTATGATGCTGTCTCAATATCTATTCTGGATGAGCCTATTAATATCAGATCACTTCTTACAGGTCATTTGAAAGAACAGTTATAGTCGGGTTACAGCAAATTTTGGATGACAGAAGCACACAGAAACCATGCTTCTGCCCAGACCTGAAAAGGGTGGATCCAGAGTGATCCTAAAAGGATTAACAAAGGAACCAGGCCCATAGGGCACAGCAGTTCTCCATGAGAGAACTGGAAGCAGAGGTTCTGGGCTGGGACTCAGCAGGGCTAGAATGTGATGGAATTAAGTAAATTCAGGGGATAGGTACAGAGGTTAGGTGGTGAGAAGTCCTTTCCTCTTCTCCTTATGTATGATGAGAAGGAAAAATGGGAAAACTGCTTATCCGGACCAGGAAAGCCAGAAGAAAATGAAAAGACTAAGGGATGATGTATGTCCCAAGTTTTGGATTACCGCAAAATAATGGGGTTGAAATTTCTAACCTGGAAAATACCAGAGGGAACGCAGGTGCTGTGAGAGAACTCAAGAATAAGGACCTAAGCAGGGAATCATGTTCTCAAAGCCACAGTCACCAGGGTCTCTCCGCCTTAGCAGCAGCAGAGACAGGCACAGGGCAGTCCGCTGGCTGTGCTGGCCACAGTACCCGCCTGCACGGAAACGGTCAGTACACAACAGCTACCAAGAGTTTATAACTGGGGCCTGACTACCCGTCAGATAGGGCTGTCTGCCTTCCTGGAGAGCTCCCATGTTAGCATATAGGATGGTACCTGGGGCAAGTTCTAGACCTACTCTAACCTGGAAGACTAGAGATCATTAATTCATCGTGTCAATCAATCATAATTTTAAACCAGAAAAGGCAAATTTTAAAATTACCAAATGATACTTATCAACCAACAAAGTACTTTCCACTCACCTTCAGGTCTCTATGAATTAACTCTTTAGAATGTATATATTTCAGTCCTGTTGTTATTTGCCAAAAAAACTCCAAAGCCAAAGCTTTTTCTGATTTCTGTTGTCTTCTGTTTTCAATCCATTGTTCCAATGTCCCTAGGTCACAGAATTCCATTTGTATCAAAAGGCACCTAGTCTTCACTCTGGATATAAAATGCACAGAATGTTAAACGCAGGGCCAGCATTGTGGCGTGGCCGGGAAAGCTGCTGCCTGTGTCTCCAACATCCCACGTGGGGGCCAGTTGTCCCGGCTACTCCACTTCTAATCCAGCTCCCTGCTAATGGCCTGGGAAGAGCAGCAGAGGATGGCCTAAGTGCTTGGGCCTCTGCTATCCCAAGAACCTGGCTCCTGGCTTCAGCTTGGCCCAGCCCTTGCCATTGCAGCCACCTGGGGCATGAACCAGCAGATGGAAGATCTCTGTCTCTACTGCTCTCTGTAGTTCTTTCAAATAAATAAATCTTTAAAAAAAATAGCAACAAACATAAATTTAGAGAGTGGCTGTTTGGCACAATGTAAGTTGCCACATGGAATGCCCATGTCCCATATCAGAGTGCCTGGGTTCAAGTCCTGATTGCATTCTCCATTCCAGCGTCCTGCTAAGGTGAACCCTGGGAGGCAGCAGGTGGTAGCTCAAGAACTTGGATTCCCGCCACCCACACAGGAGATCAGATTGAGCTCCCAGCTCCCGGCTTCAACCTGGTCCATCCCTGACTGCTGGAGCCATTCAAGGACTGAACAACTGATGCAGTTTCATTCCCTCTCTCTCTCTCTCTCTCTTCTCTCCCTTCTTTCTCTCTCTCTCTCTTTCAAACAAATTTTTTTAAGATTTATATATTTGAAAGGCAGAGTTACAGAGAGAAGGAGAGAGGCAGAGACAGAGAAAGAGGTCTTCCATCTGCCGGTTTACTCTCTAAATGGCCACAAGGGCCAGAGCTGGGCTGTTCTGAGCCAGGAGCCAGGAGCTTCTTCAGGGTCTTCCAAGTGGGTGCAGGGGCCCAGGCACTTGGGCCATTTTCCACTGCTTTCCCACGCATATTAGCAGCGAGCTGGATTGGAAGTGGAACAGCTGGGACTCAACCCAGCGCCCATATGGGATATTAGTCCTACAGGCAATGGCTTTATCAGCTATGCCACAGCACCTGTTCCCAGATAAAATTTTTAAAAATAATAAACTTATTTTAAAAAGAATTTATTTTAAAAAGAATTTATTTTAAAAAATTATACTGTACCTTCTCAAGAACCTCGAAACATGTCTTAAAAGAGAAACCTATATATAATAATTTTAAGTCAAAATAAGAAGACATTTTTATTTAAATCCTAGGTTTCCAAATGTTCTGAGCTCTGTGTAGCTGATTTATGAAATATGAACCTGGCCATTATTTAATGCTGAAGACTCTTGCTAGGAAAAGGAGCATTAATACAATAGAATTACAAGAAAACAAATTTCATCATTACATAAAGTAATTTTTGAAACATTTTCATTCATCATTGTTCTACTAAGCATCTAATTTGTGAAAGGAACAGAACTGGCACACGGAGATAAGAAAATGAGACATTGTCATTACTTTGATTACAGCCTAATAGGAGAGAGGTAAAGGAAAAACAAACCTGAAATGACTGTGTAAGCATAGTTTCTCTAAGAGAAGCACCAACAAACTGCTCGCCCTTAGATACAAGTTAGCTGATTTTGCTAACCAGGTTTTTATATTTTTTCTGAACTGAGTTGGCCTCAGTATTGATTTATATTCTTTGAACACATTTGGGCTAGAAAACAGGATGAGGTAACAAAGAATCTGCTTAAAGCTGATGAAGTCCCTTTTGGGCTGGGGCTGGGGCTGGGGCTGTGGTGTAGCAGGTTAAGCAGCAGTCTGCAGAGCCAGCATCCCATATGGGTGCCAGTTCAAGTCCCGGCTGCTCCACTTCCAATCCGGCTCCCTGATAATGTGCCTGGGAAAGCAGCAGAAGATGTCCCAAGTTCTCAGGCCCCTGCCCCACAGGAGAGACTCAGAGGAAGCTACTGGCTCCTGGCTTTGGCCTGGCCCAGCCGTGGCTGTTTGCAGCCATTTAGGGAGTGAACCAACAAATGGAAGAATTCTCTCTGCCTGTCTCTACCTCTCTCTCTGTAACTCTGCCTTTCCAAGAAATAAAATAAATCTTTAAAAAAAAAAAAGTTGATGTTGGCCGGCGCCACGGCTCACTAGGCTAATCCTCCACCTTGCGGCGCTGGCACACCGGGTTCTAGTCCCGGTCGGGGCGCCAGATTCTGTCCCGGTTGCCCCTCTTCCAGGCCAGCTCTCCGCTGCGGCCAGGGAGTACAGTGGAGGATGGC
This sequence comes from Oryctolagus cuniculus, assembly GCF_051225735.1. Classification (NCBI taxonomy): domain Eukaryota; kingdom Metazoa; phylum Chordata; class Mammalia; order Lagomorpha; family Leporidae; genus Oryctolagus; species Oryctolagus cuniculus. The sequence continues at coordinate 170,882,145 of NC_142868.1, read as the reverse complement.
CCAAGTACTTGGGCCCTGCACCCCATGGGAGACCAGGATAAGTACCTGGCTCCTGCCATTGGATCAGCGCGGTGCGCCGGCCGCAGCGGCCATTGGAGGGTGAACCAACGGCAAAGGAAGACCTTTCTCTCTGTCTCTCTCTCTCTCACTGTCCACTCTGCCTGTCAAAAAAATTAAAAAAAAAAATAAAAATAAAAAGTTGATGAAGTCCCACACGACAATAACTCCTCAAACTAAAGATGAAGTTCTCAATTACACAAGGTGATGAATAGGCCAATGGCTTCAGGCTTTCAGTGAAAGGATGAAGAATGTCAAAGGCAGTTGACAGCTGTCTAGAATCTCCAGTGGCTTAACTGAGGTAAGATATAAAATGCTGCCAGCTGGGGGCGCCCTCATCACAGCTTACAGACTTCAAATTCTTTTTGCGGCCCACTGTAAGCACAGCTGCATCCCCACTGTGACAGCACATCCCACCAGGAGCAAAATGGGAAACTGTTGGCAGCTGAGGAGAGAGCCCCTGGGTGCAGCATCCGCACGTGAAAACTTTCTTCACAACCCTGCATTCACGCCCTGCACTGCAGCCAAGGTGCAGGTGTAACAACGCAGTCTGGGAAAGCTACACCTGACATTTCTAAAAACAGCTGAGCAGTTAAAGGTTTTGAAAAGCAAGTTTCAAGCAAGGAAAAAAAAAAAAACCCTATTCATTGTCCCCTTATGTGCATAATGGTGAGAGAACGTTGTCTGTCAGGTGGTGGTGACTTAAATGTGTACCTCGTGGTCTGACCAAGTGGCTCCCACACACTAAATGACAGTTTCCTGCCATCCTATTATGGTTATGAGGATCTCTTTGTACTTACCCTAAATTCATATTCATGCTGTTTTCGGTATCCGAATTACTGCTCTCAGGATCATAATCATGCCCGACCCAACAACCGTAGTAGTGAACAATATTGGGATGAGTGAGTGCTGCTAATGCTTTGACTTCACGCTCTACCTTCCTAGTAAAGAGGAACAGAGAACATGAGCCTGTCGGTCGGCATCCCTGCCAGCAACTGGGAACCTCAAGTCACAGCGGACAGCTCTCCCCACTCCCCCAAGAAACAATCGTGGTGATTCCCAAGACACGTCTTAGAGAGAGGACAGGAGAGCTTGAGAAGAAATAAACAAACATACAGGGAATTATATATTATATCAAAGACAAAGCAATGACTAAATTCCAAATATCAGACAACTTAAAAATAGTATGTGTAGTCTTCGAAATGCCAGCGCTGCCATTTTTTATGGCTAAACTATGCATACATTATATTTTGTTTAGGCTTGTGTTAAAGTCGTAAGATTTCACAAGCAAGCCCCATTTGGGCAGCAAGGGCAGGTGATCCACACAGCATGAAAAACCCAATTCAGAATTTTCTATGTGTAGAGAAAACACACAAAGGACATGATTTGTGTAGAGTAGAAACTTGGCTGCACACTGTGGGAGCTGTATAAGAGAATACTGTCAAAAGCCAAGATGCTTCCAGAAGCTAAATGTGGCCAATAAACTTGAGATTCCAAAGATGAGGTAGGATAAATATTGTACAACTTTATTTTTTAACTTAAAAAAGTTCTATGTGACATAAAATTTGTAAAATTCAAGAGAAAATTGCTGATACCTCAACATTCCTAAAATAGTGTCATTGCTTTGGATTACTTATATTTGTCTACATCCGGTATGTATTTGTAATTAGAGTATATAATTATCTTTTTTCACATAACATGCTATCTTTATAGTTTTTCTTTTAAAAATAAATGTTACTTATAATCTTTAAATGTGAGATTTCAAAAACACAAAAAAGTAGGGCAAATACTCTAGGAAACTGTTACCGACTCCTGGCCAATCTGCTTTCATCTGCACTCATACCCACTTGCTCACTGTCCCCTGGATTATTCTGAAGCAACTTCCAACAGCATATCATCTCATGTGAAAACACTGCAGATGCAATATTAATTTTTAGGCTGCCATATAATCATTGATCGGGCTAGGGATCAAAACAATTTGTAACTATTTTGCTCATTCTCATTTTTCACTATTATGAATGAAATATTTATATCTTCTTGTAGCTAGACATAATTTGGATAATATTACTACAGCAGGTCCTCAGACTGAAAATTCTTGGATCAAAGTACATAAATATTTTTATAGCTCTGAATTTATATGAAGGTATTTCAAAAAGTTCATGAAAAATAGAATTCAAAAAATGAGTTTACTTTGGTGCAAAAATAAAGATTTTAAAACCTAGTTTTTTCACAATACACACTGTTCACAAACTTCTTGAAGATAGTTCATATTTTAAGTATATTTTTAAAATGCTTAAAATTTATAGGCCACTAGAAATGCCTAAAATACTACTGTACCTTCATCAACATTTTTATTTACCATTTTTAAAAATTGCCTTCTAATAGAATGAGCAACAGGGGGCCGGTGCTGTGGTGCAGCGGGTTAACACCCTGGCCTGAAGCACCAGCATCCCATATGGGCGCCGTTTCGAGACCCGGCTGCTCCACTTCTGATCCAACTCTCTGCTATGGCCTGGGAAAGCAGTAGAAGATGGCCCAAGTCCTTGGGCCCCTGCACCCATGTGGGAGACCCAGAAGAAGCTCCTGGCTCCTGGCTTCGGATTGGCGCAGCTCCAGCTGTTGCGGCCAATTGGGGAGTGAACCATCGGATGGAAGAAATGTCTCCCTCTCTGCCTCTCCCCTCTCTGTGTAACTCTGACTTTCAAATAAATAAATAAATCTTTAAAAAAATAGAATGAACAACAGTACTTCACTCCTGTAACCTAAAACAATGAAGAAAAAGCCTCATTTTGATGCTGAGTAGGTATGAGAGCATTTCAAATGCAAGGGATAGTCCACAGACAGGAAGTGGGTTTGACTGCAATGAAGAAGTAGGACTCTATGCCTACTTCTCCTTTACTCGTGTCACTTTACTTAGCCCAGATCCCTTTTCTATCTCTTCCTCTAGTATTTGAGAGACTGGTCTGGCCAAGTTACATAGAGTAACAGGTGCCAGAGAGCAACAAGCAAGACTGGTGTCTTCTTTCTTAGGTGTTTTCCTTTCTGAGGAAGTGTGCTACCTAACGGGCATGGGAGGGGCAGACACATCATAAACACAGCAACATAAAACACAGAGAAAACATGGAAGCAATTGGCTATAGTGGGAACACAGTGGATTGGCACCCCAGAGAAAGCATTCTAAATCTCCATTTTGTTATATGCGAAATAGTATCCAAAGATCGTTCTCATCAATTCCTTCCCTTCCCCCCCCCCCACACACACACACACACACATCCGCTGCTAGAAACGAAGAAGCAGACCCTGTCTGCCCTCCCCTTGAATCTGAGTTGCCTTAGTGACTTGTGTAACCAACATAATGTGGTAGAAGTGACATTCTAGAACTTTGAAAAGAAGCCTCGCCACTCTCCTGGTCTCTTGCAAGACTGGTTCTGGGGACAAATCCTTCTTGAAACATGGCCTTTAAGTGGCGAGAAACCCAGGTCACCTGAGGAGGCCATTAGGAGGTGCCCTGCTTGACAGTCCCAACTGAACTCCCAGCCCACAGACAGCATCACCTGCTGCCCATCTTGGATATCCAACATGACCAAAAACAAGGCTGGGAGAACCTAAGCAAGAACTGCCCAACCCGCAGGACCAGAAGAGACAACAAATTGCTCTTTTTAAGTCACTGCATCTTGGGAAGGTTGTATTATGTAATGATAGATAACCAGAACAACTATCAACTAGCATTTACCTCGGACAAATCAGTTCACACCTTTGGATGTCAGTCTCCTCTATAAAATGAGACTAGAAAATCTCAAAGGTCACCTTAAATCCAATAATTCCACAGCTTCAGTTTCCAAGGCAGCCTCAAAGGGATGATCAATAGTAGATCCATTTTTTAGAACCGAAATACCTACACTAAAGTAAGATCATTTCAGAGTAAGCCACGCTCCTCTGGGTAGAAGGAAGTGTTTAAGGGTGATCAGGAAGAAGAAAATGAACACAAAAGAATAGTGACGTTTCAACAGACTTTCTCACTTAAAAAACTATGACATTCACTACTTACTCACTATCATATTTAACACGTTTGATAACATAAGTCTTTCCATCAATTCTGTGCTTTGCTTTGAAAACTTGGCCAAATCCACCTGCGCCAATTGGTTCTATTTCTTTAAAATCGTTGGCGAACCTTGAAGATAAAACCCATAATTATTCTGAGGTCGTGCAGTTCATCCCTTCCTCTCTAGTTTTCCCTTTAATGTCACTAGTGAAATGGTCTGTATAACGAACACAGTTCTCCCCTTCCAAAAAAGAGTCGTATTTTGCAGATTGACTCACAAAGGGTAATTTCTCCCATGGAGAATCCAACATAACTGATCACCCTTGTGAGTCACAGTCAACTCATGCCTGTACAAAAGCCATGACAAAGGCTCAAATCACAGGTATGAAACTTTAGAAAGAACCACCATATTGTGTTGCACAGACACCACCAAGCTGTTAGAACAGACACAAACAGATACATTGAGCCTGTCTTAGTTTATCATTACTTTGTTTTCTCTTCTCTCTCATGCCCTACATCCCATCATTAAGTCTTGCCAACTCTACTTCCAAAAAATAACACTGGCAGGAGGACCACTGGGCATAGCATTTGGTTAGGATGCACAAATCCCACACAGGAGTGCTGGTTCAAGTCCCAGATCCTCTGCTTCTAATCCAGTTTCTTACTAATGTGCACCCTGGGAGGCAGCAGGTTATGGCTCAAGTGCTTGGGTCCCTGACACCCAGGTAAGAGACTCAGATTGAGTTCTGGGCTCCTGGCTTCAGCCTGGTGCCCAGACCTTGGTGTTGTAGGTATTTGTGGATGAAAAATTGCTCTGTGTCTTTCAAATAAAGAATTAAAATAAATCAATAAATAATTTTCAGCCGGTGCCACGGCTCACTAGGCTAATCCTCCGCCTTGCGGTGCCGGCACACCGGGTTCTAGTCCCGGTTGGGGCGCCGGATTCTGTCCCGGTTGCCCCTCTTCCAGGCCAGCTCTCTGCTGTGGCCAGGGAGTGCAGTGGAGGATGGCCCAGGTGCTTGGGCCCTGCACCCCATGGGAGACCAGGATAAGTACCTGGCTCCTGCCATCAGATCAGCGCGGTGCTCCGGCCGCAGTGCGCCGGCCATGGCGGCCATTGGAGGGTGAACCAACAGCAAAGGAAGACCTTTCTGTCTCTCTCTCTCACTGTCCACTCTGCCTGTCAAAAAAAAAAAAAAAAAAAAAAAAAAAAAAAAAAAACCAAAACAAACAAACAAAAAAATAATTTTCAAAATGTATCACTGGCATCTGCCCACTTTTCTCTACCTCCAAAATTTTGCATGCAGCCCATACCTCCATCAGGATCCTACACTACTTTGCTAACTGGACACCCCACTTTCTCTCCTGCCCCGGCTCCAACCTACTATCCACCCAGCAACCAGAGCAATGAAAACTGTCTGATTCTGTCTCTCTGCACTACCTCATCCTTCAGGCCTCCCCACAGATGTCAGCTCTGAGCAGCCCTGCCCCATCCCTCACTCTGAGGATCCTGTTTCCATTTCGTGCCATGTCATTGTTTTTCCTCCAGAGTTCAGACCCTGGCTTGTAATAGGAGACTTTTTCAGATGATTGCTTATTTAATGTCAATCATTCCCGCAAAATTCCACTTGAGCAGGAACTCTTTCTATTTCTTCTTCCTATCAAACCAATGTCCAGCACAGTGCCAGGAATATGACCATTTGTATATTAGGAGATTAATAAATATTTGTTGGTTCTTGGATTTTTTTAAAATTTTGCATTCAATGTACCCCTCCTCTTGCAAATAGGTCTCCTCTACTTATTTCATTTAAAATCCTACTTTTTACAGCAGAGGAGCCCTTTTTTCAAGTGAAATCTGGCATGGAGCTAGAAGTGAGATTCACATGGATCTATTTTGCTTCTTATGGGAACACCTTGTTTTTTAATCACTGATTTATAGGTGTATTTGCTTTCAATATTAAAAACTTCCATAGATTTCAAAGAGATTCACCAAAGCATCACATTTGCCACATTCCAAGTGGAATCACGTAAACCTTGTTTTTCCAAAAGACAGTGGCCTTGGTGGACCTGCTTATGCTATAATTAAATTATTTGGGTGGAAATACAATTTCAACTTATAATCAGCCCTTACAGAATTTTGTCAAATGAACAAAAACATTTTTTAAAAATTCTACTTCACCATCCTACCCTACCTGGGGTTCACAGTATACTTGCTTGCTTCTTTATCAGGCAGGTTAAATGTAGGCGCCAAATGCCTAAAAATTCAGAAAAGACTGTAAAAAAAATCATACTGAAAATAAATATAACTTGTTGAAAATGAGTTTTATGCCTTATAGTGGGCTTTTTACATTTTGAGTCAACTATTATAACAGGTAGCAACTATTAGCCTTTTTCATTACAAAACTATATACACATATGGTTGCTCTCTAATAATTTTTCACCCCTTTCCTGGCTGCTTCTTTCATTTAACACCCTCATTACTGGCATGCCGCTAGTCCCTCCTTTTCTTTCTCCTAACTCAAGACCTCAGAGGCACAGGTCCTGCACCTTCATCCAGCTCATTACGCCTTACCAGTAGTAAGTTACTGCAACTGGAGGTTCAAACACCACCTAAAACTAAACTTACCCAAATTGCTACGAACCCCTCAAGTCTTCAGCTTCTTTAACACCATCAGTACCATGACTCTTGTCTGCATCCTGTCCAAAATGGAGTGATCTTGAAAATTCTTCCCCTTTGCTTTTTCTTCTACCTCTCGCCAAGCTATGGAACTTGATTTCTTCAAGCCACGTTCACTCTTCCTTTATAGCCATTCTCACAAATTCTCTTCATCCCTCCCCACTGCCAGACTAACCGTGGCTACAGGCCTAATTATCTCACAGGCACAGATCTCTTCTTTCCACCCAAACTTCCTTATCAGCAATCATCTTTCCTCTCTGCTGCTCAGGGTGGAGTGGTGGCTCATGATGGCACCTGTTACCAGCTCACTCTCATTTCTGACAACATGTACAACCTTGCTTCTATCTTCAGTTAAGGAAACCAACCCAACAAAATTTATCTAACATTTAATCAGGTTGACCAGAGTTATCATACTAATTTTACTCGACCAACTTGTCTGCAAAATAATGCACTTCTCTTGAAAAGTCTTGCTTCCCTGACAACTCGTCCACAGACCATCCTTAACTAATCACTAGCAATATGCCAATAGGGGTTTAGGTCCACAGCATAGTATAGGCCTCTATTCAATTATTTCTCTCCATCTTTAAAATGGTTTGTAAATTTAAAGCTTTTTGTGAACCTCTAGCATGCTTTCTACTTTTGAAACTCAAGTAAGAGTGTACACTACAAACACTGAAGACTTGATAAATAAAGTCCATAGACCAAAACAGAAATAAAACCTCCAAATATTTTCAATACATGATGATACTAACCTTTTTATCTTCTTATGATTATTTCTGGAGACATTCTATAATAAAAAAAATGGGAAAGAGTTTCAGAGGATTAAATCAATCATCTAGCTCTCTCTTGCTATTCTTCCCCTTTTACTTCTAGCTGGCTCTCTGCCACATTTCTTAGCCCATAGGTTAACAGCTTTGGGGCAAGCATTTGGCCTACAGGTTCAGACACCATATTCCACATTAGAGTGCCTGGGTTCAATACCTAGCTCCAGCTCCTGACTCCTCCTTCCTGCTAATGTAGACCCTGGGAGGCAGCAGTTACTGCATTCCTGCTACCCATGTGGGAAGCTAGGGTTGAGTTCCTGGCTCCTGACCTCTGACCTGGCCAACTCAGCCACTGTGGACATTTGGGGAGTGAGAGAGGATGGGTTCGTGTGCGCTCTCACTCTCTCTCTTTCATTATCTCTCTCAGTCTCTCAAGTAAAAGAATAAATGAATATTTTTTCAAAAATATTTGTATTCTCATCAAGCACTGGTATCTAACTGTTGGTTTGATTTGTATTTTTTGACTCTTAGTAAAGAAAAGCATCTTTCCATGGGTGTTCCCCTCTGAGCAACTCTTCTCTAAATTGTTTGTTAGAGTCATTTTATATTTTCCTATTGAGTTGCTTTTTCCTATTAATTTGTAGTTATTTATCAGAATAGTTATTTGACATTGAACCTCACTGTAAAAATGACCTGATTTTTGAGAAACTCACTGAATTTTGGAGGAACCTATTGAGGTTCCTTCTGATTTTTTTCTTTTAAACATTTATTTATTTATTTGAAAGGCAGAGTTATAGGGAGGCAGAGGCTAAGAGAGTGAGGGAGGTCTTCCATCTGCTGCTCCACTCCCCAAATGGCCCCAACAGCTGGAGCTGGGCAGTTCCAAAGCCAGGAGCCAGGAGCCAGGAGCTTCCTCCAGGTCCCCCATGCAGGCGCAGCGGCCCAAGGACCCGGGCTATCTTTCACTGCTTTCCCAAGCCATAGCAGGAAGCTAGATTGGAAGTGAAGCAGCCAGGACACGAATGGCACCCACATGGGATGCTGACACTGCATGTGGTGGCTTTACCCACTATGCCAGCCCCCCTTCTGATTTTTTAAAACAAGAACAGATCTATATTAGAATACAAACTTCAAATATTGTCCATTTGGTAGGAAAGAAAAAAAATCAAAGAAAGATATATATATATATAAATACAGAGGGAGTAGGGAAAGTTGGGAAGGAGGTATAGAATTTTGCATGTGAGTAGGGGTTAATAAAATGAGACACAGTGAAAAGCTATCTGAAATACATACTATTATGTTGTAAGAGTACATAAGATAAAAATATAAAAATTACAGTGGGATGTGGAGGTCACTTTTAAATGAGGAAACAAACAGGAAAACAAGATGAAGTAGGAATCTTGGAGACACTGCTACTGTACCATAGAAGATGACGAAGAATTGTTTAAACTGTCATCATTATAACTTCCTTCTGGCACAGTTGTTGAGAAGTAATTTTCAGATGGCGATTCAGAACCACTAAAGAAAGGGGAATAGCTGTTAGTTTACGAAGCATTTTATCAGTGATTTCTTTCTCTAAATTTCCTTTAACCACTAAACATTTTCATAAAAATTACTTTTTCCAAGAGCAGTTGGAATATGTTAAATATCACAGTTGTCTGTCCTAACTTACCATGTGTGTGATACCAAAGCGATGTTTCTGAAGTCATTAATTGTAGTAGCAACAGAACCAGGAGAAGTAGAGTTAATTGTCTGAAATAAAGAGCAGTCCTCAATAGGTATAAATGCAATTACATTACTTCCCTACCATGGCTTAGTCTCTGGGCCCTAACTACCACATTTACTTCTCCACAGACCAAACCTACAAACATCAGCAATGACAACATTAACATATTTTTTGTGGATGTTGAATCTGGATTTTAAAAGCAACCCTGGGTGGCCAGTAGAACTTGCATCCCTCCCGGAGCTTCCCACCCCAATGGCTCCTGGCTCCCTGATGAGACACAGAATAGAAGAACCATTTTGCTATGCAACTGGCTGCTCCAGCCTTATGTAAACAATTCTAACTTCAAATCAACATAAAAGGAAATTGGAAAATAAAGTAAAATCTAGAGGCAGTTCCTACATACCATTAAGGTTCCTTCTGATAGTATCTTATGATATGCAGATTTAGCAGCCAACTGTTTTGCCTCCTGTTTAGTAGAACCAATACCGGTACCATATACTTTCAGCCCAATTCGGCATTTATACTGAAATCTAGGGGAAATCATGGTAAATATTCAAATATCAAAAATACAGTAACTCTAACTTATGATTTGAAAAAATTAATTAATAAAGGGATCAAGATAATACTAATCTACTATGTAGATTTAGATTTCTTATATAAGTTAAACCCCTCAGGAAGATGGCTGACCAATTTGTCTAAATAACCAAGATTGGCCATATATCAGCTTGCATTTCCCAGGCAACTGTTTTAACTCTTTGTTGCCTCACTGAAAAGACCTGCACAAAGGCCCTAAACAGTGATTTTTTTAAAAAACTTCCCAAAGGTCAATAGAGATGGAAATAGAGAAGAAAGGGGCAGAGATTCAGTGAATTTCTCGGAGATGTTCAAACAGTAAAGAAAATGCCAATAGAGAAAGGAGGGGTTCTACAGGAGAAGACAGGTTATAGTGCTACAGCCTTGTTAGAGGAAAAGTGATGACGGATTTTGCTCTAACTTCAGTATTTTTTGATATTTGCTTATGCATACAAAATTCTAAGAAACTCCCCACAGTACTCTTGCCCCTACTCTATCTTCATATTAAATCATATTAATCCACTCTCTCTTCATATTAAAAGTGGTTAGGCAGGTAATCTTGGTATATTAATACCTATTTCTAAGGGCCAAAGCAATGGATATGGACATTTATGTCAGGGAGTTACTATACATTATCACAAAATTATTATTTTATTTCATGTTTCATTGGAGACTGTAGAGAACTACCCACTCAACCAGAGTGATCTTCCCCACACAAGACTCTTAATTAAAGAGCTAACATAAGAAACTAAACTCTTTTTATAGCTCCTAACTTGTTCAGACACCACCAAATAGACTTCTCTCTTTTAGGAACCTAATGTTAGAGTGTTTAGCTCAAAGGAACCAAAAAGATGAGCTATGGAGACAGAAAATTATGATTGACTGATTGAGACCAATCCATAGAATTCACCTTTAACTATTTCAACACAGTGAATATTATCACATTTTCTCTCTGGTCTGGCCTAAAAACCACCAGAGTTAAAGTAAACAGCTGTGTCACTTCATAGGCCAGTGCCCTAAGGCGACAATTTGAACTATTCACCATTTACATTTTTTTTTTCCTTCTTCCTCATTTCACTGAGAAACAATCTCCCTCATGCTCATTTGCTTTCTGCCATTTTTCAGTTGCAGTCCATTCTCCCCCATAGCCATGAGTCTTGGCTCACTGGTGCTGTTCTCGGTTACTCTCAAGCTCTATTTCGTCCCTCTCATCATGTGCCTTAAATCCTGGTCCCTTCAGAGTCTAGGGCTAATCCCATTGTTACAGACACATGGTATTTTCCGTTTATCATTTCTGGGGACAAACATCCGGTCAAACAGCTCCTAAATCTGGCCATAGTGGAAAATCATTCTGTAAGTGCGGTAGAGTGATTATCACACAGCAACTGCCATTGTGACTTCAGCGATGGGGTGATCTCCACACCCTCTGGCAGGGACACTGTACTCTCTCAGGTGTTCAACAGACTAACCCAGCCAGGTATACCTCAGGAGTATAGTGGATCCCCCTTATATATGGGAATCTGTTCCAAGACCCTCCTCAGATGCTTGAAAAGTGCTGAACCTCATATTTGCAATATTTTTCCTGCATATACATTCCTACAGTAAAGTTAAATTGATAAATTAGGCACACTTAGAGATAAATGACAGCTAATAATAGAACAATTATAAAAATATACTGTCATAAGAACTCTATGGGCTTCCTCCAAGATGGTGGAATAGGGAGGGAGCACATTGATAGTTTGGGAAAGGATAGTTTAATAAAAGTGGAGATACTGTAGTTTCAGGGAAGAGTTAGGTAAAAAACCACAGAGGAAACTCTTCCAGAACTAGTGGGACACAGTGGACCTACGTGGAGGGCACAGGTGCCCAAGGCTCGGGACCCCAGCCACCAAGTCTATGCACCAGTGCTGGAAAGGGAGGGGCCAGAGCTCAGAGCTCAGTACTGCCTTCAACTCCGCTCAGCTGTGCAGATTTACTTCCCTTCTGAATAAAAAAAAGAGAGAGAGAGAGAGAGAGAAAGAGAGGGAGAGAGAGAGAGATTTACCACACCTAACCTGGGTGTGTCACCTTTGGCACACCCTTAACCCTGAAGAATCCAACAGAGCTCACTGGCCACACCCATCACAAGCCTCTAAGGATCCATCAAAAGCAGACAGTCCACTTAATCTAGGGTCATAGTATACCAAGAAAACCCACCACAGCAAGGGGGGAAAAAAAAGAAACAAAAGACTATATCCACAATGCCAAGCAACAAACACAGAAACCGAGGAAACAAGAACAAGGAAGACATCATGACACCTCCAAATGAACAAGACACCCCAATTCAAGATTATGAAGATGATGAGATAGAAGAAATACAAGATACAAATTTCAAAAAAATTTATGATAAGAACATCTAGAAGTTCTCAAAAACAAATTCTTGAACTACAGAAATCCTTACTGGACAGGATAGAAAATCTCTCTCATGAAAATGAAATCTTAAGGAGGAATCAAAATGAAATGAAGAAACTAGTAGAACATGAAATTGTGATAGTGAAATCAAAATGAAATGAAGATATCAATAGATCAAATGACAAACGCATTAGAGCATTAAAAACAGAATGAGTGAAGCAGAAGAGAGAATATCGGACTTAGAAGACAGAACACAGGGAAGTATACAGTCAAACCAAAGAAAATAAGAGGAAATTAGAAATCTAAAAAATATTCTTGGGAATCTACAGGATACTATTAAAAAAAAAAACAACATTTGGGTTCTAGGAGTACCTGAAGGCATGGAGAGAGAGAAAGGATTAGAAGGCCTTTTTAGTGAGATACTAGCAGAGAACTTCCCGGGTTTGGAGAAGGACAGAGACATCCTAGTACAGGAAGCTCATACAACCCCTGATAAACATGACCAAAAGAGATCCTCACCACGACACATTGTAATCAAACTCACCACAGTGAAACATAGAGAAAAGATTCTAAAATGTGCAAGAGAGAAACGTCAGATTGCTCTCAGAGGATCTCCAATCAGACTCACAGCTGACTTCTCATCAGAAACCCTACAGGCTAGGAGGGAATGGCAAGATACAGCCCAGGTACTAAGAGAGAAAAACTGCCAGCCCAGAATATTATATCCTGCAAAGCTATCATTTGTGAATGAAGGTGAAATAAAGAACTTTCATAGCAAACAGAAATTGAAAGAATTTGTTGCCACTCGACCAGCCCCTGCAAAAGATGCTTAAAAATGTGTTACACACAGAAACACAGAAACATGGTCATCAATATGAAAGAAGGTAAAGGAAGAAAACCTCCCAGTAAAAGATCACAGGAAGTTCAAAGCATGTATTAGAAAATATCTTTGGGAAAATGGCAGGGCAAAGTTACTACTTATCAACAGTCACATTGAACGTTAATGGCTTTAAGGAGGAGCCGGAGCAAGCCTCTGCTGCTGCTGTTTCATCCTGGGGGAACACGCAGTCAAGCTGAACGTTAAATGTGCCTGTGATGCATGGAAAGCCAAGACACTCTGGCAAAAAAAAAAAAAAAAAAAACCTAAATGAAAGATCTCTGTGAGTGAGATCCCAGTGGAAAGAACAGGTCATCAAAGAAGGAGGTACATTTCTCTGAAGGGAGGAGAGAACCTCCACTTTGACTATGACCTTGTCTAAACAAGATAAGAGTCGGAGAACTCAAGGGGCTTCCATAGCCTTGGAAACTCATGACTGGAGCATAGGGAGATTACTGATGCCATAGACAGGAGTGTCAATTTGTTAAGTCAACAACAGGAGTCACTGTGCACTTACTCCTCATGTAGGATCTCTGTCCTTAATGTGCTGTACATTGATATTTAATGCTATAACGAGTACTCAAACAGTATATTTCACTTTGTGTTTCTATGGGGGTGCAAACTGTTGAAATCTTTACTTAATGTACACTAAACTGATCTTCTGTAAAAAAAAAAAAAAAAAAAAAAAAAAAAGAAATTATCAATTCCCAACTTGACTCTCACTGGGATTAAACATGAAAATAGGTCTGACCTGATTTCATCATCATTTAAAAAATCATCTATTGTTTTTCACTTTATGTTTCTGTGTGGGAGCAAACTGTTGAAATCTTTACTTAATGTATACTAAACCGATCTTCTGTATATAAAGAGAATCGAAAATGAATCTTGATGTGAATGGAAGGGGAGAGGGAGTGGGAAAGGGGAGGGTTGCGGGTGGGAGGGACGTTATGGGGGGGAAGCCATTATAATCCATAAGCTGTACTTTGGAAATTTATATTCATTAAATAAAAGTTTAAAAAAATGTGCCTGTGATGATTACTAATGATGTTTAATTCTCAGTATGGATCCTTTTCTGGTGCTGTGTGAAGATTGCCTAGTACTGCCCACAGTACTGTAAATTCTACAAAACATAAGTATAACACAGATATGGATTGATTGGCTATTGTGGCTGAGGTGTTCTGTGACAGTCCCTTTGATGAGGAATTAGCAAAATGGATTCATTTAAAAAACAGAACATTCAGGACCTGCCACTATGCTTGGTATGTCATTACAAAAATCAACAAGGAGGGCTATGCCTGATAAATGAGGGTGCTATCAATGTGGGCAGCAGGGACATGTACAAATATTGTCCAAAAGTCAAACATCAAAAAAGCCCCTCCTCCTGGGATTTGCCCCTGGTGCTAAAGGGAAAGGCATTGGGCCAATAAATGTCACTCCAAAACTGATAAAAAAGATAATTCATTAAATAAATAAAGTTCAAAAAACTAAAAGCGAGGCTGGCCCCAGGCCCCATCCCAACAAATTTTGGGGGCCATGACATTTGTTCCTCAACAGAACACCCTAAATCCGTCAATTTCCTCCACGGAGCCACAGAGGGTAGTGCAGGACTGGACCTCAGTGCCATCTCCTATAGAGTATTGACCCCTGAGATGGGCCCACAAGCCCTCCCTACTGGGATTTTTGGTCCTTTGCCAACTGGGTTTTCTGGTCTCCTACTGGGCAGAAATAGTATAACTATGAAAGGGTTACAGGTTTTTCCTGGAGTTATAAACACTGACTTTACTGGTGAGATAAAAATTATGACTCAAGCCAATAATGTAACTTTAACTCCAGGACAATGCATTGCTCACTTGATTCTGTTCCCCTTCTCTTCAATTGGTAGGTCTTTTTTAAATAAAAGAGAAAATAACGGTTTTGGATCTTCTGAGGCTTATTGGATACAACCCATAACTAAGGACCGACCCAAATTTTTCTTAAAATTAAATAAAAAGTTATTCAGTGGTCTTTTAGATACTGGAGCTGATGTCTCTGTTATTTCAGCAGCAAGCTGGCCCACAAATTGGAAAAAGAAAAATACCATAACTCAATTGCAAGGTATTGGTCAGAGTCAAAGATTAACACAAAGTTCCATATTGCTGCAATGGGAGGATAAAACAGGTAATGCTGGAGCCTGTCACCCCTTTAGTTCGGCTGCATTACTTGTTAATCTCTGGAGACGTGATATTCTAACTCAAATGGGGGCTTTAATGTGTAGTCCAAATAAGATTGTTACCATTAACATACTTCAACAAGGTCATTTGCCAGATAAGGGTTTAGACAAACAACAACAAAGCATCACGTCTCCGGTTACTGTAACTGTCAATCATGACCAGAGAGGATTGGGTTTCCCTTAATGGCTACTGGTCAGCCTGTGCCCCATGCAAAAAATAAAATAAAATAAAAATCAGATAATCCCGTGTGGGTGGATCAGTGGCCTTTACTACAAAAAAAGATAAATGCTGCACAGATATTGGTAAAAAAACAATTAACAGCAGGACATATAGTTCCTTCTAATTCTCCTTGGAATAGTCCTATTTTTGTTATCAGAAAGAAATCTGGGAGTTAGTGATTGCTTCAAGGCCTTAGGGCTGTTAATGCTACTGTGAAAATTATGGGGGCTTTACAACCAGGTTTACCATTGCCTACTGCAATTCCAAAGGACTCTTATATTGCAATAATAGATTTAAAGATTATTTTTATACTATACCTTTACATCCAAAAAATTGTCCTCAATTTGCTTTCAGTGTTCCATCAGTATATTAAAAAAAAAACCTATGCAAAAATGCCAATAAAGAATCTTACCTCAAAAAATGGCTTATAGACCTACTTTGTGCCAACACTTCATTGATGCTGCTCTTCAAAAAAAATTTACAAAAAATATAACAATTTATATATTATACACTATATGGATGATATTTTGATAGCTGGACCCAAGGAATTTTTGGTGATACAATGTCTGACAGTAATAAGAGAGCAATTATTTGCTTTTGGTCTTATCATAGCCCCTGAGAAAATGCAACTTCAACATCCTTATCAATATCTAGGCTTTCCACTATGGAAATCAGTCTGGAGATTCCTCAGAAACCTGAATATAACCCTACCGTTCGACCCAGCCATCCCACTCCTTGGAATTTACCCAAAGGAGTTTAAATTGATAAAGAAAAAAGCGGTCTGCACCCTAATGTTTATTGCAGCACAATTCACAATAGCCAAGACCTGGAACCAACCTAAATGCCCATCAATGGTAGACTGGATAAAGAAATTATGGGATATGTATTCTTTAGAATACTATACCGCAGTAAGAAACAACGAAATCCAGTCATTTGCAACAAAATGGAGGAATCTGGAACACATCATGCTGAGTGAAGTAAGCCAGTCCCAAAGGGACAAATACCATATGTTCTCCCTGATCGGTGACAACTGACTGAACACCAAAAAGGAAACCTCCTGAAGTGAAATGGACATTATGAGAAATGGTGACTTGATCAGCATAGCCCTGACTGCTAATGGACAACTTAATACATTATCCCTCATAGTATTTTTTTTTGTCTGTTCTACTTAATATGACTGGTTTAATTCTGTAATTATCACACAGTTATTCTTAAGTGTTGAAAATTAACTGAAATGTGATCCCTGTTAAACATAAAAGTGGGAATAAGAGAGGGAAGAGATGTATAATTTGGGGCATGCTCGGGCTGACTTGCCCCAAATGGTAGAGTTGGAAACATACCAGGGGATTCCAATTCAATCCCATCAAGGTGGCATGTGCCAATGCCATCTCACTATTCCAAGTGATCAATTTCAGTTCACAATTGATCATAATGAAAGGACTAAGAGTCAAAGGGAGCACATAAACAAGTCTAGTATCTGCTAACACTAACCGATAGAATAAATAAAGGGGAGAGTGATCCAACATGGGAAGTGAGATACTCAGCAGACTCATAGAATGGCGGATGTCCTAAATAGCACTCTGGCCTCAGAATCAGCCCTAAAGGCACTCGGATCTGGCTGAAAAGCCCATGAGAGTATTTCAGGCATGGAAAGCCAAGACACTCTGGCAAAAAGATCTCTGTGAGTGAGATCCCAGTGGAAAGAACAGGTCTTCAAAGAGGGAGGTGCCTTTCTCTGAAGGGAGGAGAGAACCTCCACTTTGACTATGACCTTGTCTAAACAAGATAAGAGTTGGAGAACTCAAGGGGCTTCCATAGCCTTGGAAACTCATGACTGGTGCATAGGGAGATTATTGATGCCATAAACAGGAGTGTCAATTTGTAAAGTCAACAACAGGAGTCACTGTGCACTTACTCCTCATGTAGGATCTCTGTCCTTAATGTGCTGTACACTGAGGCTTAATGCTATAACGAGTACTCAAACAGTATATTTCACTTTGTGTTTCTATGGGGGTGCAAACAATTGAAATCTTTACTTAATGTACACTAAACTGATCTTCTGTAAAAAAAAAAAAATTATCAATTCCCAACTTGACTCTCACTGGGATTAAACATGACAATAGGTCTGATCTGATTTCATCATCATTTAAAAAAAAATCATCTATTATTTTTCACTTTATGTTTCTGTGTGGGAACAAACTGTTGAAATCCTTACTTAAGGTATACTAAGCTGATCTTCTGTATATTAAGATAATCGAAAATGAATCTTGATGTGAATGGAAGGGGAGAGGGAGTGGGAAAGGGGAGGGTGGTGGGTGGGAGGGACGGTATGGGGGGGAAAGCCATTGTAACCCATGAGTCGTACTTTGGAAATTTATATTCATTAAATAAAAGATAAAAAAAAATATCTAGGCTTCCAATTGTACCCATGAAAAATACTTCCACAAAAAGTCACCTTACAATTGGATTCTTTACAGACTTTAAATCAGTTTCAAAAACTTCTAGGGAATATTAATTGGCTTTCTGCACATCTCCACCTCACAACAGGAGACCTTAAACCTTTATTCAATATCCTAAAAGGAGGTCAAGCTTCTGTAATTTGTGATGGTCACCGTACGGTTATTAACACCTCTTTTTCATCTCTACAGCTAGTTGAATTAGATGCTGTTGCACTTGCATTGCAGTCTACTTTGGATGTAGCGGTTAACATATACACCAATAGCAAATATGTGTTCCTATTGGTGCCTCAATTGGAAACGTGTTCATTCCTTCCTGGATCCTCAGCAGCTTCTCCTTTGTTTTCTCGCATTTGCGTTACCATTCAACAGCATACCTGCCCTTTCTTTATAGGTCATATTTGAGCACATTCCAATCTTCCTGGACCTTTGGTAGAGGGCAATCGTTCGGCAGATTCTGCTCTATGCATATATTCTATTGATACAGCAACAGAAGATCATGTTTTACATCATTTAAATGCTCATACGTTACGCTTAAAACATAATATGACTCAAGAACAAGCTCGACAAATCGTAAAATTCTGTTTTACTTGCTCCATCCGGTTACCAGTACTTCACTTTCAAATTAATCCTCGTGATTTATTCCCCCAATCAACTATGGCAAATGGATATCACCCACTTCATGGAATTTGGTAAACAAAAATATATACATGTGTCTATTGATACTTGTTCTGAATTTATTTTTGCTTCCTTACATACAGGTGAAGCTACAAGACATGTTATTGCCCGTTGCTTACAAGCTTTTGCTTCCCTAGGAACTCCAGAGCAAATTAAAATGGATAATGGACCTGCTTATATTTCTGCCTCTTTTAGAAATTTTTGTGTAACTTTTTTCTATCTCATGTTACTGACATTCCTTATAATCCTCAGGGTCAAGACATTATTCAACGTACACATAACACTTTAAAACAATATTTTAATAATATAAACGAAAGGGGGAGTTTAGGGTTCTTGCCCATTCTCCTAACAAATGGCTCTCACGTGCTTTATTCATTTTAAATTTTTTCACATTGGATAAAGATGGTCGTTTTGCAGCTGATCAACAGTGGCATCCACAAACAGCTGGGATAAGAACAATGGTAAAATGGAAGGATCCTATCACCAATCAATGGAATGGACCTGATCCAGTACTGGTATGGGACATGGGCTCTTAAGGGATGGGTATTTTTATGCAACCAATTTGCTTTTACATTGTTAACCTCTGATAATTTTCACAACTGCTCATTGGGCCGTGTGGCCCCGATGCTAACATCTGTATTTCCAAAGGCACGACAGTGACGCTCATTACCTGAGAACTGTGATGATGATGTCATCTTAATTGGAGACCTGCTTTCACCATGGCTATACAGCTAGTGGGAGTTCCTGGATTGGCTTATGGAAATAATCGTGGACTACGAAGGCTTACATGTTTGGTGACCAAAACAATCAATCTTACTACTACTGCGCTATCCACTATAGCTAAAAAATTGAATCAAGTTCATTCAGGAGTACTTTTAAACCGCGCAGCTATCAATTACTTGCTGTTAAAAGATCATATAAGTTGTAAATCTGTACCAGGGGAATGTTGTTTTAACATTACTAACAATGCCATATATAGAGTCTGTTATTGATAAACTTAAGAGTAAAATGCTACATATGTTTATTACTAACCCACTAACATTTGGAGGGTTTCAATGGATTCATTGGTTATTAATGCTGGCTGGACCGTTACTGCTTTTTCTACTTTGTATGGGATGTTTTCCGTGTGTTCTGCAATTTGTGCTAACTTCACTACAGTCTGTATGGACTGACATTCATCACTTAAAACTTCGTACCAAACCTCCTTTGTAATCAAAAATAATTAATATTTGGCTGTATGTTTCATCTCTCACCTAATGTTGGGCTAAAATGGTACTCAAAAACGGGTAAGACACTCCACATCCTGCACCTACCTAAGACAGGGCTCAAGTTAAAGAAAGTGCCGCTATCGGTTGCTTGTTTGTCATGGTACTACTGGGCCTTGCCTTCATTGCCAGATGGATCAGAGCCTTAGCACTCTGTCAGCAGAATACCAACTTGATAATCCAACAGGCTATGCTGGCCACCTTGCAATCTCACCCCAATAAAGAAGTATGGGTTAGCATGATGGAGCGGTAGTCAAAGACGGGTAAACACTGATGGGCGCTCCTAGCAACCTAAGACAGAGGGTAGGACAGGCTTCCTATTACCTCCATGACAGGTAAGCAGGTAGTGCGCCATTGGGTACCTAAGACAGGCATGTTTCCATGCCATTTAAATAATAAAGAAAGGGGAGATGTGGGGCTCCATGGGATGCGCAGCCATGGAGCCCCCACGTCAAGGTTGGTCTGATAGCTGTTGCTGTGTCTTTATCACAAGGCGGATGTTGTTAGTTTCAGTTAGGGCAATGCTTTCCCACGGTCGGGACTTTCCAGAGGAGTTGAGAATGTTGTAAACAACAAGATGGCGCCGAGGACCGCGCGGTAAGCCTGCCTGCTGCGTGACACCTCATCTGATTGGCCCAAGGACGCGTGCACACTGCGTGAACAGACAGCGGATTGGAGTGTTCTGTGCATGGACTTGAGCCCGCTTGCAATTGGCCGGATTTTGTATATAAGCTGTGTGCTGAGGCAGGAGGAGGCTTTTCTTTCCACTCTCCTCCCTTCATTCTTTCTCTGTCGCTGTTATTTTCTTATTAAAAGTCTACTGAAGAACGATAAGCTGCGAGCAGTGTCGTTCCTTTGCGGGCAAGGGAGCGACAGAATAGCTAAAGAAAATCTTGTACAACAAAAACAAAGCTGGAGGCATCACAATACCAGATTTCAGGACATACTACAGGGCAGTTGTTATCAAAACAGCATGGTACTGGTACAGAAACAGATGGATAGACCAATGGAACAGAATTGAAACACCAGAAATCAACCCAAACATCTACAACCAACTTATATTTGATCAAGGATCTAAAATCAATTCCTGGAGTAAGGACAGTCTATTCAACAAATGATGCTGGGAAAACTGGATTTCCACATGCAGAAGCATGAAGCAAGACCCCTACCTTACACCTTACACAAAAATCCACTCAACATGGATTAAAGATCTAAATCTACGACCCGACACCATCAAATTATTAGAGAATATTGGAGAAACCCTGCAAGATATAGGTACTGGCAAAGACTTCTTGGAAAGGATCCCAGAAGCACAGGCAGTCAAAGACAAAATTAACAATTGGGATCGCTTCAAATTGAGAAATTTCTGTACTGCAAAAGAAACAGTCAGGAGAGTGAAGAGGCAACC
The DNA here is from genome assembly GCF_051225735.1 of Oryctolagus cuniculus. Lineage (NCBI taxonomy): Eukaryota > Metazoa > Chordata > Mammalia > Lagomorpha > Leporidae > Oryctolagus > Oryctolagus cuniculus. The sequence goes on along the minus strand of NC_142868.1, from coordinate 170,860,802 downwards.
GACAGAATGGGAAAAAATATTTGCAAACTATGCAACAGATAAAGGTGTTTTTTTTTTTTTTTTTTTTTTTTTTTTTTTTTTTTTTTTTACAGGCAGAGTGGACAGTGAGAGAGAGAGAGACAGAGAGAAAGGTCTTCCTTTGCCGTTGGTTCACCCTCCAATGGCTGCCGCGGCTGGCGCACTGCGGCCGGCGCACCGTGCTGATCTGATGGCAGGAGCCAGGTGCTTCTCCTGGTCTCCCATGGGGTGCAGGGCCAAGGACTTGGGCCATCCTCCACTGCACTCCCTGGCCACAGCAGAGAGCTGGCCTGGAAGAGGGGCAACCGGGACAGAATCCAGCGCCCCAACCGGGACTAGAACCCAGTGTGCCAGCGCCGCAAGGCGGAGGATTAGACTATTGAGCCATGGCGCCGGCCAGATAAAGGTTTAATAACCAGAATTTACAAAGAGATCAAGAAACTCCACAACAACAAAACAAGCAACCCACTTAAGAGATGGGCCAAGGACCTCAATAGACATTTTTCAAAAGAGGAAATCCAAATGGCCAACAGGCACATGAAAAAATGTTCAGGATCACTAGTCATCAGGGAAATGCAAATCAAAACTACAATGAGGTTTCACTTCACCCCAGTTAGAATGGCTCACATGCAGAAATCTACCAACAACAGATGCTGGTGAGGATGTGGGGAAAAAGGGACACTAACCCACTATTGGTGGGAATACAAACTGGTAAAGCCACTATGGAAGTCAGTTTGGAGATTCCTCAGAAACCTGAATATAACCCTACCATTCAATCCAGCCATCCCACTCCTTGGAATTTACCCAAAGGAAATTAAATTGGCCAACAAAAAAGCTGTCTGCACCTTAATGTTTATTGCAGCTCAATTCACAATAGCTAAGACCTGGAATCAACCCAAATGCCCATCAATAGTAGACTGGATAAAGAAATTATGGGACATTTACTCTATAGAATACTATACAGCAGTAAAAAAAAACAATGAAATCTGGTCATTTACAACAAGTTGGAGGAATCTGGAAAACATCATGCTGAGTGAAATAAGCCAGTCCCAAAGGTACAAATATCATATATTCTCCCTGATCTGTGACAACTACCCAAGCACAAAAAAGGAAACCTGTTGAAGTGAAATGGACACTATGAGAAACAGTGACTTGATCAGCCCTTGTCCTGCCTGTTGATGAACAACTTAATACTTTATCCCTTTTAGTATTTTTTTTGTTCTACTTAATACTACTGGTTGAACTCTGTAATTAACACACAATTATTCTTAGGTGTTTAAATTTAACTGAAAAGTGATCTCTGTTAAATATAAGAGTGGGAATAAGAGAGGGAGGAGATGTACAATTTGGGATATGTTCAATCGGACTTGCCCCACACGGTAGATTTAGAAACGTGCCAGGGAATTCCAATACAATCCCATCAAGGTGGCATGTACCAATGCCATCTCACTAGTCCAAGTGATCAATTTCAGGTCACAATTGATCATAATGATAGGTCTAAGAGTAAAAGGGATCACATAAACAAGACTAGTGTCTGCTAATACTATCTGATAGAATTAAGAAGGTGAGAACGATCCAACATGGGAAGCAGGATACACAGCAGACTCATAGAATGGCAGATGTCCTAAACAGCGCTCTGGCCTCAGAATCAGCCCTTAAGGCATTCAGATCTGGCTGTAGAGCCCATGAGAGTATTTCAGGCATGGAAAGCCAAGACACTCTGGCAAAAAAAAAACAAACAAACAAAAAAAAAAAAACAAAAAAAACAACAACAACAACAACAACAAAAAAACCACCTAAATGAAAGATCTCTGCGAGTGAGTTCCCAGTGGAAAGAACGGGCCATGAGGAGGTACCATTCTCTGAAGGGAAGAGAGAACTTCCACATTGACTATGACCTTGTCTAAATAAGATCGGAGTCAGCGAACTCAAAATGCTTCCATAGCCTTGGAAACTCATGACTAGAGCCTAGGGTGATTACTGACACCATAAACAAGAGTGCCAATTTGCTAAATCAACAACAGAAGTCACTGTGCACTTACTCCTCATGTAGGATCTCTGTCCTTAATGTGTTGTGCTATGTGAATTAACGGTATAACTAATACTCAAACAGTATTTTGCGCTTTGTGTTTCTGTGTGGGTGCAAACTGTTGAAATCTTTACTTAATTTATACTAAATTGATCTTCTGTATATAAAGATAATTGAAAATGAATCTTAATATGAATGGAAGGGGAGAGGGAGAGGCAGAGGGAAGGGTTGTGGGTGGGAGGGAAGTTATGGGGGGAAAAAGCCATTGTAATTCATAAACTGTACTTTGGAAATTTATATTTATTAAATAAAAGTTTAAAAAAACTCTATGAACATGGTATCTGTCCCTCTCAATATGTCTCATTGTTGCAATTTCCTCCCCTCTTCTTGGTGTTGAGCACAGGTAACTCAACTGCAGAAACCAAACCTGCAGATAAGGAAAACTGCTGTAATGGATTACCCCAATTTACCAGTTATAATCGCTTATAAGTCACATAAAACCTTCCATATAGTATGTACAAAAATGACAAATACTTTCAGAAAATCAAACGTGAAAATAAGCCTACTTTATTGCTTAGATATGAGGAAATCAAAGGAGAAACCAAACTACAGCTCACCTTTTGGGCCCCTGCTCCCACAGTTCACATGGTTCATAATTTACAGTTAGTTTTGCCTTCTGAGTAATCCTATTGATAAGGCCGATGTAATTCCCAATGGATGACCCCTCTGAAGTATTCGTTGTTTCCAGCGATAAAGGACTAACTTCCTACAAAGAAAAAAAATCTTATTTAATATAAATGACAACAATGATTTAACCTTTATTTTAGTTTTCTAATAAAATCACTATATGAGGTGCCAGCCCTGTGGTGTAGCGGGTAAAGCCACTGCCTGCAGTGCTGGCATCCAATATAGGCACCGGGTTCAAGTCCCAGCTGCTCCACTTCCAATCCAGCTCTCTGCCATGGCCTGGGAAAGCAGAAGATGGCCCAAGCCCTTGGGCCCCTACACCCATGTGGGAGACACAGAGGAAGCTCTTGGCTCCTGGGTTTGGATCAGCCCCGCTCTGGCCATTGCAGCCAATTGGGGAATGAACCAGGAAATAGAAGACCTCTGTCTCTCTCTCTGCCTCTGTCTCTCTGTAACTCTCCCTTTCAAATAAATTAATAGATAAAAATAAATAAAAAATAAATAAATATATAAAAAATCTTCTTTAAAAATAACTATATGAGCAATATGAAAGGTAACTTAAATATTACGTATTTTCCAATTATATTATCTTGAAAAAATTGTAAATATATACCTTTCTCTATCAGAAAAAAGCCACAAAAATAAATTTTAGCAATAAGAAAGAAAACACCCATTTGTCTTTTAGTTTCAAAAGGAAAAACAAAAACTAGTCCATTTTCTTATTTTTCCATGAAAAGTGCTATATAATATTTTCTAACTTGCAAAGTCTCAAAAAGCAGGGTAACAGATACTAAAGTAAACTATAGTACTGTACTTTTTTCTTTAATCTGACAAAATCTGATCTCAAGTTTTTCTACTTTATTATTGTTGTCTTTTATTTCATTGATCCTCTTCAGAATTTCTTTGTATCTTTTACATTAATTTCTGCCACTGTTATTATTTTCTTTCTTCTGCTTTTTTGAGGGAAGATACTCTATTGCATTTTTCCCCTAGCTTCTCAACTCAGTTTTGTAATTTATCAATAATTTGAGATGATTTTGCTTAATGTTTTTCTTCAGTTTTGGTCAGAAGAGTGACATTTTTAATTAACGTTTTTCAGAACTGTCTCTTGATAGCTAAATTTTTCCATAACTTTTAATTTAGTGAGTGATCCTCTGTAAATGACTTCATATCTCCCATTACAACCATTGCTCAAATATCTCCAGGTTTTAAGGTTGCTGTGGACACCATAAATTTTTTTACATATTTTTCTCTGCTGCTTAGATGCCAGAATTCTTTATCCTTGGAACTCAGTATTTTCACAAGGATCAATGCTGTTCTGGGTAGTGCTGTATTTTCCAATATATATCAACTTGTTCTAGTCTGTACTCGGGTCTTTATTTGATAAGCACTTTCTGCTGAAATCTCATCTGATACTGTTCTTTCCTATACTGTTTACCCAGTTCTCATCTTCTGAGATACCAAGCACATTCACTTCAGTTCTCCACATCGTTCTCCAGAGAATCACTTCCACCTTTTTCTTTTTCCATTGTGGTTTCCTCAATAAGGTGGAGGGAACCTCCCCTCCTGGAGCCTGTAGTTCGTTTCTCACTGACCATTGCTCACTATTCCACTTCAGAGAACTAAACTGCCGCTGACACTCTAAACAGGCAAAATAACACCTGGGTAGCTTTGCCCACCATTGCCAAGGTCAGCTTCTTGTCCAGCATTCTACACAAACGGAGACAAGGAAAAATGATTGACCTCAACTCCAAAACATAAAGGGACTTGGGAGTGTCTTTACTGTACCTGTATTTTCTCATAGAAATATTAAAAAAAAAACTGAAAGTTCCCTTTTAGTGAAAAGGCAATAACTCACCTTATTTTCTTTATTAAGTATATCAACAGCTATTTTGGCTGCAGCATTTTTTGCTTCCTTCTTTGATTTACCTTCAGCTTCTGGAAATTCTCTTTCATTTATTATAACTTTAAAGGTAAACCTGATTAGAGAGAGAATATTTGAAAAATATTATGCAATTCATGCATTATCTAAGGACGAGTGCTCCAATTACCACTACCTCCTAGGACCACCATGAGGGTTTGAACCTACATACTATGTAGAATTTCAGCAGCCACCCCAACAGCATATCTTCTTGAAGCATGAAAAAGCTTATATCCTTGTTTCCCTCTGGAGTCATCTGAGGTTTCCACTTTATGCCATGGGGACTCTTATGGAACTCTCTGGAAAGTTTGCTCTAGAGCTAAAGCATTGACCTCAAAGTTATGCCAGAGCTGCCATTCCCCAAGTGGACATTTATAGGGACACACCCATTTTTACAGCAACTTACGTCACATCATGCGGGGGCCCCGACTGGGGCAGTTCATGATACTTAAGTAGTATGTTGTGTTTCTGACGGTATTTGTTAAGTTCTTCTATGAAGAAACCTGGTGAAAGATCATTGGCCATTTCTTCCTCCAGTGACCTACTACAAAAGACATGTTCAAATGAGTGACATTCACAGAACATATTTAATCTGATCTTCCAATAAAGCTTATGACACAAACAGGGGTAGGAAGACTCTCTTTGATAAAACTCATCTTAGCCCCATACAAATTCAGGGAAAACCTTCTTTCAAAACCTTTCTTTGGAGCTTGCACTGTGGTGTAGTGTGCGAAATCTCCACCTGTGGGGCCGGCACCACACATGGGCGCCTGTTTTTATCCCAGCTGCTCCGTTTCCAATCCAGCTCTGCTATGGCCTGGGAAAGCAGCAGAGGATGGCCCAAGTGCTTGGGCCCCTGCACCTGTGTGGGAGACCCAGAAGAAGCTCCTGGCTCAGGATCAGCCCAGGTCTGGCTGTTGTGGGCATTTGGAGAGTGAACCAGTGTATGGAAGATTTCTCCCTCTCTCTGTAACTCTACCTCTCAAGTGAAAAAAAGAAAAACAAAACAAAACAACAACAAAAACTCTATCTTTTTCTCCTGTGGGCTGCACAACCAAGTGAATTTTCCCAGAGCTTTTTAAAAACCCAACTAACCAGAAAAAGATGGGAGTCCTCTGTAACTCTGCTCTTCAACTCCACTGAGTGTGGAGTGCAAATTTGTCCATCTGCTTGAAAAGTTAAAAAGGCTGTGAGGAGTAGAATTAGACTTTGTTAGGTTGAGAAGAATAAGATTAAGCACAGGTATAATAAGTGAAGTTTATGAAATAATGGAAGACTTTGCTATATGGAAATAAATAAATAAATAAAATTTAGAAAATTGTCCCTTTGAGGCCGGCGCCGCGGCTCACTAGGCTAATCCTCCGCCTAGCGGCGCCGGCACACCGGGTTCTAGTCCCGGTTGGGGCACCGGATTCTGTCCCGGTTGCCCCTCTTCCAGGCCAGCCCTCTGCTGTGGCCAGGGAGTGCAGTGGAGGATGGCCCAGGTGTTTGGGCCCTGCACCCCATGGGAGACCAGGAAAAGCACCTGGCTCCTGGCTCCTGCCATCGGATCAGTGCGGTGCGCCGGCCGCAGCGCGCCAGCCGCGGCGGCCATTGGAGGGTGAATCAACGGCAAAAGGAAGACCTTTCTCTCTGTCTCTCTCTCTCTGTGTCCACTCTGCCTGTCAAAAAAAAAAAAAAAAAAATTGTCCCTTTGAAATGTGCCAAAATCAATTTTAGGATAATTTAACTGTGGGTGAAGGAAGATCTTAGTTTACAGTTCTCAATGGATCAAGATGATAACAGTGAAAAACAAAATTTAAAAGAAATAGGATCTATATGTAAAGAGTCAAAACTATAAAATACTTATAAGGAAACATAAGGATGAATCTTCATGCCATTAGATTTGTTAGTAGAATCTTAGCTATAACAGCAAAATCAAAAACAACAAAGAAAACAGAAAAAAATGGCTTCATCAGAATCCCAAACTTTTGTGTATATGAAAATACAATATGAAGAAAATGAAAAGACAATTTATAGGGCAGAATATATGTAAATCATACATATGATAAAGGTTTGGTATATAGAATACATTCTAAAAGCTCTTGAGGCCAGTGCTGTGGCATAGTGGGTAAAGCCACTGCCTGCAGTGCCAGTATCCCATATGGGTGCTGGTTCAAGTCCCAGCTGCTCCATTTCTGATACAGCTCTCTGCTATGGCCTGGGAAAGTCGTAGAGAATGGCTCGAGTCCTTGGGCCCCTGCATCCACATGAGAAGACCCAGAGAAAGCTCCTGGTTCCTGGCTCGGATCAGTGCAGCTCCAGCCATTGCAGTCAATTGAGAACTGGGGAGTGAACCAGCAAATGGAATACCCCCCCCCCCCTCTGCCTCTCTTTTTCTCTCTGTTTAGCTCTTTCAAATAAATAAAATAAATCTTAAAAAAATAAAAACTCTTATAACACAACAACAGAAGTCAAACTGCCCAATTAAAAAAAAACAGGCAAAGGACATGAACAGACACTTCTTCAAAGAAGACACAACGACCAATAAGTACATGTAAAGATACTCGGCATCATTCATCAACACTACAATTAGGGGCCCATGTTGTGGCACAATGGGTTAAGCCTATGTCAACATCCCATATCTGAGTGACTGAGTGACTGAGTCCCATTTGCTCTGCTTCTGCTCCAGCTCCCTGCTAATGCACCTGGGAAGGCAATGGAAGATGACCCTAGTACTTGAGTCTCTGATACCCACTTGGAACACCTGAAAGGAGTTCCTGGCTCCTGGCTTCAGCGTGGCCCAGTCCTGGCTGTTGTGGCCATTTGGAAAGTGAACCAGCAGATGGAAGATTGCTCTTTCTGTGTCTCTCCCTCTCACTCTCTGCTACGCTGCTTTTCAAATAAATAAATAATCTTTAAGAAATGCACCTAGCTACTACTTCACACCTAGTAGGATGAAGAAGGAAGAGGAGGAGGTGGAAGAGGAAGAGGAGGAAGAGGAGAAGGAGACAATGAAAGTGTTGGTGAAGATGTGGAGCCTGGAGACATTGCTAATGGAAATGTAGAGTGGTACAGCTGAGATGGAAAACAGCTTGAGGGAGGTCCTCAACAATGAAACTTAGAACCACCCAATCACCCAACAATTCTACTTCTAGGAATTTCAAAGAATTGAAAAACAGGTTTTCATGAAAATGCTTATATAGAAATGTTTGTGGCAGCACTGTTCACAAGAGCCAAAAATGGAAATAAGCCAAGTGTCCATCAGCTGAAGAAAAGTGAAGAAAGGGGGCTGGCATTGTGTTGTAGAAGGTCAAGTTGCTGCCTGCAGTGCCAGCATCCCATATGGGCGCCAGTTCAAGTCCTGCTGCTCCACTTCTGATCCAGTTCCCTGCTAATGGCCTGGGAAAAGAAGCAGAAGATGGCCCAAGTGCTCGGGCTCCTGTACCCCTGTGGGAGACAAACAAGCTCCTGGATCCTGGTTTCTGGCTTCAGCCTGGCCCAGCCCTGGCTGTTGCAGCCATCTGGGGAGTGAATCAGCATATGGAAGATCTCTCCTAGTCTCCCCACTCCCTCTGTAACTCTTTCAAATAAATAAGAGAATGTTTTACAAAAAGAAAAGAAAGAAAGAAGAATGTTCTTTAAAAAAAGAAAAGTGGAAAAAAAAATGTGGGATGGACTTCAAAAACATGCTAAGTGAAAATAAAAAGATACCAAAGGTATATTGTTTGATTCCATTTATATGAAAACATTCAGAACAATTAAATCCATAGAAACAGAAAACAGATCCAGTGAACTTCTTATTTTTTGTTGCAAAGCTCTTTTGATGTTCCTTCTTCCATGGTCATTCTTTCTAACACACCTTAATCCTTGCAGGCTCTAAATACTGTCATGGGGACTGGTGCTGTGTCTTAGCAGGTAAAGCCGCCACCTGCAGTGCTGGCATCCCATATGGGCAGTGTTTCAAGTCCCGGCTGCTCCACTTCCAATCCAGCTCCCTGCTAATGTACCTGGGAAAGCAGTAGCTGCCCCTGCACCCATGTGGGAGACCCAGAAGAAGCTCCAGGCTCCTGGCTTTGTATCAGCTCAGCTCCAGCCATTGCGGCCACTGGGGGAATGAACCAGTGGATGGAAGACTTCTCTCTTTCTGCTCTGCCTCTCTGTAACTCTGCCTTTCAAATAAATAAACAAATCTTAAAAAAAAAAAAAAAAAACCAGCATAGTCCAAAGACCCTATTCTCTTCATTCTAGACATTCTCATTGAGGTAATTTCTTTCATGTTCATGGCATCAATGATCATCTATTTGCCATTAACTCTAAAATGTACATATCCTCTAGGAACCTGTCTGGGAACTTCTGATCTCTCTATCCAACATCTCCACTTGAGCATTTTGAATGAATTTTAAACTCAAGATATCCCCAAACTGCCTTTATGATGTTGCCCCAAGCTGGTCTGAAGTCTCTTTCCTCAGAAAATGGCTCCACCATCCATGCAAGTCTGAATCTGGGAAACAGGTTTCTTCTTCCTACCTTCTTCTAGTCCCTAACTCCATTCTGTCTACAAAAGCCTACTTCTCCAGATGTCCAGCCATCACCATCTCCCTCCTGGGCTATCACCGCATGAACCTCACAACCAGTTCCGACAGCCACCTCCATTCCTTCTCTACCTTGCAGCCATCATAAGCTTTGTTTTTTCACTATGGTTTTATTTACATAAATATACATGAAATTTATCCTCCTTGAATGATTTTCAGTGTCCAATTCACTGACATTATGTACAACCATAGTGTTTTGAAGTGATTACCAGCTTCCACTTCCTGATCACTTCCATCATCCCAAACAGAAAGTCTGTACCCATCAAACAATAATTCCCCTTCCTCCCTCCACCCCACCTCAGCCCCTGCTAACTTCTAGTCTACCGCCTGTCTTTATGCCTATTCTAGGCACCTTATATAACTGGAAGCAGTCAGTATTTGTCCTTTTATATTTAGCTAGTTCTCCTAGCGTAGTGTCTTCAAAGTTCATCTATGTAGTAACGGGTCAGAATTTCCTCCCTTTATAAGGCTGAATAATACCCCATTGTATGTGTATACCACATTTTATTTATCCATTCATCTGCTGATGGACACAGGTTATTCTAACCCTTTGACAAATGTGCACGTGTCTAATGGTGCTATCAACACCGGTGAATAAACATCTACTTGAGTCCCTACTTGCAAATCTTTTGGGTAAATATCTAGAAGAGGATGAATCGTGGTATTTCTGTGTAACTTTCTGAGGAACCACCGACTTGTTTTCCACAGTGCCACACCATTTTACATTCTTTCCAACAAAGTACAAGGGTTCCAATTTCTCCACATCCTCACCAACATTTGTTATCCCCTCCTTTAAAAAAAAATAGTAGCCACATTGTATTTTTCAAGCATCAGTCCAATCACGCAGCCACCACAGCTATCCTTGTCACGGTTACCAACAGCTTCCCAGTTGAGAAATCCAGCCGTGAGTGTTCAGACGTGGCCCACTCGGCCTTTCCCTGGCATTTCACACCGTTACTCCTCTGCCTTTGGCTCCTGCTGCCTTTCTTAGCCTGGACTTCTTGGACACCCACCTTCCTTCTCTGTCTCCTCATCACCTTCCTTTCTTGTAAATGTCCTCCTGTCATGTAAATGACCCAGCCCTCAGACCTCCTCTCCTCTCCTCTCACTTCCCTGAACATCACCTCCAGGTATGTCTCCATCACCTCTTTCCTGAACTCCCAGCTGCCTCCATCTAACCCTCTTCCTCCTGCCAGGCTCCGTGCCTTTGCCTGCTTAACTCCTACTTCTTACAGATCTTAGCTCAAAATCTGAGACCCCTTTTCACACTCTTTCACAGCCCCGGTTCCCTTTGTTACAACTGTAAAACCACAAGACCATGAACCACAAGAACCACAAGAAAGAAGAGGCCAAATCTGAGTGAATGGGTAACTAGAGCATCTCCAGGTCCCCAAACCCACGGCTTTTTCTACACCAGGAATACAGCCTCTGTATCCTCCATGTACTAGGAAGTCCCTACACCGATCAGGATTCCCGGTCTTGAAGCCGGAGGGGCAGCAGGACCTCTCCACGGGCCTGCCAATCCACCTCGCCCAAACCTCATCACAGCCCTGGCTGCTTGTTTGTTTGTTTTAAGACTTTATTTATTTATTTATTTGAAAGCGTTACAGAAAGAGAGAGATCTTCCATCTGCTGGTTCACTCCCCATATGAATGCAACAGCCAGGGCTGGGCCAGGCTGAAGCCAAGGAGCTACTTCTGGGTCTCCCATGAGGGTACATGCTGCTTTCCCAGGCGCACTAGCAGGGAGCTGGATTGGAAGAGGAGCAGTTGGGATTCAAACCAATGCTCATATGGGATGTGGCATGGCAGGCGGCGGCTTTACCCACTAAGCCACAGCACCAGCCTCTCACCGCACCCCTTTTTAAACTCATCAATAAGCTCTGTGGGCAACAGGTTCTATACCTTACTCATTCACCTAAAATAAATCTCCACCACAATCACACCCAAATGTTTTCTGTCCATCTTCTCCCAGAGTAGAAGTGACTTCAGCTGTGACTTCAGGCCAACCTCCCCTCCCCCATACTTGTTCAGTAGTTTAAACTACTAGTTTAGTGTTTGGGATCTTCAGGTTCAAATAAGAGAATTTATGAATTATCATGTATTTAACAAATATTCAGTAAGCACTTAAGTTCTGGGTGCTGGGGTTCTACCAGTGAACAAAAGCCTGCTCTTGTGAACTCAGAAGCGGAGGAACACGGACAAACCCACTCACAGAGTCCCAAAGTAAGGGGGACAGCAGGGCAGAGTGGGATTCCTTTTCTAGGCACCGCGTCCAGAGAAGGCTGCTCCAAGAAGCTGGCATTGGAAGAAGTGTAAGATAAATCAGCGAATCGCCCGCGCAAGTGTAGCGGAACAGCTTTCCAGGAAGGGCAAAGGCGCCGTGCAAAGGCCCAGAGGCTGGAGGTTGGGAGGCCAGTGCGGCCCGAGGAGAGGGCGCTAGGGGCCTGGCCGGTGGCGGGCCTGGGAAGCTGGGAGGGCGGTGCTGACTTAGAGGGACACCGCTGGCTGCGGTGGTGTGAAGAGGTGGACTGGATGGTGCGGGGACCGAGGCCGCGCCTAGAAGGCTCTAACTCTTCAGGTAGGACATTGCTAGCCAGGGATCATCTCGCCTATCTGGAGATAAATTCAGGCCTCCCTGTTTCCCACCCGCCAGTCAAGTCATGGGGCCTGTCCGTAGTCCACTGAGACCCTCGCCCCCCAAGTCACTGCCTGTCAGGTACTTGTTACTTGCCTGGATTCAATACTCTTCGCCGGAAATGGTTCTCAGCTCAGACAGCGCCCCGCGAGCCTTTCCCCTTCAGGTGGGCTGCTGAACCTGACAGGCCGCCTGGGGCTTCTGGACCGCGCCCAAGTCCGAGGTCGGAGGCGCGGGCTGGGCTCTCCCCCGAACGCTGGCGATTGCCCCCCTAGCGCTGCACCTGCAGCTCCCAGGAGCCTGCCTGGAGCCCGGAGCCCGGAGCCCGGAGCAGGGAGCCCGCCGTGCAGCCGGTACGCCCCGCGCCGCCGCAGTCGGCCGTAGTCCGGCCCAGTCTCTGCAGTTCACCCTTGGTTTCGTTTTCTCCACGAACTCCGCCTCTTCCTATCACCGCCAGCCCCTTTCGCCCAAGCCCACTCCCGCTCCAGGATCCCGGAAAATTGGCACCTCCCACCGCCTGGGCGCTGAGGACCCAGGCGGCCGACCCCGCACTCCCCAGCCACTGCCGGGCTCTTTGGGGCGGCCCCTGACCCGCTGCGGGGAAGAGTCCTCGGGAAGGGAGGAAGAGGTCTCCCGCACTTGCCGAGCGCTCGCTGGACTTAGCAAGGGGGCGGGACCAAAGATTTCATTTCTTATTCAAAGCAGATTTGCACTGTGGGGTTGAAACCGAGTAAACTAACTTGCCTAGGGTCCTGCCACCCGCAGGAGGCAGAAGCAGATTCAATCCAAACCAAGGCTTATAAACTAACTACTCAGGCCCCCGGCCCTGTCAAAGCTGGGCCTGGCTGGGGCTGGGGTCCTTGTGGCCCTTCGATCCGTGCTTCCCCATCCATTCATTGATGGACACTTGCCAGCACCGCCCAGCCCAGCAGGTCTGGGGGTTAGGGCGTGCTCCCTCAAAGGCCTCATGAAGTGTGCTATCAAAAGCCGGTCCCAGTAGTCCACCGTGTCTAAGAACAGCTGGCTGGCGCTGTGGCTAGTAGGCTGAGTCTTGGCCTCCAAGAACCGCATCCCATGGGGACAAGGGTTTGTGTCCCAGTTGCTGCTCTTCCATCCAGTTCTCTACTGTGGCCAGGAAAAGCAGAAGATGACCCAGGTGCTTTGGGAGACCTGGAGGAAGTTCCTGGCTCCTATCTTCCTATGGCCCAGCTCCAGCCATTGCAGCCATTTGGGGAGTGAACCAGTGGATGGAGGACTTTTCTTTCTGTCTCTCACTCTCTCTCTAGCTTTGCCTCTCAAATAAATAAATAAAATCTTAAAAAAAAAAAAAAAAAACAACCTGCCACTCGCCTGTGACACTCTCCGAGGGTCACACTGGCTAAGGGGCACTCGACTGAAGAGTGTTGGGCACTTAGCTTGTGTTGTACACCGTTCAATGCACAGTCTTCACGCTACCGCGATGTAGTTGCCATCACTATCCCCATTCAACAGATGAGAAAACTGAGGAAGTTAGCAGAGTGGGGAAGCAAATTTAGAACCAGGATTCAAGAATCTCAGCATCTCACCAAGGGGGAGGGAGGAAGGTGGTGCTAAGGTAGACTTCAAATATACATTAAATACTGTACCCTAAGCGGCCGCCCCTCCCCCCACTTCTGCATTCCCCCTGTGTTGCAGCGTATCAACAACTAACATCTACACTTTTCTTTGGCGTGGTTTAAGTTCCCCGAACATGACACACTGGTGGGAGGGTTAGATGGTGGATGGGAGACAGAGCCATCTTCTCTGGCATTTCCGGATGCAAAAAGACTGTCAGTGGTAGATGTTTCCAGGAGGCCACTTTTCAGCTCCGTGGGTGTGGAGTGGCTGTGGCAGCAACAGTGGCAGTAACAGGAACAAGCTTTTTGACTTGTCCCTGAACTGCCCAAGCCAATTTGAGAAAAGTGACCAACTAAAGCACGGTCACAGGACCTCTTGCTTCATGTGGCCTCAGGGCTCAGGTTGCAAAAAGCAGGAGCAGGGTCTGATGCTGCAGAAAGCAGAATTACAATATGCAATTCATTTGCAGTGTCCCTATGTCCCCTCTGTGAACAGGAAGGGCATGGACTGGTGAAGAACCAAAGCTGGGGCCGGCACTGTGGCGCTGTAGGTTAATCCTCCACCTGCGGCACCAGCATCCCATATGGGCACCGGTTCCAGTCCTTGTTGCTCCCCTTCCAGTCCAGCTCTCTGCTGTGGCCCGGGAGTGCAGTGGAGGATGGCCCAAGTGCTTGGGCCCTGCACCCGCATGGGAGACCAGGAGGAAGCACCTGGCTCCTGGCTTCGGATCGGCGCAGATCCAGCCATTGTGGCCATCTGGGGAGTGAACCAATGGAAGGAAGACCTCTCTCTCTGTCTCTCCCTCTCACTGTCTGTAACTCTACCTCTCAAATAAATAATTAAAAAAAAAAAAAACAACCAAAGTCTGGGATTTGGGGTAGATTCGAATGAGTGCGAGTACCACTGCCCTCCCAAATTCTGCTGAATTTCCACACACTTCCCACCATCGTCTGATTGTCGGATTAGCTTGAAGAACCTGAGCAGTCACCTAGCAAGGAGGTACTGATTGGCTAAAAGTCCATTCCTACCTCATGCCTTCACACCTATAATTGGAATCAGATGCCACCTGCCCCAAGGGGACAGGGACAAGATCTGCTCAAAGGGAGCTCATTCACACAACCATAGGCTTGCAAGACTTCACTACTTTGCATCACGAAAAACCCAGGAAGTGTGCATGGACGTGATTCTAAAGAGGACATGAAGAGAGACTTGTGCTAGCTCCAGCAGCTACCAGTGGCTCTCCCCGTCTGCTCAGTTGCTTTCCCACGATCTGGGGTAACGGTGGCCCCCATTTAAATGGAGTTGGAATGTCAAGTAGTGCAGCTGAAGGAATCAAAAATACTTAGGAAAGCTGAGATACTGGAGTAGATTTACAGTGTGCAAACTATTTACTCCCCCAACCGTGGCTCCCACAAAGAGCCAGATGCCCCTGCTTCATTGGCCTGTACAGAGCCAGGGGCTAACAATTTTGCTGGATGTTTCCAGATTGCAAAAGCATGAGATTAGAGGATTGGTGATCAGGAGGTCCAGAGGAAGTGATGTGGGTGGGCCACTTGAATGGGCAGAGTGGAAGGGTGGGGGTCAGCGCTGTGGCATAGTAGTCTAAGCCTCTGCCTGCCATGCTCCCATCCTCTGTGAGCACTGGTTCATGTCCTGGCTGCTCTGCTTCCAATCCAGCTCTCTGCTAGGGCCTGCGAAAGCAGTGGAAAATGACCCAAGTCCTTGGGCCCCTGCGCCAATGTGGGAGACCCAGAGGAAGCCCCTGGCTCCTGGCTCTGGATTGGCTCAGCTCCAGCAGTTGTGGCTGTCTGGGGAGTGAAACAGTGGATGGAAGACCTCTCTTTCTGTCTATCACTCTGCCTCTCAAGTAAATAAATGCATCTTTAAAAAAAGATTTACTCATTTATTTGAAAGAGTGACAGTGAGAGACATAGAGAAAGATTTTCCATTTGGTGGTTTATTCTTCAAATGGCTACAACAGCTAGGGCTCAGCCAGTCCAAAGCCAGGAGCCAGGATTTCCATCTGGGTCTCCCATGTGAGTACTTGAGCCATCTTCTGCTGCTTCCCAGGCACAGTAGCAGGGAGCTGGATTGAAAGCACAGTAGGGCGCCACCATCTTCAGTGCCTGCATCCCATATGAGCACCGGTTCAAGACCTGGTTGCTCTACTTCTGATCCAGCTCTCTGCTGTGGCCTGGGAAAGCAGTAGAAGATGGCCCAAGTCCTTGGGCCCCTGCATCCATGTGGGAGACCCAGAAGAAGCTCCTGGCTCCTGGCTTTGGATCGGCACAGCTCTGGCCATTGCAGCCATCTGGGGAGTGAACCAGTGGATGGAAGACCTCTCTCTCTCTGCCTCTCCTCTCTGTGTAACTCTGTCTTTCAAATAAAATAAATCTTTAAAAAAAGATTGAGAGATGGAGAGCAGTGGAAGATGGCCCAAGTTCTTGAGCCCCTGCACCTACGTGGGAGACCTGGAAGAAGCTCCTGGCTCCGGGTCTGCACTGTTGCAACGAATTGGAGAGTGAACCAGTGGATGGAAGACCTCTCTCTATCTCTCCTTCTCTCTGTGTAATTCTGATTTTCAAATAAAATAAATAAATCTTTTTTTTTAAAAAAAGAAACTTTTCAGTTATTATGTCTTTTTTAAAATTTTACTCCTTTCCTTTTTCTGAGACTACAATTACATGTGCATTTGCTTGATATTGTCTCAAAAGCAACTGAAGCTCTGTATTTTTTGTAGTCATTTTTTTTTCTTTGTATTCATTTAGGATGTTTTCTATAGATGTCTTCAAGTTCCCCGTTCTTTTCTTCTTCACTATCTAGTCTATTGCTCATTTATCCAGTGTATATTTCATTTCACATATTGTGCTTTTCAACTTTAAAGTCTCCATTTCTTTTCTCATGATTCATCACTTTACTGCTGGATATAAGTCATATTTTTTTCCTGAAAAATCTTTATTGGTTTGTAGACATAATTCTGAGGGCTTCATTTTGTTCAATTGCATTTTTTTAAAAATTTATTTATTTATTTTTGACAGGCAGAGTGGACAGTGAGAGAGAGACAGAGAGAAAGGTCTTCCTTTGCCGTTGGTTCACCCTTCAGTGGCCACTGCGGCCGGAGCACTGCGGCCGGCGCACCGCACTGATCTGAAGGCAGGAGCCAGGTGCTTCTCCTGGTCTCCCATGGGGTGCAGGGCCCAAGGACCTAGGCCATCCTCCACTGCACTCCCAGGCCACAGCAGAGAGCTGGCCTGGAAGAGGAGCAACCAGGACAGAATCTGGCGCCCCAACAGGGAATAGAACCCAGGGTGCCGGTGCCGCAGGCGGAGCATTAGCCCATTGAGGCGCAGCGCCGGCCTTCAATTGCATTTTTAAGTGTTGAGTTTTTCCTGGTATTTTTCTTTTTCCCTCCTTTTTCTAAAGATTATTTATTTGAAGGGCAGAGTGATACACATGCATACACACACACATACATTTTCTACCTGATGATTCACTCCCCAAATGCCCACAACAGCTAGAGTTAGGCTATGCTGAAGCCAGGAGCTCTGTCCTGTTCTCCCACATGGGAGACAGGAACCCAGGTACGTGGGCCATCTCCTGCTGCCTTCCAGGCACAGTAGCCACAAGCTGGATCAGAAGTATGGGGTAGACAGACACTCTGATAGCAATGTGATGGAGGCAACCCAAAGGGCAGCTGAACCCGCTACACCACATTTCTGCCTTAAGGGGACAAACAGTGAAGTTACTTTATTACTTCAATCCTTTCAAGGCTTAGCTTTTGTCTTGGTTGTGACAAGTCCAGGGCTAACTTACACGAGTGCCACCTTAGCTCCACTACTAAGATCTGACACTTCCGAGGAATCTATCCAGTGCAGTGGGTGTTAAGGTCTCTCCAGGCCGGCTGGTGGAACACACTCTAGGCCCACATCTGAATGAGATCTAGGAGAACGTGTTGGTTTTCTGCGTCCCAGTGGTCCTTTTTTGGCCTTCATAGAGATTTACACTGTCCTTGTGGAGTTTTATTCCATGTTTGCACGTCTGTGTGCTCAGTTAGACTGACAGGATCCCTTCCGCAGACCCCTGAGGCTGTCTCTGTGCAGCTCCTCTTTCTGCATGACCCCGCCCTGCTCCCAAAATCCTAGCATTCAGTGTGACTTAAAAAAATTTACTTATTTACTTAAGAGGCTGAGTTACAGAAAGAGAGAAGGAGAGAGAGAGAGAAAGAGAGAGAGAGAGATGTGTTCCATTCACTGGTTCACCCCCCAGATGGCTGCAATGGCTGGAGCTGGGGTGATCCAAAGCCAGGAACCCGGAGCTTCTTCCCATCTCTCACACAGATGCAGGGACCCAAACACTTGGGCCATCTTCTATTGTTTTCTCAAGTGCATTAGTAGGGAGCTGGATTGGAAGTGGAGCAGCTGGGTCTTGAAACGGTGCCCATATGAGATGCCAGTGCTGCAGGTGGTAGCTTAATCCACTATGCTAGAGTGCCAGCCCTACATCTACTGATTTTTTAAAAAAAAAAGATTTATTTATTTATTTGAGAGGCAGAGTTACAAACAGAGAGAGGGAGAGAAAGAGATCTTCCATTCACTGGTTCACTCCCCAAATGGCTGTAATGGCCCGAGCTGGGCCAACCCAAAGCCAGGAGACAGAAGCTTCCTCTGGGTTTCCCACATGGGTGCAGGGGCCCAAGCACTGGGCCATCTTCTATTACTTTCCTAGGTGCATTAACAGAGAACTGGATTGGAAGAGGAACATCTGGGACATGAACAGGCACCCATTTGGGATGCTGGCACCACAGGCTGAGTCTGAGCTTACTATACCACAGTGCCACTTGCTGATTTTAATTCTTCTTTATATACTCCAGGTATTAGCCTTTTATTTAACAAATATTGTCTCCTAATTTGTTGTGCCTCTTTAGTTTTTGGAGGGATTCATTTTCTTAAATATGCCTGTTTTACAAAGGTTTTAAATTTCAGCCAAAACATAAATTGTTTCCTTTTTGATTATGCTTATTGTTTCTTGTTTAAGCAATTCTACCCTGTGGTCATAAAACTATTATTTCATATTTGATTATAAATAAATACTTAAGGATTTAAAATCATTCAAGGTCGACACTGTGGTATAACGGGTAGGGCCACTGCCTGAAGTGCCGGCAACCCATAAGGGCACCGGTTAGAATTCCAGCTGCTCCTCTTCCAATCCAGCTCTCTGCTATGGCCTGGGAAAGCAGTAGAAAGTGGTCTAAGTCCTCGAGCCCCTGCACCCACATGGGAGACCTGAAAAAGCTCCTGGCTCCTAGCCGTTGCAGCCAATTAAGGAGTGAACCAGCAGATGGAAGACTCTCTCTCTCTCCGCCTCTTCTCTCTCTGTGTCACTCTTTCAAATAAATAAATAATCTTTACAATAAATAAATAAATAAAATCTTTTGAAACATTCAGATATTTCATTTGGAAGGAGCTTATTTATGTGAGTGATGTACCCAGGATCTAATTTGGTTTCCTCTATATCACAACCAAATGTCTTAGCATCTAATGCTGAAGAGTTTAATTTTGTCCTGTGATATACAGTGCTTCCTCTGTCATATATGAAGTCCCCCTAGAGGCATGAGTTGGCTTGGTGGCTTTATTTTATTCCACTGGTTGTTTTGTTGACTCTTGCACCAAGCATGCAGGCTTGGGTATTAAAAGGCAAGGTTCTTTATTACTGACAAGTCCTGAGGAGCAGCTCAATGGTGTCTCTGCTGCTCACTTTCTCTTGCCGTCTGTTTCTTCTTTGTTGTTGGTCACTGATGAATTTGTTTATTTTACCGGGAGCTGAGCTATGTTTCTAAAAGAATTTTTATCCAGCACTTCTTGGTGATTCAAGGGGAAGATTTTTAGTTGATCTAATTCACCATATTCCCATTTACAGCAGTCCTAAAATTTTTTCTCAAATCAATTTTATTTAACATTTCCATTATTCACTCTACCTTAGCAGCACATAACTTAATCTTAGAGACTAGAATTAGCTACAATGTAAATAGTAAGGGTCATTAAGAGTTTGAGAGGTGCCAGACAGAAAGAGATTCTTTCTATAACATTCTCAACCTTCTCTTGCTAGTTTCACAAAACTACTTTGGGCTCTGTGGTAGAAAAACCTTTAAGTAGAATAACACAATCCCTTACCTTTAGGTTTGAATTCAAGATTGTATTAAATAGAAACATAAAGTCCCCTGAGACTGGAGCCTCCCATGACATACTACAATGTCATACACAGAACAGAAAGTGCATTTTTCTTGAATCAGATTAGAATACAATTTATTAATCTTTTGTTAGCATAGGTAGGTTGGAATTAAATTTCTCCCAACAGTAAGTCTGAGAGAGCCACAGGTGCTTTGGTCCGAGGTGAGAAGGGAGTTATTATGAGGAGAGAAGAAACTGGCCATTATTTGGAGTCTGCTTCATCTATGACAGCAACTGCTCATGCTCTAATGTGAGCCTACGGCATGGAAGAGCTTACCACTCAGGACGGCACATTCACAGTAGTGTCCCTTGTAGTCAGCTAAAAGTCCTCTCTTTAAAAAGTGAAAACACTTAGATTCATGCTTAAAAACTTCATGATTATTAAATTTGTTATTTATCATTATTTGATTATTTGTTGAGATTAATTTATTTAAATTCAGTTCTTACTGAGGATAAGAAAATATCCACTCCTGCTAAATGGACCAGAATCAAACTTGGCAATATAATTCATACTTCAACTTTGTTCCCAGGGGAGTGCCTGCCAAGCAGGTTTTGAATTTTTCATCCATTTCCTGGCTCTGAGTTTCACGGAACAAATTTTTCCAGTCACCAACTTCACCTACAACAAAGAACGTGAGACCCATTTAGCTGTTAAAATATTTCGCCATGATTTTACCATTTTTGACTGTAATATTTCACTGAGTAATGTGAAAATGAATGAATAATAATTTAGTCTAAAAAACCAACGTAATTTCTCTCATAAAATTAACAGTGTCCATGGGGTCTCCCTGTCTGTGTTGCAGCAGTGCCAATCTGTCTGTCTCAGTGATCTCCTACCCAACATCTGGAACTTAACATCCACTTTTGAGATTGATTCTGTCCCACTCCCTCTCTCTAAAGTCTTTTAAATAATACATTAAGCACCCTTTGAAAAGTTAACATTTTATGGCAGGCTTGGGTTAAAACCTCAGATATTGAACTTTTTTTTAAGATTTATTTTATTTATTTGAAAGAGTTACAGAGAGAGGTGGAGACAGAGAGAGAGGTCTTCCATCCGCTCGTTCACTCCCCAGATGGCCGCAATGGCCAGAGCTGTGCTGCTCCAAAGCCAGCAGCCAGGAGCTTCTTCCAGGTCTCCCACGTGGGTGCAGGGGCCCAAGGACTTGGGCCATCTTCTACTACTGCTTTCCCAGGCCATAGCAGAGGGCTGGATCGGAAGAGGAGCAGCCAGGACTAGAACCGGTGCCCATATGGGATGTTGGCGCCTCAGGCCAGGGCTTTAACCTGCTGCAGCAAAGCACCGGCCCCAAGATATTGAACATTTTTTTAAAAATACATTATTTTGGGGCTGGCGCCGTGGCCTAGCAGGTAAAGCCGCTGTCTGTAGTACCTGCATCCCTTATCGGTGCTGGTTAGAGACCGGGCTGTTCCACTTCTGACCCAGCTCTCTGCTGTGGCCTGAGGAAGCAGTGGAAGATGGTCCAGGTCCTTGGGTCCCTGCACCCACATGGGAGACCTGGAAGAAGCTCCTGGCTCCTGGCTTCGGATCAGCGCAGCTCGGCCGTTTTTTTTGTTTGTTTGTTTGTTTTTTTGCGGCCATCTGGGGAGTGAATCAAGCAGATGAGCGACCTCTCTCTCTGCCTCTGCTTCTCTGTAACTATGCCTTTCTAATAAATAAATATTTATAAAACATACATTATTTTGCCTAAGATTAGGATACTTTACTTCTTACTTAGACTTAAAAGTAAAGGAGTTATTTCTTTCTAAAAAATCTTTTCATGGTTTGGGTTGAAGTCCTAAGCTCTATGTTGTAGAGCCATTGCAAGGTACTTTAATAAGGGTTTAACAACGTGAGCAAGTGCTTACTATGTGTAAAGGGAATAAAGCAAAACACAAAACTGTTCACAAATGTAATCAGCCATGTAAACCACCACAGAATAGCGCAGGACAGAAATGCACCTGTTAAACCTGCTCTGGTTGGAGAAATCCAGATGGTTGTGACGCTTTTCTACATTTTTCCTGTGCTTTCTGAATTTTCTATAAGGAATGTTATAAATTTTTTTAAATAATTACCACTTTTTCCCACAGATTTTTTTCTATTCTGAATAGTACTTGATTAAATTTTAACGACAGGTTCTTTATTCCCCGTCCTTCACAAAGCACACAAATCAGAGCTACTCAAGAATCAAACCGCAGCCAGACTTAGAATCGATGCTTCATTCACAGTGGATTTTCAAAATGGATCTTCACTGGAAACAGTACAGTAGACCCAAGTAGACCCAGGCTCAAATGCTGACTCAATTGTCTGTCAGCTAGATGACAATGGAAATGTCACATTTCCAAGCTTTGGCTCCTACATTTATAAAAGTAAGGATTTCATATACTTTTTGTTGGGGTTGGCACTGTGGCTTAGCAGGAAAAGCCACTGTCTGCAGCTCCCGCATCCCATATGGGTGCCAGTTTGAGTCCCGGTTTCTCCATTTCCTATCCAACACCCTCCTAATGTGCTTGGGAAAGCAGGGAGGATGACCCAGTGCGTGGGTCCTTGTACCATGTGGGAGATCCGAAAGAAACTTTTGGAAATGATCAGCCTAGCTCTGGCCATTGTGGCCGTTTGGAGAGTGAACCAACAATGGGAGATCTTTCTGTTATCTCTCTCTCTCTCTCTAACTGTGCCTTTCAAATAATATATATATTTCAAATATATATATATATTATTTCACAGGTAGAGTTACAGAGAGAGAGAGAGAGAAAGGTCTTCCTTGTGTTGGTTCACTCCCCCAAATGGCTGCCACGGCCAGCACTGCACCTAGCTGAAGCCAGGGGCCAGGTGTTTCCTCCTGGTTTCCCACACAGGCGCAGGGGCCCAAGCACTTGGGCCATCTTCTACTGCTCTCCCAGGCCACAGCAGAGAGCTGGACTGGAAGAGGAGCAACTGGCGGCTGGCCCCGCGGCTCAATAGGCTAATCCTCCGCCTAGCGGCGCAGGCACCCCAGGTTCTAGTCCCGGTTAGGGCGCCGGATTCTGTCCCGGTTGCCCCTCTTGCAGGCCAGCTCTCTGCTGTGGCCTGGGAGTGCAGTGGAGGATGGCCCAAGTGCTTGGGCTCTGCACCCCATGGGAGACCAGGATAAGCACCTGATCCTGCCTTCGGATCAGCGCGTCGGACGCAGTGGCCATTGGAGGGTGAACCAAGGGCAAAAGGAAGACCTTTCTCTCTGTCTCTCTCTCTCACTGTCCACTCTGCCTGTCAAAAAAAAAAAAAAAAAAAAAGAGGCAGGCAGAGGATCAACCACGTGAGCCAAGCGCCAACCCCCATCAAATAAATAAATAAATAAATCTTTAAAATTTTTTTTATAAAATGCAAACCCTATTAAGTTTTTAATACATGATGCCTGATAAATATTACCTCTTGTTGCCCTTGCTTGTTACATGTACAAGTACATGAATGCCTCCTAAATTTTCATTTTTTTTTTAGGATTCATTTATTTGAAAGGCAAAGTTACAGAGAGAGAAAGATGGAGAGACAGAGAGAGATCTTCCATCCACTGGGTCATTCCCCAAATGGCTGCAATGGCTGGAGCTAGGCCAATCCAAAGCCAGGAGCTTCTTTCAGGTCTCCCACGTGGGTGCAGGGGTCCAAGCACCTAGGCCATCCTCTGCTGCTTTCCCAGGCACATTAGCAGGGAGCTGGATCAGAAGTGGAGTAGCTTAGACACAAACTGGTACCCATATGGGATGCCGGCACTGCAGTCCATGGCTTAACTCACTATACCACATGCCAGGCCTTGCCTCCTAAATCTTGTTATTATTTTCATTATATATGGAATTAAAAATAAAAACGTCAATCCCTAACCTATATAATCATAAATTTCCATAAGAATTTAGCATATTTAATGAAATTTAGTAACATTATCTGTGTCAGAGAAAGCTAGTTGCCTCTCCAATAATTCATTTTCTCCTTCTTCCTTATTAACAAATTTCTGATTATAATTGGGTAGTTATGTGCCCAGCTTTAAAAAGAATCATATTTCCCAGCTACTGCTGGAGGGATAGGTGGCCAATGCAGAAGTTATTGAGTGGGGCTTCCAGGAATTTTTTTTATAAAGATTTATTTTATTTATTTGTTGACAGAGTTACAGAGAGAGGTAGATCCAGGGAGAGAGATCTTCCATTCCGCTGGTTCATTCCCCATTTGACCACAATGGCCACAGCTGAGCTGATCTGAAGCCAGGAGCCAGGAGACTCTTCCAGGTCTCAACTCTTCCAGGTCTCCCATGGTGTAGGAGCCCAAGGACTTGAGCCATCTTCCACTGCCTTCCCACGCCATAGCAGGGAGCTGGATCAGAAGAGGAGCAGCCAGGATTCGAACCAGTGCCCATATGGGATGCCAGTGCTGCAGGCTGAGGCTTTAACCTGCTGTGCCACAGCGCTGGCTCTCCAGGAATGGACTTTAAAGGGCACCAGGTCGGTGCTGGCATCTCATATGGGTGCTGGTTTGAGAGCCAGCTGTTCCACTTCCGATCCAGCTCTCTGCTGTGGCTTTGGAAAGCAGCAGAAGATGGCTCAGGTCCTTGGATCCCTGCACCCACATGGGAGACCTGAAGAAGCTTCTGGCTCCTGGCTCCTGGCTTTGGATAGGCCTAATGCTGGCTGTTGCAGCCATTTGGTAGTGAACCAGCAGATGGAAGACCTCTCTCTCTCTCTCTCTCTCTCTCTTTGCCTCTGCCTCTCTGTAACTCTGCCTTACAAATAAATAAATTTTTAAAGGGCGGGGGAGGGGGGTGCTCAGGGCCAGAGTTGTGGTTAAGTCACGGCTCACCAAGCCAGCATCCCACCTGGGCACCGGTTCAAGTTGCTGCCATTTGGTGACTGAACCAACAAATGGGAAGATTTCTCCCTCTCTCACTGTAACTCTGCATTTCAAATCAATGAACAAATCTTTAAACAATTAAAAGAGGGGAGGCTCAGTCAGCTAACACACACAATTCTGT
This sequence comes from Oryctolagus cuniculus, assembly GCF_051225735.1. NCBI lineage: Eukaryota > Metazoa > Chordata > Mammalia > Lagomorpha > Leporidae > Oryctolagus > Oryctolagus cuniculus. The sequence goes on along the minus strand of NC_142868.1, from coordinate 170,836,122 downwards.
TCTTTGCTCATTTCCTTTTCCCACCTGGAATTTGAACATAATGATTGAGCTCCAGCTGCTATCTTGTTTTCACAAGGAGACAAGCAGACAAAGACAGAAAGAATGTAGTCTTTTTTTTTTTTTTTTTTTTTTTTTTTGACAGGCAGAGTGGACAGTGAGAGAGAGAGACAGAGAGAGAAAGGTCTTCCTTTGCCGCTGGTTCACCCTCCAATGGCCGCCGCTGCAGCCGGCGCACCGCGCTGATCCTGGCAGGAGCCAGGAGCCAGGTGCTTGTCCTGGTCTCCCATGGGGTGCAGGGCCCAAGCACCTGGGCCATCCTCCACTGCACTCCCTGGCCATAGCAGAGAGCTGGCCTGGAAGAGGGGCAACCGGGACAGAATCCGGCACCCCAACCGGGACTAGAACCCGGTGTGCCGGCGCCGCAAGGTGGAGGATTAGCCTATTGAGCCACGGCGCCGGCTCGAATGTAGTCTTCTAAAAGACCCTATGGAACTCTGTTACAGCTCTGGACTGCCTGTGTCCATACTTCTTTTTGAAGGAGAGAAAGAAAACCTTTTCTATTTACAATAAAGTCATCTGCATTGCCTGCTGTGTGATCAGTTATCCCCTGAGACAAAACCCCAGAAGCCACGTACACTTACCTTTGCGGAACAGGAAGGGGCCAACAGCACCGTGCGTTTCCTGAGACTTGGCTTGCATTGCTTGGAAGGTGCTCTGAGCTGAGATTGCTTGAATCTGCTCCCCGGTGAGACAGAATCCTAAGAACTCAGCAATTTGTTTTATTCCAGTGGCCAGATTCTGAAAAAAAAATTATTTTATTAAAAAAAATGTATTTACTTATTGAATGTATTTGAAAGGCAGAGAGGTTTCAGTCCTCAACGCCTACAACAGCTAGGGCTGGGTCAGGCCAAGCCAGGAGCTGGGAACTCAATCAAGGTCACCCACATGGGTGGCAGACTCTTGAGCCATGACCTTGCAGCTTCCAAAGGTGCAGATAAGCAGGAAGCTGGAATTGGGGGAGTGGAGCCAGGGCTTGATCCCAGGCACTCTGGTATGTGACACTAGCATCCTGAGCAGTATCCTAACCACTGCACCACATGCCTGCACCCTGAAAACAAAATTGTATTCATTTATTTGTTTGTTTGAAAGTCAGAATTTCAGAGAGAGGGAGAGACAGAGACAGACGGATCTTCCATCTCTGGTTTACTCCCCAGATGGTGGCAAACGTCAGGACTGGCCAGGCCAAAGCCAGGAGCTTCTTCCGGTCTCCCACATGGATGGCCCAGGTACTTGGGCCATCTTTTGCTGCCTTTCCAAGCCATTAGCAAGGAGCTAGGTTGGAAATAGAGCAGTCAGCATATGAACTGGTGCCCAAATGGGATGCTGGCATTGTAAGCAGTGGCTCTACCTGCTATGCCACAATGCCAGCCTCCAAATTTTAAAGGATAGACTTCTTTCTGTGGGAGCAGTGCAGAGAGCAAAGAGGCTCTTAAGCCCGAGTGGATTTAAGCCTAACTCCTTAGTTCCTTTGCTTATTTCTCTTTGCAGACTGACTTTAATACTCCTATACAGATATTAAAGTCATCTCTATTGAAGATACCCTATATTGATTATAATTTGTAGTTTCAACTTATGACACTTGCTGAGCTTTCAGATAATACTAAGTATTTATGATATAAAAATGATATGTTAGGTTAGAATTTTATCACAGATGACATTCATTGCATTAAAAAGCCTAGACCGGCCAAAGAAATTAATGTATGAGTTCATTCTAATTCTCTCTCTTTTTAAAAGACTTATTTATTTATTTCAAAGGCAAAATGATAGAGAAAGGGAGAGAGAGAGAGAGAGATCTTCCATCTGTTGGTTCACTCCCCAAATTATGGCAACTCCCAAAATGGCTGGGGCTGGGCCAGGACATAGCCAGGAGCCAGGAGCTATATCTGGGTCTCCCACACAGGTAGCAGTATCCTACATACTTGGGCCACCACTCACTTTCTTCCCAGGCACATTAACAGGAAGCAGAATTGGAAGTAGAGCAGCCAGGACTTAAACTGGCACTCCAATATGGGATGCCAATGTCATAAGCAGCTGCTTAACCCACTGTGCCACAATGCTGGCCCCTCTAATTCTCTTTTTTTTATATACCATTTATAGCTAATGCTTAAATTCTACAAAGCCTAGACTTACAGTCATAGAAACTTGAAGGAGTCTTGAAATTTACCTTGTCTAACTACCCAACCACCCACAAACCACCACTGTGCCTCTTCAATGGAGATTCTTATGTCTTCTAGAGCAGTTTTTTTCTTTCTTTAATTGTATTCTATAAAACACTAGGATACCCTAAGATGCTTATAGATGTTACATGGCGGGGGAGGGAAAGGTTGAGATCAAATAAACTTAGAATCCTTTAAATGAAAGTAAGATGTTTCTTTTGTTTTGTTTTGTTTCTTGCTGCAGATTCTAATACCAATGTACAATGTGAATGCCAAAGGATCTGGCTATGTAATGCAGTAGCCTCTATATCTATTCGAATAAGTAACTTCCTCTCCACCCCAGGCAAGAATTATAAATGTCTGGGATGACACTGGCATTCTAAGGAGCACACATTTCGGAAACATTATTCTAGTCTAGAGGGAGAAAAAGCTAAATTAAAACATTCTTTCATGTTAGACAAATGCATCCTATAACAGGGATGTGGACCATCCAGCCCATGGGCCATAGGAGACCTGCAAAATCATTTGGTTTGGCTCTGCCAAAGCCACTACAGGTGGGACTAGCAATTCAGTAACTCTGTAGGAGGCTAATTTTTAGGTGGATAATTCTGAGAATGATGTTGTAAATATCCAAACGGCCCTTGACATAAAAAAATGATTCTCCTCCCCTGAGACAGACAGGGTTATTAAATTGTGCTTGCACATAATGTCACTGGAGTCTGGAGTTAAAATTCAATTAACTGAGGTTAAACCTCAGGTCTGCAGTGCTGGCATCCAATGTGGGTGCCAGTTCAAGTCCCAGCTACTCCATTTCCAATCCAGCTCCCTGCTGTAGCCTGGGAAAGCAGAAGATGGCTCAAGTGTTTGGGTCCCTGCACCTATGTGGGAGACCTGGAGGAAGCTCCTGGCTTTTGATTGGCACAGCACCGGCCATTGTGGCCAACTTGGGGGGTGGGGTGAACCAGTGGATGGAAGACACCCCCCCCTCTGCCTATGCCTCTTTGTAACTCTGCCTTTCAAATAAATAAGTGAATCTTTAAAAAAAAAAAAAAAAAAAACTTCATCAAGGGGCCAGGTGCTATGGCACAGCAGGTGAAGCCGCTGCCTACAGTGCTGGCATCCTGTATGGATGCTGGTTCCAGTCTGGCTGCTCCACTTCCAATCTAGCTCTCTGCTATGACCTGGGAAAGCAGTGGAGGATGGCCCAAGTGCTTGGGCCCCTGAACCCACCCAGGAGACCTGGAAGACTCTCCTGGTTCCTGGATTCGGGTAGTCATTGCAGCCATTTGGAGAGTGAACTGGCAGATGGAAGACTGCCCCCACCACCCCGTATCTGCCTCTCTGTAATTCTGCCTTTCTAAATAAATAAATAACTCAATTAGGTTGGAACTGGCATTGTGGCATAGCAGGTACAGCTGCTGCCTATGATGCTGATATCCCATATGGATGCCTGTTTGTGTCCTGGCTGCTCCACTGCTGATTCAGCTCCCTGCTAATGGCCTAGGAGAAGCAGCAAAAGATGGTCCAAGTGCTTGGGCCCCTGACACCCATGCAGGAGACCTGGATGAAGCTCCTAGCTTTAACCTGGCTCAGCTCTGGACATTGCAGCCACTTGGGGAGTGAACCAATGGATGGAAGACCTCTCTCTCTCTTTCTAACTCTGCCTAACAAACAAACAAACATTTAAATATGCAATTCAGTAAATAAAGGGGAGAGTGATCCAGCATGGGCAGCGAGATACTCAGCAGACTCATAGAATGGCAGATGTCCTAAACAGCACTCTGTCCTCAGAATCAGCCCTAAAGCCATTCGGATCTGGCTGAAAAGCCCATGAGAGTATTTCAGGCATGGAAAGCCAAGACACTCTGGCAAAAAAAAAAAAAAACAAAAAACAAATGAAAGATCTCTGTGAGTGAGATCCCAGTGGAAAGAACAGGTCTTCAAAGAAGGAGGTACCTTTCTCTGAAGGGAGGAGAGAACCTCCACTTTGACTATGACCTTGTCTAAACAAGATAAGAGTCGGAGAATTCAAGGGGCTTCCATAGCCTTGGAAACTCATGACTGGAGCATAGGGAGATTACTGATGCCATAAACAGGAGTGTCAATTTGTAAAGTCAACAACAGGAGTCACTGTGCACTTACTCCTCATGTAGGATCTCTGTCCTTAGTGTGCTGTACATTGAGATTTAATGCTATAACGAGTACTCAAACAGTATATTTCACTTTGTGTTTCTATGGGGGTGCAAACTGTTGAAATCTTTACTTAATGTATACTAAACTGATCTTCTGTTAAAAAAAATACCATATTTGTTCATATAAATGCAAGTAAGCGATCTATCTTGTAGTTTATAATAAGTCTTGCTCTAGAATATCAATAATCGTAGTCTTACCTCTTTTAGGTCTTCGTATAATATGAATTTAATATTTGCATCATCAAGATGTTTGTTCCAATTAATTGCAAAATCAAAATAGCTTCCCCAAGAAACTAAGAACACAGGAAAAAAAAAACTTCTGAAGAAATCTTAAATAATGAAGATTAAAATGATAGGCTGTTGGTATATGCAGTAAAATATAAACTATCCATATGTGTTTAGGCTCAGACAAAGAAAGTTATATTGATTTATTACAAATATCTGTCCAAAAGGACTGGCGTAAATCACTTCCATTTTCTAATATCTGTCAATTTTCTTATCTTTTTGAACATTTTCCATAAATTAGAATAAAACTAAACAAGTTGTAAAGTTGATTTAATAAAACCATAAGACATTAATGAATATTTAAATGAGTAAAATAACTCAGGAATGATAAATGATACATGGAAACTGACAGAGATAATGCCAGAAAGAATAAAATGCTGAGAAAGATATTATTTAGACAGAAACATAATCTAAACCATATATGCAATTTAAAAAACCAAAAAGAAACAGGTGAAGTCAATTCTAATGCCTTATTTAATTCAATACATTTAATAATATCATTCTGACAAGTGGTCAACATGAAAAATGATTAATGAAACTTTAAACATTATTATTTACATTCTAAGTCTTTAGGACTCAGTGGGTATTTTATACACAGAGAAAATTAGAAAATTTCAATTTGGATGCTAAATTTTTATTAGAAATACATTATATATATAGATTTTATAAAACTTACATTTGAAAAATTATATTCATACACCCAAATTAATACAACCTGACTTAAAAGCTTTCTAATAACTGAATTGAATATCTATTTATAGTTTAAATTTAATTAAAATTAAGTGAAATGAAATGGTTAGCTCAATTATACTGGTCACATTTTAAGTGCTCAATTGCCACACATGGCCACCGGCTACACAAGGACAGTACAGATCTAGACATTGTTTAGCTGTGCTGTTTACTTGCTGTGTGACTTCCAGCAATTTCCTAAACCTCTCTGTACCTTGGTTTCCTCATCTATAAGATAGAGTTGTTGTGATGCTTAAATGGGTTAGCAGATGTCAAATGTTTAAAGCGGTGTCTAATTCATAGAAACGCTCAGTATTAGCCAGCATCATCATGCCCTGGTTTGGAGCCAGACAGTTTGGTGTATTTGATTTGTTGGGGCAATTGCTGTAGGTTGCCCACTCAATGTCTAATACACCCCTACTTTCATGATTATTTGGGTCTAAGCCAATCATGAAAAGAAGTCCCCATTTTTCTGCCTCTCCTCAAGCTGTGATTGGCCACACGACATGGTTCCCGTCAATGAGACACGAGGAAGGTTTCTGCTTCATGTGCTAAGAAACATTGAGCTGATGCGATTCTTCCTTTTTTCTTCCCAACCTGAAGGTGGCGCTTGGAGGGACTGTACCTACCTTGCAGGTATATGGCAAAAAGCAGTAAGCAAAGGCACATCAACAAGATGTGACAAAACTTACTGCCTCTGTGCCAAACAAATGTCTTAGGTGTAGCTGCCACTTCACCATTTGGTTTTGATCATTTTTGGTTTTTATCATTGTGTTAAACAGTGAATTAAGGGGAATTTAATACAAATGCATTTCTGTGTGGTTTTTTTAGAGAAGGCCTCTTTGTCCCATGCCTGTTTGATTGCCACTAGGACAGTGCCACGTCAACATGAATCGTCCAACCTATTTTTAAAAACATTAATGCTCTTTAGTTGTTTAATATGCTATAAACATATTACAAGGTGGGGCTATAAACCTTCATTTAAATGCAATTATTTGGTTCCTGGATCTACCTAAATCTTATTTCTTTCTCTACCCTAAAATACATTTGAATTTCTGTATTCGTGCGGTCATTGAAGTAAGAAGAATTTGATTACCAACAGCCATACCTTGTCCTTTCATGAAGTGCTTGAAGAAGTCATCCCAAGAGCCATAGCTTGGAATATCAGGGACATCATTGTGGAAATGAAAAAAAGATACTGCCGTATCTTTAGGGTTTCGAAATATCACCAAAATCTAAGAAGTAAGAACTAAGTAAGTTTAGTCAGGCCTCTGTTTTGAACTTTGGAAAAGTGAAAGACTAAGCAAAACCATGTGCCTGCTTGTGTATTACACAATTGTGATCATCCGTAGAGAAAGCGCATGAAATGGAGGGAGGAAGCAGTTGGTGGGGAAGTGTGGCGAGAGGGGAGGCGCGAAGTAGGCAAGGAGATGGATGGAGCGGAGGACTTTTGTTCATGAGTTTGGGTACCCCAAAGGCACACGAGGAGGATTTAGGAAAGGAAAAACGAGCAAGCTCACAAGCACAGTGAGGGGAGCATGATCCGAACCGCTCACTCCACAAATCAAATTAAAATTGCAAACTAATGTAAGGACAGTGGAAATAATATTTACACTAGGTGGGAAAGAAAAGCAAACAATGGCCAGGCCCGCTCCCTGGGGCCTGAGGTGTGAGGTTTGGGGGGACATAGGCAGAACAGAGCCTCTACATTCCCGTGTCTGCCTATCTTCTCTGATAACTGAACAGTTCCTTTGCATGAGAAGTGGGAAATAAACGGAACGTCCAGAGGACTCGAAGACTGCAGATCACTTGGCTGCTCCAAGGCTTGAGCACGGCATTCCAAGAACGGAGGATGTTGGAAGATACATCATTTGGCGTGTTAGTGAACTCCGAGGTCAGATAACTGGAACTAGACAGAAGTCACCTCACTTTTGGACAGGGGGCAGATGTGGAATTTGCAAAGTACAGATTTGTAATCTTGACTGGAGCCATACAGAGGAGGAAGTAGTTAGCCAGCAGGGGGCAACAGGAGTCCACTGATAGCAAGTTGCTGCTGACTGACGGGGATTTTTTTTTGTTTGTTTTTTTACATCATTTCCAGATTAATTGAGTTGCTTTCTATTTATTCTGGAAAAAAAGAAAGGATGTAAGCTGGAAGCAGGAGCAATTAAGTTTATGAATGTAGCTAGGTACTCACTTGCAAAGGAGGCTAAATAAAGCCCTGTCTGGAGGTTTTTATCCTGATACGGTCGTGGTTAACATTTTAATGAGTGATTTAGGTAACTATACAGAAGTTCCTGTGTATCAGATTTGTAGATGATGTGAAACTCAGAGAATCGAGATCTCAAACCATGTTATCTGTGTAATGTAGCTAACACAAACCAAATAAAATTGAATGGAGATGAGTAGGTCTGGGTCTTGTCCTTGGATCCAAAACTCATCCCTGTCTCAATTTGAATACATTTCATTCATGTCATTTGAAGGTTTTAGTATTTGAAGCCTTAATTACTGCTCATTAGTAGCTCTGGCTTGCAGCAATTTATAATTTGACAAAGACTTAAATGTGAACTGCGAGGGCCAGTTAGTGGGCAAGAAGACAAATCCCCAGCATCAGTGTCGGCTCTCCTGCTCTTTCCTCTGTATTCTGTGTTCTCATGAAACTGACCGTGACCTGGGGTCGCTGTTGTGTCTTCATGGGTTAAGCTGCAGGGTGCCAGTTCGAGTCCCGGCTGCTCCACTCTGATCCAGCTCTCTGCTAATGGCCCGGGAAAGCAGAGGATGGCCCAAGTGTTTAGGTCCCAGCATCCATGCGGGAGACCCGGATAAAGCTCCTAGTTCCTGGCTTCAGTCTGGCCCAGCCCTGACCGTTGCAGCCATTTGCGGTGTTAGCCAGCTGATAGAAGATCTCTTTCAGTCTCCCTCTCTGTAACTCTGCCTTTCTAATAAATAAAATAAATCTTAAACAAATACTGTAGGTCTCAGTCTAAGCATACACGTTTTGCATCTTAGCTGAAAACACATTTTGAGGGGGCCCCGGTGCCATGGCGTAGTGGGTAAAGCTGCCACCCACAGTGCCGGCATCCCCTGTGGGCACTGGTTCGAGTTCCAATCCAGCTCCCTGCTAATGTGCTTGGGAAAGCAGCAAAAGATGGTCCAAGTTCTGCACCAGCAAGGGAGACCTGGAAGAAGCTCCTGGCTCCTGGCTCCTGGCTTCTGATTGGCCCAGCTCCAGCCATTGCGGCCATTTGGGGAGTGAACCAGCAGATGGAAGACCTCTCTCTCTTTCTCCTTCTTTCCCTGGCTGCTTCTGCATCTCTGTAACTCTACCTTTCAAATAAATAAATAAATCTTTAAAAAAAGAAATGCATTTGACTCAAATGCAACTGTAGCCAATATAGCTTAAGAAAGAAGTGCAATCTTACACTTCACTTGTAAAAATGCTATGATGAGGAACAAATTCATCAGACACCTCAAAGCACCAGTCTGCATACACAAAAATTTCAAGTTACAACATCAGTAGGAAGGGACACTCACCTTGGCTTTACTCTTGATGATGGAACCTGGTAATTTGTCATAATGGAGGTGAGTTGTCATAATCCTTGGAGATGGAAACAGCTTCATTCTCTTAAAAATACACACATCAAAGTTAAAGTGGTGCACGCTGCGTGTGCATGCGTGTGTGTGCATGTGTGAGTGTGGTGGACTACTCCTAAATTTGGTACCTAAATAGCTGTTTCAAGCACTGCTGTCACAGTATCTGCTCTTTCTCCTTGAGAAATGAAGAGTCATGAATAAATAATTAAAATCTTCCTCTTGAACTTCCTCATTGGATCCTGCTTACCATTTCCTAATCTCTTTTTGTCATATAAGAAAACAATGACTTTTGGGGCAGGCGCTGTGGTGTAGTGGGTAAAGCTGCTGCCTGCAGTGTTGGCATCCCATGTGGGTGCTGGTTCAAGTCCGGGCTGCTCCACTTCCAATCCAACTCCTTGCTGATGGCCTGGAAGGGAAGTGGAATTTGGCTCAGGAGCTTAGGCCCCTGCACTTGCATGGGAGACCCAGAAGAAGCTCCTGGCTTCTGGCTTTGGATCAGCCCAGCTCTGGTGGTTGCGGCCATTTGGAGAGTGAACCAGTGGATGGAAGATCTTTCTGTCTCTCCCTCTCTGTGTTTGTAACTCTGCCTCTCAAATAAATATTTTTTAAAAATTTAGATCTATTTTTCTTACCAACTAAAACTCCATGCAATCAGACATCCCACCGGAATCTGAAAGCACAATTACTTAACCATCTCAGAAAAGGTCCATGAAAGAAATTCTTAGCAGTATAAGCCCTATGGGGAGATGGTTTCCTTTGATAAGTACAGAGTGATTGATTCTTCTTCTGTAATCTATTTCTACTGACCATTCTGAAAACAAAGTTACCTATTTCATCCGCCAGGAGTAAGGGTTTCAGCACTTAGTATACGCTACATAGGGAACTGCAGTGTCAAGTTTTCAGTTCCACATTTGTAGAAGTCACGGACTGCTTGGTCACGGCTACAACACACTCACTCATTTCAAGTGATAACACAGTATTTAGACACTTCGTAAGTGTTCTGTAAAATCTTAGTGGAGGTCCCACCCCAAGCAAGGAGGCGAAATGAGGCTTTAAAAACGGATCGCATGGGCTGGCATTGTGGCACAGTAGGTTAAGCCACTGCTTGTGACACCAGCATCCTATAAACTCTGCTTCCCATCCAGCTCCCTGCTAATGCACCTGGAAAGTGGTGCATGATGGCTCATGTATTTAGGCCCCAGCCAACCACATGGGAGACTGGATAGAGTTCCTGGCTTCTGGCTTCAGCATGACCCAGTCCCAGCTGTCGCAGCCATCTGGGTAGTGAACCAGTAGATAGAAGATCTCTCTCTCTCTCTCTCTCTCTCCCTCCCTCCTTGCCTTTCAAATAAATAAATATTTTTAAAAATGCAATTTAAATAAATGATATGGGTCCAAGTGGTGATTAGTAGTGATAATACGTATATCCAATTCTACTTTTTAGTATTTGAAGTACTTTTGCATTAATTCATGACAATCCTCTCAGGTAGATATTGGAAGCAACATTTTAGAGATTAAGAACAGGCTTTGAGGTTTTAAATGCTTTGTATAAAAGTTCACAGGTGGTAATTTTCAGATTAAGATATGGGGTGCCGTTTCCATTAAACCACATGGTCAAAAACCACATAAAGTCACAGGAGAGAGGCTAGCAGTCAGAGTGCTGGTTCAAAACCTGGCTACTCTGCTTCTTTTTTGGCTGGCGCCATGGCTCACTAGGCTAATCCTCCACCTGCGGCACAGGCACACCGGGTTCTAGTCCCAGTTGGGGTGCCGGATTCTTGTCCTGGTTGCTCCTCTTCCAGGCCAGCTCTCTGCTGTGGTCCGGGAGTGCAGTGGAGGATGGCCCAAGTGCTTGGGCCCTGCACCCCATGGGAGACAAGGGAAAGCACCTGGCTCCTGGCTTTGGATCAGTGCAGTGCGCCGGCTGCAGTGGCCATTGGGGGAGTGAACCAACAGAAAAGGAAGACCTGTCTCTCTCTCTTACTGTCCACTCTGCCTGTCAAAAAAAAAAAAAAAGGAAAAAAGAAATAAAACCTAGCTACTCTGCTTCTTTTTTAAAATTGATTTATTTGAAAGAGTTACACAGAGGCCGGCGCCGCGGCTCACTAGGCTAATCCTCCGCCTAGCGGCGCCGGCACACCGGGTTCTAGTCCCGGTAGGGGCGCCGGATTCTGTCCTGGTTGCCCCTCTTCCAGGCCAGCCCTCTGCTGTGGCCAGGGAGTGCAGTGGAGGATGGCCCAGGTGCTTGGGCCCTGCACCCTATGGGAGACCAGGAAAAGCACCTGGCTCCTGGCTCCTGCCATCGGATCAGCGCGGTGCGCGGGCCGCAGCGCGCCAACCGCGGCGGCCATTGGAGGGTGAACCAACGGCAAAGGAAGACCTTTCTCTCTGTCTCTCTCTCTCACTGTCCACTCTGCCTGTCAAAAAAAAAAAAAAAAAAAAAAAAAAAAAAGAAAGAAAGAGTTACACAGAGAGAGGAGAGGCAGAGAGAGAGAGAAAGAGAGAGGTCTTCCATCCTCTGGTTCACTCCCCAGTTGGCCGCAACAGCCGGAGCTGCGCCAATCCAAAGCCTGGAGTCAGGAGCTTCTTCCCATGCAGGTGCAGGGGCCCCAGGACTTGGGCCATCTTCTACGGCTTTCCCAGGCCATAGCAGAGAGCCGGATCAGAAGTGGAGCAGCCGGGACTCGAGCCGGCACCCATATGGGATGCTGGTGCTTCAGACTGGGGCGTTAACCCACTACACCACAGTGTTGACCCCCTTCTTTTTTTTTTTTTTAATAAAAGATGTATTTATTTGAAAGTCATAATTACACACACACACACACACAGGTCTTCCATCCACTGGTTCACTTCCCAATTGGCTGCAATGGCTGGAGCTGTGCTGATTCAAAGCCAGGAGCCAGGAGCTTCCTCTGGGTCTTCCCACACAGGTACAGGGCCCAAGCACTTGGGTCATCTTCTACTGCTTTCCCGGGCCATAACAGAGAGCTAGATTTGGAACAGCTAAGACTAGAACCAGTGCCTATATGGGATGCCGGCACTGCAGGCAGCGGCTTTACCCGCTACGCCACAGCGCCAGCCCCTACTGTGCTTCTGATCCAGCTCCCTGCTAATGTGCCTGGGTAGGCAGCAGAAGATGGCCCAAGTACTTGGGCCCCTGCCACCCATGTAGGAGATCCAGATGTAGTTCCTGGTCCCTGACTTCAGCCTGGGCTAGGCCTGGCTATTTTGGACACTTAGGGAGTGACCCAATGGATGGAAGAATGTGCTCTTTTGCTCTCTCTCATCCTTTCTCTCTGTCACTCTTCTTTCAAATAAACAAATTTTAAAAAAAGACACATGAGAAAGGGTAAAGTTACTAAAAAGAAAAATATCCAGGGGACTGGGAGCTGGTGCTGTGGCATAGCGGGTAAAGCAGCTGCCTGCAGTGCTGGCATCCCATATGGGCACCTGTTGGAGCCCCAGCTGCTTAACTTCCAATCCAGTTCCCTGCTAATGTACCAGAGAAAGCAGCACAAATGTGTACATTTTCCAAGTCCCTGGGCCCCTGCATCCACATGGAAGACCTGGAAGAAGCTTCTGACTCCTGGCTCAGCCTGGTCCAGCCCCAGGTAGTTGCAGCCATTTAGGGGGGTGAACAAGCAGATGGATCTCTCTCTGTCTCTGTCTTCCTCTTCTTTGTAATCCTGCCTTTCAAATAAATAAATAAATAAATATTTTAAACAAAATATCTTTGGTCATAGATGTAATAAATTTACAAGAAAAATACCAAAAATCCTTTAAAATATGTGAAGAAAAAAATAAACATTTTAAAAGATTTATTTTTGTTTGTTTGTTTAAAGAAAGGCATAGGGGGCATCAAGAAAGAAACACAGAGAGATCTTCCATCTGCTGGTTCACTCCTCACATGGCCACAATAGCTGGGGCTGGACCTGGGCAAAGCCAGGAGCCTGGAACTCCATCCTGGTCTCCTTCATGGGTAGCAGGATCCTAGAACTTGGGCCATCATCTGATGTTTTTCCCAGATGCATTAGCAGGGAGCTGGATCAGAAGTGGAGCAGTCTGGATCCAAACGAGCACTCTGCTACAGGATACCAGTGGCAGCTTAACCTGATGTGCCACAAAAAAGGCCCCAAATAAACACTTTTGATAAAGTGTGGGTATCAAGACACAAGGTACTACATTGAGTGAAAATATTTTCCAGAAACCCTGGAGGTAGGATCCTATGCCCGACTCACTTTGTATAACATTTTAATGTTAATTTAGATGATTCCTTGCCTTCTTATTTAGTTGGAAATTCTTTTCACAGGAAATAAGTGCATCTCTCTTTCATAAATAGAGCCAAGATTTAGAATGCAAGGACCAGAAGACAGGGCAAGGCTTGGCTTTATATTCCCACTGAAGTTGTTGGTCCAACAGGGGCCATTTAGTCTAGCAAAGACACCTGAGTTCCACATGGCAGATCTTGAGTTCCCTGCCTGACTCCAGCTTCCTGCTAATACAGACCTTGGGAGGCAGTTGTATTTGAGTTCTGCCACCCAGGTGGGAGACCTGGGCTGGGTTTCAGGTAGTCAGTTTTGGCCCTGGTCCAGCCCCAGTTGTTGTGCACACTTGGAGAGTAAACCAGCAGATGGGAGCTCCCTGTCCGCCGGTATTTCTCTGCTCAAATAGATAGATAAAATAAAGCAGTTGGTGAAACAGAAAGAACCCTGGCTTGTGAACAAGAGCACCAGGCTTCCCTGGAGGAGACAGAAAGCTCCTAAGGCTACTGGGTGTTTAAGTCAGGCGGCCTCCTGGCCTGTCCAACTCTGATCAAGAACAAAAGCTCTTCCGGGATCAGTGAGCAATACACAGGAAGCTAAGTTTTGTTTGACTTTACTGGTTTAGAAATAAACTTCCCTGCAAAATAATCTTACAAATAATGCAAAAAGAGCTGGCACTGTGGCGCAGCAGGTTAAAGCCCTGGCCTGAAGCGCCGGAATCCCATATGGGCGCCGATTTGAGTCCTGGCTGCTCCTCTTCAGATCCAGCTCTCTGCTATGGCCTGGGAAAGCAGTAGAAGATGGCCCAAGTCCTTGGGCCCCTGCACCCATGTGGGAGACCCAGAAGAAGCTCCTGGCTCCTGGCTTCAGATCGGTGCAGCCATTGTGGCCATCTGGGGAGTGAACCAGCGGATGGAAGACCTCTCTCTCTCTCTCTACCTCTCTCTGTAACTCTGTCTTTCAAATAAATACAAGTCTTTAAAAGAAAACCAAATAATACAAAAACTTACATATTAGCCTCCTAAACCCTACTTCAATCATGAGAAAAACCTGCTTATCTCAGTGATTGTTAACAACACAGGTGAACACAGTAGGGAAAGCTGTACAGGGAAGGTGACTAATAACAAGTAAAATGATTTGTGGCCATCATGCAGCAAGTTTTTAAGAGAAGGTGGGAAGCTGGACGAATGTTAGCAACTCTTCAGGTTGTCAGGTGCTGTCAAGCACTCTTGTTAGGGAAAAGGTTGTTCAAAGGCCAGACAGGAGAAATGTCGGTTCCCCCATTTCTTACCCAGGGGAAAGCTTTGCAAAGCCCTCGTCCACCATCCTGCGGTATTCCTGAGCCTGTCCTGACTGAGCCTCAAACCAACATGCCTTAGTATCAGCGAACCGCGCAGGTCCGGAGCCGAGGCCCTGAGGTGGCTGCTGGCCTGTCTCGGGACGCCTGAGGTCCCTGGGCTGCCAACCAGACCCAGGATTCCGCAGCAACCTCCGCTCGCTGCCGTCAATCCCTGAACACCTACCTCAGCGACAATGTGTTTTTGCGCAACTTTGGTCTAATCCGTGGAAATGGGCTTCCTTGCACCTAGGTTCCAGATTTCGTGTTTGTCATCCTACCCACTGTCTCAGTCACCTTCCAGAAACCGTTCCCTAAGTCCCAGCCCAGTGCCTTCACCAGTAACTGGGTTCTGTCTGCCTGTTGGTGGCCACGTCTGAAGTTTTGTGGAGAACACAGCCTTACCTTCCCAGTGCATCCTGCTGTGTCAGCAGTCAGGAGAGGATGGTCTTCCTCCTGCCGCTGCCCTGTCCAGGCACAAATGGCCCGAGGCAGATCCTTCCTTCTCACCTCCCCAGGGTGGGGCAGAACATTCTGTCCCACACCCAGCTCCCAATTAGTGAGATTGATAAGGTGAGTAATGACAGCTGGGGTGACTTGTCACTCCCTTCACATGTGGAAGTAGTTCACACTCTTAGCTACTACTGCATTGTTTTCCATCCTTCACACACACACCAAAGTCCTAACTGAAACAGGAAAATCAAAACGGAAGTCTCATTAAGAAAGGACTGAGGGGACCAGCACGGTGGGATAGTAAGTTAAGCCCCTGCCTGTGGCACCAGCATCCCACGTAGCTGTGGGTTTGTGTCCTGGCTGCTCCTCTTCCAGCCAGCTCTCTGCTATGGCCTGGGAAAGCAGTGGAAGATGGCCCAAAGCCTTGCCTGGGTCCTTGCACCTGTGTGGAAGATCTGGCGGAGGCTCCTGGCTGCTGGCTTTGTGGCCATCTAGGGAGTGAACCAGAGGATGGAAGACCTCTCTCTCTCTGTCTCTCCTTCTCTCTTTCTGTAACTCTATCTCTCAAATAAATTAGAATCCTTAAAAAGGAAAAAAAAAAAAAAAAAGAAAAGATTGGGGTTTCCCATTAGCATTCTGCCCATTTGTCTTCAGAAATAAAAGTTTTTTTTTTTAATTTCAATTCATTTCTAAGGTTTCTAAGCTTATTTTTCTTTCTACTTAAAAATAATAATATAATAGTGATAATATGGCTGGTTGCACGATGTAGTCATTAACAGTTTAAAATAGGAAGCCTGGGTTCAAATCTCGACTCTGCCATTTCTTAGCCATGTGACCTTGGGCAAGTGTGTAACAGTCTTATCTTTTGTGAAATGTTAATAAGATCATTGTGCTGTAAAATAAGATAACAGTTGAAAAGTACTGAGAATATAGTAATCACACAATAAACTGCTATTAAGTATTAGTGCTGCACTTTCTGAACCTCAAACTACAGTATCTCTAAAATGGAAGAACTCTTCCAATGAGGATTTGCTGTAAGTTTAAAGGCTGCTTGTACTAACCTGATATTTTTCTGAGTCCCCACATTCAAGAACAGGGAATTCTGAATATTCATATTTTTTTTCGGAAACCACAGACAGTAATTCACGGACAATGTGTAGAATCCAGTTTGAACCTATAAGAAAAATCACACAATAAAAGCTCTTTAAGGAGTCTTGATATTATAAAAGCATACTACTTTAGCATAAACCTAGCAAAAATTAAAATCTACTTTCCCTGGTATGCGCATGTAATGATTCTGTGTTTGAGATAACCTGGGCTACAGAAAGAAAGAGTTTTTTAGAAAACAGCATTCACGGCCGGCGCCGCGGCTCACTAGGCTAATCCTCCGCCTAGCGGCACCGGCACACCGGGTTCTAGTCCCGGTTGGGGCGCCGGATTCTGTCCCGGTTGCCCCTCTTCCAGGCCAGCTCTCTGCTGTGGCCAGGGAGTGCAGTGGAGGATGGCCCAGGTGCTTGGGCCCTGCACCCCATGGGAGACCAGGAAAAGCACCTGGCTCCTGGCTCCTGCCATTGGATCAGCGCGGTGCGCCGGCCGCAGCGCGCCGGCCGTGGCGGCCATTGGAGGGTGAACCAACGGCAAAGGAAGACCTTTCTCTCTGTTTCTCTCTCTCACTGTCCACTCTGCCTGTCAAAAAAAAAAAAAAATTAAAAAAAAAAGAAAACAGCATTCACTCACATCAGTATGAAATTCAACTTATCTTATTTCTCATAGATCATTTAATGCTTTTTTTTCAATCTAGAATATGTTCCTTTTAACAATGTTGAATTATAGACATGATTGCTTACATCTATATATTATTTTACTTTAATTAGCATTTTCTACAATAGTATATAATTTTGCTTTTATAAAGACCCAGCATTGGGGCCAGTGCTGTGACACATTGGGTTAAAGCCCCAGCCTATGGTGCCA
Source organism: Oryctolagus cuniculus (assembly GCF_051225735.1). Taxonomy (NCBI): domain Eukaryota; kingdom Metazoa; phylum Chordata; class Mammalia; order Lagomorpha; family Leporidae; genus Oryctolagus; species Oryctolagus cuniculus. The sequence continues at coordinate 170,819,084 of NC_142868.1, read as the reverse complement.
GGAACCCATATGGGCGCCGGTTTGAGCCCTGCGTGCTCCACTTCTGATCCAGCTCTCTGCTATGGCCTGGGAAAACAGTAGAAGATGGCCCAAGCTCTTGAGCTCCTGCACCTGTGTGAGAGACCTGGAAGAAATTGCTGGCTCCTGGCTTTGGATCAGCACTGCTTCTGCTGTTGCGGCCAAATGGGGAGTGAACCAGCGGATGGAGGACCTCTCTCTCTCTCCCTGTTTCTCCCTCTCTCTATAACTCTGTCTTTCAAATAAATAAACTAAATCTTTATTTAAAAAAACCAGCATCAGTTAGAAGAAAAATATTAAATGAAGCTGACTTTAATAAACATTTAGAGATGAAATAGCAGTTGAGAGACTCAAAAGTAGCAGTTGTAAACTAGGGTAGTTTACACTCTTAATGTCTTGTCTTTCACTGCTGAGAGACTTTTGTAAAAATGATTTGATGTTTCATCCCGCAAAATAATCTATAACATGGAAATCATCATATGGTAGAAGTAGCCATGCTTTTGTCTGAAGTCAAAAATTAAGATGAAAATCTCTACCACCGTCTGTACTCCATGGCACTTGGACTTCCTCACCTTCATAGCTCTTCTTTCCAGTTCCACCTTCCACCATCCCTCATGCCCTTTCCACAGAGACTCTTCCCTCCGACACTGACAGTTTTAAGTCTAGCAGTTGTACTTCTCCATTTTACAAGTTTTACACTCAAGCATCCTGGCCGTCCTGCTTACTCATCTCCAGCCAGCTTCATGCAGAGGTGAGCTGCCTTCATCCCACCTTTGTCTTGAACCTTCTCTAATTTACTCATTATTTTAAAAAAAATGCACTAGTAGAATGAGGTCATTTACCACACTTTGGATAAGATGCTAGCACAATGTCGTCGCTTCTGGCTTCAAAGGCGTCCAGGGCTTTGAAAGTTTCTAAGGCACACATGGTGACTGGATAAGGAATCTGCTGATAGGTGAAAAATAAGTGAGAAAGTGCAGTTTCTTTGGATTTTTCCAAAGCTTCATCAATGTACTCAATAAATTTGGACTTTTCAGCCATGCTGGCTTCCTGCTGATGAATTTGTTCTGTGGTTTTCCAGGGGCAGTGGCTGCTTTTTATGCAATTTTTCAGAGGCTGGAATGGCTCCTCCCATTCACAAGAAAAATAAATCATTGAATTCTCATCCGCCCCCCTCCACCCTTGTATATCCTTCTCTGACAATAGGTAAAGCACAGGTGCAACCCAGGCTGAGGATCAGGGAATATTAGCCCAAGGACTGATTACATTACCACTCAGGCAACCTACCCAATGGAAGCAAGAATGGAGTCTCCTGATAGAAGATAATAGATATTAAATATCTAACAAACAGGTACATAATTGAATTAGGCATACAACTTTCACATTCACAGAATGAGACTTCAGTTCTCTCCAGGGTCGATAGCTTTCCACACACATCCTACGTGCTGTGACAAATGGGATTGTGAGACAATTTAGTTGAGTGGGAAAGAGCCAGGATTTGGGGGCAATCCTGGGCACTAGCCTCAGATTTGCCACTTATTGGCTTAATAGATTTCAAAGTCTACAAAACTGTGTTTGAATCTTGACTCTGTTATTCTATGCTAATAATACTGTGGCTCCAAAGTTGATATAAAAGGGGGATAGTGATTGCTGCCCTTCTATACCTATTTAACAATGGAATCCTGTGGTTTGTAGAAGAGATCCATGTTGTAAGTGGGAACCCAATGCAATGGTGTCTCCAGGCTTCTGAGCCCAGTTCCATGCTGGTTCAAGTCGGGTTGGGTGTGGGAGGCAGTCTTTCACCAGCAGCCACTCTGCTCTTTTTCCTTGGGCAAGTTGGCCTGCAATTCCCATCTCCCTTGTAGCACAGTGAGGCCCTGTGGCTGGCGGAGAGTGAGCAGAAGTGATTTGTGAAAATTCTGGATCATGTGTGTCCTAAAACAAAATGTTGATGACTCTAATTCTTCTCCATCCCCTTTCCCACAGCTGGATGGCAGACAGGATGTTGACATACCAGACTTGCTAATTTGGAGGGAAACAGCCAATGGGATGGAGGAAGCCTGACTATTGGAGTTCCTCCAGACACGGAGCCTCCCTCCCACAACCTATCCTGAAGACAACTGAAGTATAAGTGAAAGAGCACAGCTGTGTTTCTTGTTGGAGCTCCTGAAGCGTTGGAGCCCCTTTGTTATAGGAGTTTAGCCTATGTCCTGCTTGGTGCCTATTCTGGGTTAAAATTTACTCTCTTTCAGGGTGGGTGCTGTAGTGTGGTGGGCTAAGTCACCACCTGCAGTGCTGGCATCCCACATGGGTGCGGCTTCTATCCCTGGCTGCTCCACTTCCAATCCAGCTCCCGGCTAATGTGCCTGGGGAAGTAGCAGAAGATGGCCCAAGTGCTTGCGCCCCTGCACCTACGTGGAAGACCTGGAAGAAACTCCTGAACCTCTCTCTCTCTGTGTGTTTGTGTAACCCTGCCTTTCAACTAAATGAATAAAATCTTTATTTAAAAAACTTACCCTCTTTGGCATAAACCAAATTTTCTTTCTTCTATTTTCTCTTTTCAGATTTATTTATTTATTTGGAAGGCAGAATTACAGGGAGAGAGGTCTTCTATCTTCTGCTTCATTCCTAAAATGGCTGCAATGGCAGGGGCTGGGCCAGGCTAAAGCCAGGAGCCTGGAACTCCATCTGGGTCTCCCACATGGGTGCAGGAACCCAAGAACTTGCACCATCCTCTGCTGCTTTCCCAGACACATAGTAGGGATCAGAAGTAGAGTAACTGGGACTAAAACCTGTGCTGTGACATGGAATGCCAGTGTCACAGGCTGTGGCATAACCCACTGCACCACAATGCTAGCCGCATAAGACAAGTTTTCATAAACATATACTGTACTTTTCTTTTTATTTTTCTCTCATTGTCTTCCGAACATCATTCTCCTTATCCTTTTTCCATTTTTCTAAGAACATAGGGTTTTCTTTTAAACCATATTACCTTCCTCTAGACCAATGCTGAGAAGTTATCCCCTAGTTATGCCTTATCTAGCTGCACAGTAATTCATATATCAGTTGAAATAATAGCTAACAATATCGATCACTTGCATGTACACTCCCTGCCAGCCTGCTTTTCTTACATGGAGGATGTCATGTAATTTTATAACAAGCCTATAAAATTGGTAGTTCTATTATTAATATTTTATAGCTGGGTTAGTTAAGGCTTCTAGGGTCTAAATAACTTCTGGGGGCCGGCACTGTGGTGCAGCGGGGTAAAGCCCTGGCCTGAAGCAACAGCATCCCATATGGGCACCAGTTCTAGTCCTGGCTGCTTGTCTTTCGATCCAACTCTCTGCGATGGCCTGGGAAAGCAGTGGAAGATGGCCCAAGTCCTTGGGCCCCTGCACCTGCATGGGAGACCTGGAAGAAGCTCCTGGCTTCAGATCGGTGCAGCTCCAGCTGTTGCACCATCTAGGGAGTGAACCATCGGATGGAAGACCTCTCTCTCTGTCTCTACCTCTATCTGTAACTCTGTCTTTCAAATAAATAAAATAAATCTTTAAAAAAATAACTTCTGGAGGTTGAGAGTCAGCCTTGGGAAGAGCTGGCAAAAAGATAGTTACAGGGGCCAACATTGTGATGTAGTGGTTAAAGCTGCTGCCTGCAGTGCCAGCATCCCATATGGTGTTGGTTCGATTCCTAGCTGCTCCACTTCCAATCCAGCTCCCTGCTAATGGCCTGGGAAAGCAGCAGAAGATGACCCAAGGGTTTGGGCCCTTGCCCTTACATGGGAGACCCAAAGAAGTTCCTGGCTCATAGCTTCAGTCTGGCTCAGTCCCAGCCATTGCAGTCATTTTGGGAGTGAACCAGCTGATGAAATCTCTCTCTCTTTTTCTCTGCCTCTGCCTCTCTGTAACTCTGCTTTCAAATAATTAAAATAAATATTTTTTTTTAAAAAAAGGACAGCTACAGTGAGATCACATAGATCATGGGTTTAGTTGTTAGTGCCAAGGAGTTCTTTGGTTCTTCCTTACCTGCTGCAAGAAAACAAGACCATGGATTTTTCATTGGAAAAAAAGAAATCTTATCTTCTGAGAAGAGATCTCACACACACACACACACACACGGAGAGAGAGCGAGAGAGAGAGCAAGAATGCACAGAGCTCCCATCTGCTGGTTCACTCCCAAATTCCCACAACAGCCAAGGAGAAACCATGCCAAAGTCAGGAGCCAAGAACTCAATCCTCGTCTCTCAAATGGGTGTAGGGGACTGAAGTACTTGAGCCATCACTCACTGCCTCCAAGGGTACACATTAGCAGGAAGCTGGAATTGGAAGTGGAGCTGGGGACTCAAATGTAGGCACTCTGGCAAGGAATGAGGGTGCCCCAAGCAGCATCTTAACTACTGTCCCGAATGCCTGTCCCAAGAGAAGAGATATTTTTATGATCACAAGGGATATATTAAACTTCCGGGTTCTAGAAGATTGTGTTTCATAACAGCATTTTGTACAAAAACTACATATATATGCATCACAGAAGTGTAAATATCTAGAAAAATCTACATCTTAGAACTGAGGAAATTTTTTACATCAACAGAAAGCATCTTACTGAAGCAGTGAAAGTGGGAGAGCAGCTTCCTGTTTCCATTTTACAATGGGGGAAGAATTGACCAGAGAAGGTCGCTAGCTAAGAACAGGTGTCTGGGTTTGGTTATATTTGGGAATATGTATTAAGGGGAGAAACAAAAACCAGCTTGTGAAAGAGGTAAAATCAGAACATCTAACTGTCTTAGTATTCTTATAGTTTCATGTACCACTCCCCCTTGAAGGCCCTATTACCTTACATAATAGTAGGATAACATTCACTGGAATTGGGAAGGTATATTTTAGAATCTCCCTTCCAAAAAAGAAAAGAGGAGCTGGACTGGACTCCCTGCCAATCTACTTAGTGGGATTAGCCCTTACATTACAAAGAGTCTTTGTTTCCCCCAGGTAAGATAGAATTTAAGACATTCATTCAACCTTGGTTGTTTGCTTGCTTCTTGGCAAGTAGGACAATGGGCTGGACCTTGTTCTGGCACCACTGCCTGTAATTACAGGAGGCTTTGGGGGCTCTTTGGGGTTGGTAATGTGAGCTCTGATTCTTGCTTAGGTCAATGTGTCACCTTACGATTCTACATTCTCCACTCTGAATTGTCTGGTATGTATGATGGAGGGACACAGCACAGATGGCTCCAAAGTAACCATTAATAACACGATGCATTTGCCATGGCCTGCCTGTGAGTGCAGCTGGGTCTCCTGTTATATGAAACCCCAGTTTTCCATCCGCTCTTTGTGTCCCTGTTTGGATAAATGGCCACAAACTCCAATACTTCATCTGCCATGGCCTGCCTCATGCTTTGGGAAGCAGCTGTATTAGAAAAAGTTTCTTTCCTTGCTATTAAAACCATCATCATCATTCCCTCTTACCTCTTCTTTTTCCTTCTTTCCCTTTCTCCTCTCTTTTCTCTCTTCTTCCAGGGTAAAGATTTATTCCCCTCATCCAAAATGAGAAAACAGATGTAAAAGTATCTCTAGGGTGGTTGAAATCAGGTGAGATTAGCAAGTCTGGAGCATGGGGCTACAGTAACACAGGGCTCCTGTGAGCCAATTGGCCCATGGCTGGTTTTCAGGGGCTGCCAGGCAGCCTGTCTTGTACTCTTTCCTCCTTACAAAGCACGGTCCCCTCGTGATAAAGTTGTACTTTCTTCTCTTTTTACTGGAGAAATGCTACTTTCTAGTGTAGTTGGGGAGTGGAATTTACTTGTGGAGGGAGGGGGTGTAACCTCTTTGCATTTCTGGAGTTTACGACAAACTGGCCCATACTTTAGAGTTGAACCCTGTGAGAAGTCAGGGATGGAGTCCATGGGACAGTGGATGCTGGAAGCATTCAGGATTCAGGATGGTTATTCTGGCAGTACTTTGGCTTCTGTAGGGAGGAGAAAATCCCTTCTTCACCCTCCTATATTCATGCCCAAGGCCTCTATGGCAAAAAACAGATGAACAATTGAACAGCATAATGATTTTACTTGCTGTAGGAGCCTTCACAAGGAAATGAAAACTCCAAAAGAAACAGTTATTAACTTGCATGTTTTGTGCTATTGGACTACCCACTTAGTCTAATTGTGTTTCTTCATGACTGTCCAAAGTGGGTAAAAGTTTTGGGGAACTTTTTTTTTTTTTTTAAATAAAAAGGCACTTTCTTCACCTGACAGTGACAGAGATAGCTTTAACCATCACTTTTTTTTTTTTTTAAGATTTATTTATTTATTTGAAAGGCAGAGTTACAGAGAGGCAGAGGCAGAGAGAGAGAGAGACAGGTCTTCCACCCACTGGTTCACTCCCCACGTGGCCAAAACAGCCAGAACTGGGCTGGTCTGAAGCCAGGAGTCAGGAGATTCTTCCGGGTGTCCTTTGTGGGTGTAGGGGCCCAAGCACTTGGGGCATCTTCTGCTGCCTTCCCAGGCCATAAACAGAGAGCTGGATTGGAAGTGGAGCAGTTGGGTCTTGGACCAGTTTCTATATGGGATGCCAGCACTGCAGGCAGCAACTTTGCCCGTTAAGCCACAGCGTTGGCCCCCAACCATCATTTCTTTTCTTTTTTTTTTTTTAATTATTTATTTATTTATTTGACAGGTAGAGTTACAGTGAGAGGGAGAGAGAGAGAGAAAGGTCTTCCTTTGCCGTTGGTTCACCCCTCAAATGGCCGTTACGGCCGGAGCTATGCAGATCCAAAGCCAGGAGCCAGGTACTTATCCTGGTCTCCCATGGGGTGCAGGCGCCCAAGCACTTGGGCCATCCTTCACTGCCTTCCCGGGCCACAGCAGAGAGCTGGCCTAGAAGAGGAGCAACCGGGACTAGAACCTGGAGCCCCTACCCAACCATCACTTCTTTAAAACCTCCACAGAGCCTCGGAACCGTGGCACGCCTCTCAGTACTGCGTACTTCTCCTCGACTGTTTGTCTATACATTCTACCCTCACGAGGCTACAACTTGAGCGAAGGCTGACGTGTGTGTAACTCCTCAGGGTACCCTAGGCTCGGCTCTGCACGGGGTGCCTCAGTGGGCCTTGATGTTCCCGATCTCTCCTCCTCCTCCTCCCGTTGGCCTCGCTCTCCTCTTCCTCTTCGTGCCTAGTGGGCAGCAGAGGCCGCGTTTTTTTTTCACTTTCATCTGCAAACAGACTGGCCAGGGATCCGGCTGAAGTGCGGATTTCCTTCGGGAGGTCTGCCTTCCGAACAGTTCCCAGGTGACGCCCACGTGGCTGACCCTCTGAGACGATCTCATTTTGGCTTTAGGGAGTAGAAAAAGGATCAGGGACAGTCTCACGAGTCGGTGTGCTGGGTTCAGATTGGAGTTCTTTCTCTCACCGGTTGTGTGACTGCCGGCAAGGGTAAACCTCTCGCCTTTCCTGGAAAAAGAACTACTCACAGCACCCATTACCTAAGACGCTGGGCGGATGAAGAGCAATAGCGCGCCCAGCCCCCAATGTCAGGAAAATTGGACCGAGGGGGCGGTGCCGACGCGGAGGGGCGGGCGCTGCAACCCTTCGCGCATGCGCAGCTCCTCGGACGCGCGCTTCAGGTGAGACCCCCCCGCCTTTGGGGCTTGCGACGTGGGCTCCTCCGTGGAGCAAGAGGGGTGGGTGTTTTTGGTAGGTCTGTTGGGGGGAAAGCCACGCTGCGGTTCTGGGGTCGAGCGGAGCATACTTGGGTGTCTCTGGCTTCAGTTCGCCGGAAGGAGTGCGGCACGGGCAGAGCTGTTTCCGGGTCGCTGGGCCGCGCTGCCCGGCGGGCCCCGGCGTTCTGGGGTCTCCGGAGCGGGGGCAGCGCCAGGGATAGTCGGGAGCGGGGTGGGGGCCAGGATGGGACGCGGGGCTGGTTGCTTGGTTCCCGCCCGCTGGCTCCTGGAAGACTTGTTCATCAGAGCCAGGGCGTGGTGCTGGGGAACGTGGTTGTCCACGTCCGGACTGTGGCGGCTTGGCTGTGAGCAAAGCCAGCGCCGAGCAGGCCGCTTCCGCGCGGAGAGGACCCCGTGGCCAGTCGTGGCGACCAGCGCCGCACCCGGCTGGCACTGCGCGTCTGCCCGCCAGCCAGCCCCGCTGTTCTCTGAGCCTGCTGGAGAGCGCGTCGTTTTCAAGGTCACCCCCACTCCACAGTCCTGTCTGTCCTGTGTGGAGAAGACAGTCTTCGGTGTTTCCTTCCCACGGTTCACAAACCTGACTTTGTCGTGGACTTGTGTGCCCTGATGGTTTTTACTAAGTGGGCTTTATCCTTTGTTAAAACACATGGCCTGGGGCTGGCGCTGCTGCATAGCGGGGAGTGACAGCATCCCATTTGGGCACCGGCTCAAGACCCGGCTGCTCCACTTCTGATCCAGCTCTCTGCTATGGCCTGGGGAAGCAGTAGAAGATGGCTCAAGTCCTTGGGCCCCTGCACCCATGTGGGAGACCTGGAAGAAGCTCCTGGCTCCTGGCTTCGGATCAGCGCAGCTCCGGCCATTGCAGCCAATTGGGGAGTGAACCAGCGGATGGAAGACCTCTCTCTCTCTGCCTCTCCTTTTCTCTCTGTGTAACTCTTTCAAGTAAAAATAAATCTTTAAAAAGAAAATGAAAAGAAACACATGTCCTGAAGCTGAGGGATTTGGAAGGTAAAACATCTGTATTTTATCTATAAACATATCCTTTTAAGTAAATCTTTATTATACAGTACTTTTGAGCTTTTTCTTTTTTTAAAAAAATTATTTACTTGAAAGTCAGAGTGACAAAGATCTTCCACCCACTGGTTCACTCCCCCAAATACCTGCAGCAGCTGAGGCTGGGCCAGGGCAAGGTTAGGAGCCAGGAACTCCGTACTGGTCTCCTATATGAGTGGCAGGGGCTCAGCCACGTGGGCCGTGTTGACTCTGGCACTCTGATACGGAAGGCTGGTGGCGCTGTAAAAAGCAGTGGTTTAACCTGCTGTGGACAGCATCTGCTCTGAGCTTTATTTCTTGGAACACTTAGCACTGCTTTCTCCCAAGAAAAGCAGTATTGTACTTGGATTCCTGAAACGGGAGCTTTTGGTGTAGAGCCCCTGACCTGTCTCTTGATTATGTGTAAGTTCTTTTGTATGGCTCTTTCGCTTTATTTAAGAACAGTGAAGAGTTCATATTTGCTCCCCAGGGTAATCACTATAAAATGAGAAAAGGGGTTTTTGGGGAGAGGAACACCTAGTAATGATTAGCAGATAATCCTTCAAAAGGATTATATTTAATTACCTCCACCCTCAGGCATGAAAAGGAATCAGAATAGACTAAGTGGCCACCAGTGAGCAGAGAGCTGGAGCTGTATTAGAGAATGAACCACCTGTTGGCAGAGACTACATACCTGACAGAGCACACAGAGGAAAATATCAAAATTAGATGAAGAACTAGTGGTCCTCCTGTTCTTGACTTTGGTTTACAAAGCTGCAGAGTAAAAACTCGGATTTACACACTTCATATATTCAGTGAGTCCTATATTCTATTTTCTTGTTATGCAACTTTTTTCCTTGTTTAGTTTTAGAAAAAGACTCAAAATACTTTAAATATTTTTTTTAAAATTTATTGATTTATTTATTTGAAAGGCAGAGTAAGAGAAGAGAAAGAAAATCTTCCATCTCCTAGTTCAGTCCCCAAGTGGCCACAGTGGCCAGAAGGACTGGACTAGGCTGTAACCAGGAGCCAGGAGCTCCATCTGGGTCTCCCGTGTGTGTGGTAGGTACTCAAGTACTTGAGCCATCATCCGCTGCTTCCCCTGCGCATTAGGAAGCGGAGTGGCTGGGACGCAAACTGGCACTCTGATATGGGGTATATGCATCCCAAGCTGGGGCTTAACCTGCTGCAGCACAGCACCTGCCCCAAAATACTTTTTAGCTAGCACAGGAAGAGAATCACGATCTAAGTTTTGACACTTAATGGGTCATTGTTCTCAGTTCTTCCCGATTGGCCTATGGGGCTCTTGCATAAAAGTGATTTGGAGTGCCTGTTTTCAGGCAGATTACTGGGGTTCCAATCCTACATTTCCTAAGTCAGAATTTGAAGGTTGGGGAGTGGAGAATTGAAAGCTTCAGGAATGCATTTTAAAAAGATGTGTTTTAAAAATGAATTAAAAACACCAAAAACAGCCTAGAGACTTTCCATCACTAATTCACTCCCCACATGGCCAACCCGAATGGCCACAATGCCTTGGGCTGGGCCAGGCTGAAGCCAGGAGTCTGGAACCCCATCCGGGTTTCCCATAGTGGTGGCAGGGTTTCAGGTCTCAAGCCATCATCCACTGCCTCTCAGGATGCATTAGCAGGAAGCTGGATTGGAACTGTTAGTTGAGATGAGTGGTGGGCTTCTTGTCTGCACAAGAAAGAATTCAGGCCCGAGAGAGCAACGTAGCAAGATTTACTGGGGACAGGGCATCCATCAGAATGGCAGGGACAGAGAGAGTGCCCACTCAGACTGCGGAAAGCGAGGTTACGTGGGTAAATGGAGAGAATACACCTGGCAGGCCAGGCGGGTGGCTCAGGAGAGCTGAGCGAGCACGCAGTCTTTGTTCAGACTGTGACTTCTAAGAGAAAGGGTCTCGTTTTTCTCTTTACTCCCACCCCTTTCTCCTCCAAGACAAAGGGTTTGCTGAGTATAAATTAGGAAAATTCCTCCCCAGGTTTGGGGAGCCCTCCTGGCTCAGAGCAGAGGAGCGTCCCCTAGGGGCCTGCCTTGGAGGAAGGCTGTGAAGGTTGCATTGCTCCATGTTATCAGGACAGGTACCATTTGGTCCTGAGGAGAGAGGAGTGTCCTGGGGAGCTTTCCTGGGGGAGGGCTGATACCACCTGGAAAGTTATCTGAGTCTGGGCGGGACTGTGAAGTGTGCATACTGGGCTCTTACTTTCTTTTCTGAAGAAACTATATTCACTTCAGGCGCCTCACACACACACAGGCTAATTTCTAACTTCCTACCAGAACCAGAGTAGCCAGGACTTGAACTGGGTCTTAGATATGGGATACCAGTGTCACAAATGGTATGTTAACCACTGTGCCACAGTCCACAGTGTTGGCTCCCAAATGTGCACTTTTTCACAATGCTCTTGGGTGATGCAATTAAAGTTCTAAACAGCTCAGAACAGTCAGGAACAGAACCAATTAGTTTGTTGCTCAACTTTCTAATCAGCTCTAGCAAAATGCTTGCATGGCACATAGTATGATAGATGCATTATTGAAGAACTTCAGCCTGAAACATCTAGACTCCCTTATGTAATAACATTACTTTTGTAGGCCACTTTACAAAGAGCTTTCCCATTAAATAATCATCTCTTAGGTTCAAGTTCAGCTAAAAAAGTTGATTTGACCTAACTTGCACCATTCTGTGTTTATAGACAATGAGAAACTTTGTTTCATAAAGTTTTCTTTTCACAGTGCTTTCTTGAATCTCCTTTCTGTACTTTACCCAATCTTGTATCTTTGGTTTATTATACCCATTAGGCATGAAGATTGAAAAATCAGGTACAGGGGCTGGTGTTGTGGCATAGTAGGTAAAGCCATTGCCTGTGATGCTCACATCCCATGTGAGCACTGGTTTGGGTCCTGGCTGCTCCACTTCTGAGCCAGTTCCCTGATAATGGCCTGGGAAAAGCAACCGAGTATGGCCCAACTGTTTGGGGCCCTGCTACTAACGTGGGAGACCTGGATAAAACCTCTGGTGCCTGGCTTCAGCCCAGTGCTGGCCATTGTGGCCATCTAGTGACCCAGTGGGTGAAAGGCATCACTGTAACTGTTTTAAAATAAGTATGTACATCTTAAACAAATGATAAAGTATAGGTTCTTGGGACACATCTAAAACAAGTATGTTGTGACTTTCGGGTCTTATTCCTATACAGATGAACTGATAGTGAACTGGTTTTTTTTTTAGAACTGGCAATGGAAGTTTAAATATACTCATTCAATTTTATACCTATTTATTAAATTTAGGATGGCCCGTTCAATGGAACCACTGGCAAAGAAGATCTTTAAAGGAGTTTTAGTAGCTGAACTTATCGGTATTTTTGGAGCATATTTTTTGTTTACAAAGATGAACACAAGCCAAGGTAATGATAATTCAGAAATTAATGCTTTCCAGAGGGGTATACAATTAGTTAATTCATTTTAGGTGCTAAATGGTAGTGCTATTTTTGGAGAAATTCCTTCTTCAGATTCTTTTCTTTTTTATGGTCAAAAGGGGGGAAGCCGCCGGCGCCGTGGCTCACTAGGCTAATCCTCCGCCTTGCGGCGCCGGCACACCGGGTTCTAGTCCCGGTCGGGGCGCCGGATTCTGTCCCGGTTGCCCCTCTTCCAGGCCAGCTCTCTGCTGTGGTCCGGGAGTGCAGTGGAGGATGGCCCAAGTCCTTGGGCCCTGCACCCCATGGGAGACCAGGAGAAGCATCTGGTTCCTGCCATCGGATCAGTGTGGTGCGCCGGCCGCAGCGCTCCAGCCATGGCGGCCATTGGAGGGTGAACCAACGGCAAAGGAAGATTTCTATGTCTCTCTCTCACTGTCCACTCTGCCTGTCAAAAAGAAAAAAAGTAAAAAAAAAAAGGGGGGGGGGGAGCCAGGTCTTATTGTAGACCAGATCATTGTTACTTCTCCCTTAAGAGTTCAGTTTCATATCTCCAATGTTCTTCTGATGGGACAGGTAGAGCAGGTAGCCTTGTCCTGGCTGTGTTTGGGAGCAGAGTGGGGAAACTTACACTTCATTGTTCAGAAGACTGAGAAACAGGTGGCACTGCTGTACTCAGAGTACCCAGTTTTCTCTGCAAGCTACAGTAGTCTTCCTCTGCATCAGTAGTGGGTACCAAAACCCTTTCCCATACTACTACTCAAAGTACTTTTAACATTTTGTGTCGCTCCCCCTCTTCGTGGAGGAACGACACAGGACCCTACCTAGGCTTCATATCCGAGTCACGGCACCATTATGTCGCTCCCCCTCTTCGTGGAGGAGCAACACAGGACCCTGCGCTGTTCTTTCGTCTGCTCGGCCCTCCCCGGGTTTGCTGCTGGTTCTTCCCGGGTTGGCCACTATCCCTTCCACCTCCGTGGAAGGGCAGTTCCCCCTGGCCGCATTCCCCACTTCCGCAGGGGAGCGGCACACCGCCGGCCGGGTCTCTCGGGGGCTGCACGGGTTCCCTTAGATGTTCCCCATAGATGTTCCTGGTGCATGCCGTCTCTCTCCTCCTTTATAGTCCTCCTCCGCCAATCCCAACTCGGCTGAGTACGCTGCTCTCCAATCAGGAGCAAGTCCTACAGTTAATTGGTTGAACTGGAGGCAGCTGTGCGGAAGCTGTTTACTTCTCTCCCAGCGCCATATTGTGGGAGAGCAGATGCATAGAATAAGTCCTAATTCGAGCAACTTAGTCTAGTCCGGATTGCTCCCCACAGATCCCCCTTTCTTTTTATTTTTTGGCGTTGATACGCGCCTGTCTTCGGTGTCCCGCAGCACACACTCTGCTGTACTTGCTAGAGTTGCCACAGGCTCTTACAAGTCCTATCAATCAGGAAAACCGAATCCGGGTCCTCTCTTCGCCATTGTGAGGAGGTTTTTAGGCGCTGATGCGTGCCTGTGTTCGGTGCCCTGCAGCGCATGCTCTGCTCTGCTAGAACTGCCTGCAGGTGTTTACAAAACCTATCAGGCAAACCGAATCCAAGCCTTCTCATTGCCGTATTGTGGGGGAGACTTATTAGTGTTGGTTCGTGCCTATCTTCGGTGACCTGCAGCTCATACTCTGGTCGAGCTTTGCTGGCGCTTACCGCCTTAAATCAGGCAGACCGAATCCAAGCCTTCTAATTGGCATGTTGAGGGGAGGCCTTATTTTTCTCTATTTCTCTATCTCCGGGCATTTCTATTTCTCCCATTTTACTTCTGTCTGCCAGCATTCCTATTTCTCTCACTTTACTTCTAAAACTTCTGTTTCTCTTATCCCCGCAGCTTCCCGGCACCTCGCCCCGCCGGCGGGTTCCCGGCTCTGCGCCGCTTCAGCCCGCGCGCCTCTCTCATCTGCGCAGCTTCCCGGCTTTGCGCGGCTCCGCGGTCTCCACGCTTAACCCTTTCGCGTCTGAACCACGGCCTACGCCAGCGTTCCCTATCTATTCACGCCCCGTGCTCTCTCTGCACGCAGCGGCTTCCGCGAGTAACACAGCGTAGCTTGCGTCTCCGCCACTAGGATTCAATCCAAGTTCCCCGGGCTAGCCTGGCGAATTCAACCCAGCGTACGTCTCCGCCCCACGATTTGGCTTCCCGTCCTTTGCTCCCCGGGCTAATCAGACGGATCCCAATCTGGCTTGCGTCTCAGCTTCTGGTTTTAACTTTTCGCCCCCTATTCCCGGGCTAACTTGAGAATCCCAAAGTGGCTTTCGTTTCCGCCTTGGCCTGCCCCCCGCGGCTTCAATTTCCCTAACATTTTTCTCTACCCGGTATGTTTCCCCAAGCTTTCCTCCAACGATATTCCTCCCTCATTTCTCCTGGCCTCTCCCCACAGTCCGCGTCCGAGTCTGTTTGTTCTAGCTTTCACTTTCGCTTTCGACCTTAGAGATTTCTCCCAGCTTCCCCCCGTAGTCCGTATCCGAGTCTATGCCTATGCTTTCAATAGCTTCTTCCGGCTCCTTTTTCGTCCGGCTTTTCCCTAGGCTGTTTGCTAATCTCTCTCTCCGGTAATTTCCCAGTTCTTCCCGTTTCTTCCCTCCTAAGTTTCCTATCCGAGTCAGGTTTCCTATCCGAGTCACGGCACCATTATGTCGCTCCCCCTCTTCGTGGAGGAACGACACAGGACCCTACCTAGGCTTCATATCCGAGTCACGGCACCATTATGTCGCTCCCCCTCTTCGTGGAGGAGCAACACAGGACCCTGCGCTGTTCTTTCGTCTGCTCGGCCCTCCCCGGGTTTGCTGCTGGTTCTTCCCGGGTTGGCCACTATCCCTTCCACCTCCGTGGAAGGGCAGTTCCCCCTGGCCGCATTCCCCACTTCCGCAGGGGAGCGGCACACCGCCGGCCGGGTCTCTCGGGGGCTGCACGGGTTCCCTTAGATGTTCCCCATAGATGTTCCTGGTGCATGCCGTCTCTCTCCTCCTTTATAGTCCTCCTCCGCCAATCCCAACTCGGCTGAGTACGCTGCTCTCCAATCAGGAGCAAGTCCTACAGTTAATTGGTTGAACTGGAGGCAGCTGTGCGGAAGCTGTTTACTTCTCTCCCAGCGCCATATTGTGGGAGAGCAGATGCATAGAATAAGTCCTAATTCGAGCAACTTAGTCTAGTCCGGATTGCTCCCCACAATTTTGTAGGTAGAAATTGTCTTTTATAGTCAACTTTTTTTTTTTTTTTTTTTTGACAGGCAGAGTGGACAGAGAGAGAGAGAGAGAGAAAGGTCTTCCTTTGCCGTTGGTTCACCCCACAATGGCCGCTGTGACCGGCACGCTGCGGCCGGCGCACCGTGCTGATCCGAAGGCAGGAGCCAGGTGCTTCTCCTGGTCTCCCATGGGGTGCAGGGCCCAAGCACTTGGGCCATCCTCCACTGCACTCCCGGGCCACAGCAGAGAGCTGGCCTGGAAGAGGGACAACCGGGACAGAATCCGGCGCCCCGACCGGGACTAGAACCCGGTGTGCCGACGCTGCAGGTGGAGGATTAGCCTATTGAACCGCAGTGCCAGCCAGTCCTCAACTTTCTAATTAGGGAATGCTGCTTTTTCTTTTCCTAAAGCAGGGAATAGTCATGGAGTGGTGTCCATCCTTGAAACTTGTCTTCTTCAGAGTACTTCACTGTAACATTGTATTAGGTAGGGTGCTATTGGATGTTCACAGAGTCTACACTTTTAAACTCTAAGGATATAAAGAAAACATTGTAACAGTATTTAAAAGCAAAGTTGGAATCAATTTCAAAATATGGGTATGATCTTATTTCTAACCCCTTCTCAAGGTAAAATGGTAAAAAAACAATTCATACACTTACATAGGGAATTATATATTAACACTGAAGATTTACTTTTAAATACAATTTATAAATAAATAATATGATATATATGTATATATATGTGCCAGATTTTAAAAAGTCCAAAATATAAGGCAGTTACCTATTAAGGCAAGTGCAAATGCAATCTTACCCAAAAAGGTAGAGTTCCTAGATTACCAGAAGGCTCTTAAATTTCTGACCTATTATCATATAGATCCTAAAATGCTAATTTATGTGTTAATATAATGAGTTTCTGATCATGTCTAATTTCAAGACTTTCTTTTTTTTCATCAGATTTCAGGCAAACAATGAGCAAGAAATTTCCCTTCATCTTGGAAGGTATGTTTTTCTTTTAAACATAAGAGCACAAAACAACTTTTTCAGGTAATCTATAAATTAACTTTTTTATGACTAAGGAGTAAATGACCTTGAGATACATAAATATCCAATAATTCTATTCATCCCCATTTTAGTTCCTTTTGAGACTACAGACTGGAGAAAACTGCCACCTAGAGTTATCTGGATGAGAGCATAAATTAGTTAGTGGGCTAGATTCTTAATTCTTCTGGTGGTTTAAGATTGTAGACTTTGGAATAAGATATAACTGTGGTGGTAATAAAACCTTTGGTTTTAAGACTGGTTTTATCTAAAGTTTGCTAACTTCTCAGAGCTGTTTCTCTACCAAGCAGAGTTAATCTCTACTTCAAGGAATTGTTCAAGGACCTAATAAGGTGACATTATGTTGGTACTTAGTGCCTGGCATAATGTGATGCTGAATAGTGCTCATTACAATTAGTGGAGATGCAGGAAATATGTAATTCTATCCTCTCATCTTATTATGCAGCAACATGGGGAAAGATCGATTTTCCTCAATGTAAGTCTAATTTTGTTTTACATACTTTTATAAATGACAATTATTTTTATTTATAGTTTATTACAAATCCATTGAACAGTCTGGAATGTATGGGATCAGAGAACAAGATCAAGAAAAATGGTTTAACAGCAAAAATTAGGAGTAAGTAGAATTTTTAATTGATAATTTAATAATCCTCATTTCCTTTGCTTTTTAGCTTTCTGATTGAGTTTCAGCCTCTTCTTTTTGAAGTTTTTCTTTTTCTTGATGATACTTTTTACATCTCTGTTGTGCAGCCAGTTATCGCGCTCAGCCTCCCACCTCAGTTGTTTGAGACCTTTGGGAGGAGAAGAAAGATGAGCCCACCATTTAGACTCCAGATTCCCACAGAACATCCTGCTGAGTGACAGGGACTTCTGGTCTGCCAAGGCTGCAGCTTCCCATCCCCCAAGCAAACCCACTGCTTGTGCTCAGTTTTTTTGTCAAAGACTAATGTTTTACCAATAAAAGATAAGGGAAGGAAAAGGAACAATTGCCTTAAAGACTTTCTTTTCCTGAAACACTTTTATTTGTAATAGAACAGAAACCAGTAACAGTCGGAATCAGAAACACTTATTAAACTCATTAAAAAAAATAAAACCCACCTAAGAAAAATGTATTTGGTAGTTTCTTTGCTATGGTCCAAATACTTTTTAATTCTTCATGCTCTCCAGAAGGAGAGATGAAAAAACTATTTCTTCTAGATTCTAAAATATTATTAATAAGGTCCTCCAAAAATACTCATCTTCTTGTTCTAACTCCAGGCTATTTTTAAAACATTGGTAAAAAATTCAAGGTACTTACTTGCATTATCTTTGTTAGCCATGGCATTGAATCCGATGTTATCAAACTTGGACCCCATATTTTCATCCAATAGGTGGCCAAACTTCAAAATAAAAGGATAAATTTATTACAAAACTTCAAATAACTCAGAATAGTTAATTTATTAAAGCAGCAAGTTAGCCCTACCTCTTCAGCAGACACAAATAGGCTGGAATCACTGATGTTTGTTTTCTTTTTTTTTCTTGGTCCTAAAAAAATATAGGTCTATGTTATTCAAATGCAAATCCAATGATTTTGGAATGCAAATTTTTCAACATAATTTTTAGTAAAAATTATACTTCTATGAAAACATGATTACTGTTATCTTTTACCACTGTTAGGTAGCTGGTGTTAAAAGAAAAATAACAGTATACTGTGTTTTTTTAAAAACCAATATACTAATAAATTGTTCAGATGAAATTGTGTATTCCTGTTTTTCAGATCTGACCACTATTCAAAGAATAATCTTAAACGAAATAACAAAATATCAGGCAAGGTTAAAATTTCAAAGTTGTGAAAGATGGATTTTGAAATATGCATCTTTGACATCAATGTCTCTAACAATAGAAGAAACACTTTTTTTAAAAAGATTTATCTGAAAGGCATCATAATAGAGAAGAGGGGGAGGGGAAGGGGGAGAGAAAGAAAGAGAGAATATGAATATCTTCCATCTGCTGGTTCATTCCCCAAATGGCCAAAGCCAGGAGTTGGGGGCTTTGAAGTTCCTTCCAGCTCTCCCACATGGGTAGCAGGGGCCAAGTACTTGTGCCATCTTCCACTGCTCTTCCCATGTGCATTAGCGGGGAACCAGATGGGGAACAGAGCAGCCGGAACTTGAACTGATGCTCTGAAATGGGATGCTGGCAACAAAGGTTGAAGAGTTAACTGCTACAACACTGGTCCCAAAACACTTTTGAAAAACAGCTTTACTAAGAATTACAAACCATAAAATTTAGCTATTTCAAGTGTATTAATCCAGTATGCTTTGCTAATTTACAGTTGTTCATGACCACAATCCAATGTCAGAACATTTCCATCAGCTCTTTAGATCCTTGGTGTCCTCTGTAATCATACCCTCATGGCACCTCTCATCCCCCATAACTGCCTGGGTCTTTTCTGGCTATGATATATGATAGCCCATTCTATGGCCACATTTTGTTTATCTGTTGGTTAATGGGCATTCAGGTTATATCTACTTTTTGGCAGCAATAGATAGTGCTGCTATGAAAAATAGTGAACAAATCTTTGTGTAGACATACTAGAGCTGCAAGGTTTATTTATTTGAAAGCAGAAGAAAAAAGAAAAGAAAGAGCAGAAAGAAGTAGAGCAGCCAGGACAGGAGTTAGGGCCCAGAGTGCCAGCATCACAGATGGTGGCTTAACCTGCAATGCCACAGTGCTGGTCCCTGAAGCTACTTTTGATACAGTATTTTCTAAAGCACTTCATCTTAATTTTTATTAAGGTGAAATGTTACCTAAGAATTGTGTAAACAGCCATTGGCATACTTTTATACTGCCACCTTTTTTTTTTTTTTTTGAAAGGCAGAGTTAGAGAGAGAGAGACAGAGAGAGAGGTCTTCCTTCTGTTGGTTCACCCCCAAGATGGCCGCCACAGCCGGTGCTGTGCCAATCCGAAGCCAGGAGCCAGGTGCTTCTTCCTGGTCTCCCATGCAGGTGCAGGGCCCAAGGACCTGGGCCATCCTCCATTGCCTTCCCGGGCCACAGCAGAGAGCTAGACTGGAAGAGGAGCAACCGGGACAGAATCTGGCGCCCCAACCCGGACTAGAACCTGGACTAGAACCCGGAGTACCGGCGCCACAGGCGGAGGATTAGCCTAGTGAGCCGTGGTGCCAGCCTGTACTGCTTTCTTAAGATTTGTTAATTCTTAATGATATCTAACACTTGCAATCATAGAATGATATCCTGCCCCTGCCTCCTTTTAGTACTTTACCTTTTTTCTTTTTTGTTTCAATCAGTTTTGTCAAGCATCCTTTAATCTACATCCCAAACTATTACTGATTGCTTTTTTATCAAAAACTTAATACTGTCATCATTTACCAGCTCCCTACAAGTGTTAAACTGCACAGCCTAATCTTACATAATTTAAACAATGTTAGTGAACAGACTGAGAGAAAGAATTCATATCTTTTTTATGTTAGATGCGGTGAGATCAGAATTGCTTTGTCATAGTAGCAAAATAAAAATCTCATTAAAGAAAGGAAAATGAAATTAAAAGGGGGCATGGATTTTTACAAGAGTCAAATGGCAAAAAGTAATGATTGAGAAAAGGAGTAAGACAACAGGTGAGTGGAAAACTCAGGGCTTACATAAAATTCAAAGCTTTAAAGATGAAGAAAAAGGTGATCTAGAAATAAAATCTGAGAAGGAACTTAAGAGAAATTGAAGGTAGATATGTGTGAAATGACAGTTTTTACCTATTAAAAATCAATTATAAAAACAACTGAATTGTATTACACAATTTAGAGAAACTTATTTCACAAAATGATAATGAATAATATCTTTCACGTGTATGCTTCCCAGGGCTTAAGAGAGATTAAATACATTTCCATACCTTGAAATGACCCAGTAAAATCAAAATCATCTGTGCCTTTTCTCTTGCTTTTCTTAGTACTGATGTTGGAACTGACTTCTTCAAGTTCTGTTAACCAAAAAATTTTGTGATTAAGTAATTTAAAACAATACAATTGGAAAATCATTCAAGAGATATGCTGGAATCTGCAATCCAATGGTAAGGTACGATACCGCTATTCCATGTGGGTTCCAGAATTCCATTTGTACTGGCTTGGAAGACAGAGATCACGACCAAGAATAACTGCTATGGTTGCATATTTTGTGCAGTTATTTTTACCAGACAGTTTCATTAATGAGACCAAATAATATAAAACTCCTTAAAATAAGAAACTTCTGCTATGGTCCAGAGTAAGTAGCAAGATGTTAAACAGGTGTGTGAGTGTACACTGGGAGCATGCGGGAGGACAAAAAGATTAGAAAACAGTCCAAAGAGACAACTTTGGTGCTTTTCAGTAGTTTACAATGATAAAATATTCATCCATGTTATAGGACTCCGATGAATACTGAGTAAATTTTTTTTTTTTTTTGACAGGCAGCGTGGACAGAGAGAGAGAAAGGTCTTCCTTTTTGCCGTTGGTTCACTCTCTAATGGCCGCTGCGGCCGGCACATCGCGCTGATCCAATGGCAGGAGCCAGGTACTTATCCTGGTCTCCCATGCGGGTGCAGGACCCAAGCACTTGGGCCATCCTCCACTGCACTCCTGGACCATAGCAGAGAGCTGGCCTGGAAGAGGGGCAACCGGGACAGAATCCGGCGCCCCAACCATGACTAGAACCCGGTGTGCTGGCGCCGCTAGGCGAAGGATTAGCCTAGTGAGCCATGGTGCCGGCCTTGAGTAAGTTTTATAAACTGCTAATTACTATTCTAACCTTAAAGAAAGACAACATAATCAACTGGTATCATACAGCAAAGCCAAGTGTTGATTAAAATGAAAGTCCAGAACTCAAAATTCAGCTGCTTAAAAGAAACAAATAAAAACTAACCCACAAAATCTTAAGTTCCAAATGGAAAAGGTTCTTCTTAAATTTCTAGCTGATACATGAGTATTAATTTGAATACAGGGCTATATTTTAAAAGTTGACAGACTGAGGAACAAAGGAAGTTGGACAATGTCTTATTTACAAACAAAAAATGCTGGGGTCAACACTGTGGCATAGTGGGTAAAGCTGCTGGCTTTGGTGCCAGCGTCCCATAGGGGTGCTGGCTCGAGTCAGGCTGCTCCACTTCTGAAGCAGCTCCCTGCCAATTAGCTGGAAAGCAACGGAAGATGGCCCAAGTCCTTGGGCACCTGCACCCATGTGGGAGACCAAGAAGAAGCTCCTGGCTCCAGGCTTTGGATTGGCTCAGCTCCATTGTGGCCATCTGGGGAGTGAACCAGCAGATCAAAGATCTCTCTGTCTCCTCCTCTATCCCCCTCTGTAACTCTGCCTTTCAGGTAAATAAATGAATCTTAAAAAAAGAAAAGTGCTTACCTGGAACATCCTCATTTTCATCATCCAACACATCCATGAATGTTCCCCCATCTTCATCAAGTTCAGCAAATTCTTCATTCATGCTTCCTAAAGAAACTTCATCATCATCCAGGTTATCAAGTTCATCATCACTGTCCTCTGAATCTTTATCTTCTGTGTTATCCTTAGCTCTTCTTTTTTTTTTCATGTTGCTAGAGGAAAAACAAAACAAAACAGACTTGTAAAAGAGGGTAGCAATTTCCAAAGTGTATTTTAGGGACTACTTGGATGCTGGGTTGTTAAATGACATAAATGGAGACCTAGGGACCACTTGGTAAATACACTAATGTACATGTATCATAAACGTCCAATATTAAAGTACTGTGCCTACTCCCTAAACTTATTGAATACATTTCCCCTTTTACATCATATAGTTTAGTGTTCTACTGTTCTAAAGGGAAAGATGGGAAATGCTAGGAAAAGAATAGAGAGAAGACTGAAGAAAGTATTTACCTAGCAAAATCAAGATCATCTCTTCCAGGAGTAAAACAGTTATCATCTTCAAATGTGTCTGCCAGAGAACAATATCCAAATTGTGAGAAATAACAAACAACAAGGTTGAAACATATATCTGAATTATTGTTATACAATAATGATTTGTTTATGATGAATAAACACCAAAATAATCCAAATGTGACTCACTGGTGTGTTTTGTTAATGTTTATGAACCTGTGAAATACTGATCTTAAACCCCTAAACCAAAGTGAATTCCAGTTACTTTCAGCTTATTTCTATAGTTTTTTTTGTTTGTTTGTTTGTTTGTTTGTTTTTTAAAGATTTACTTATATTTATTTGAAAGTCAGAGTTACACATAGAGAGAAAGAGAGGCATCTCATATGGGTGCCAGTTTGAATCCCGGCTGTTGTACTTCCAATCCAGATCCCTGCTAATGTGCCTGGGAAAGCACTGGAAGATGGCCCAAGTTTTTGGGTCCCTGAACCCACATAGGAGACCCAGAAGCTCCAGTCTCCTGGCTTTGGATTGCTTCTGCTTCAGCCATCTGGGGAGTGAACCAGTGGATGGAAGATACTGTCTCTCTCTCTAACTCTGCCTTTCAAATAAGTAAATAAATCTTTTGAAAAAATTTATTATTTTAAGAAACCTCGATTTCTAGTAGGTATAATGCAATGTATAATAAAACTAGAATCATGTAAGCCTTTCCAATTTTTCATCTGTTAAGTTTTGATTAAAATTCTTCTAGCTCAGTGGATTATAAAGGTAAAACAGACTATTGATAGAACAGTACAAGCAGACTATAAACAGTAAAGTGTTTTCTATTTTATAAAATATTTGACCTTATGTGTGAACATAGGTGTAAATGATTTTTTTCTCACATAGACTATATAAAAGTACATTCACATCCTCTTTTCTGGAGCAATGTTAATGAATTACTGTATGCCAGCAAAATGTTTACTCCTCCATTGATTGGCATGATATTCTTTGTTAGATTGGTTTTTTTTTTTTTTTTTTTTTTTGACAGGCAGAGTGGACAGTGAGAGAGAGAGACAGAGAGAGAAAGGTCTTCCTTTTGCCGCTGGTTCACCCTCCAATGGCCGCCGCTGCAGCCGGCGCACCGCGCTGATCCTGGCAGGAGCCAGGAGCCAGGTGCTTTTCCTGGTCTCCCATGGGGTGCAGGGCCCAAGCACCTGGGCCATCCTCCACTGCACTCCCTGGCCATAGCAGAGAGCTGGCCTGGAAGAGGGGCAACCGGGACAGAATCCGGCGCCCTGACCGGGACTAGAACCCGGTGTGCCGGCGCCGCTAGACGGAGGATTAGCCTAGTGAGCCGCGGCGCCGGCCTGTTAGATTGGTTTTTAAAAACTAAGCTCGCTTCTACTACTGATGTTCCATGTTCTATTAATAGTAAGAGGATATTACAAACTGAAGTCAGTACAAACTAGTTACCAATCATCTTTTCAAATTCTTCATCATCCACATCTTCTATACTATCTTCATCTGCATTTCGTTTCTGCTTCTCTTTAACAACAGCAAATTTTTTGTAATACCTAAAATAAACACATATTATATAACTGGTAATTTCATGAAAAATCCCATCAGTATGATCATAGCACCTAGAACCAGTGACAAGACATAATTGTAAAAGCTTAAGGATTCTCAATTAGATATAAATGAGCAGAATTTGTTTATAATATACAAATGATCTGAATTCAACAAAATAGTTGGAAATTTCTGAAATGTGAAGTATAATAAATTTTAATGATTTTTAAAGTTTCCTAAAGATACTCACTTCATCTTAATCAAAATAGCATAGTAAAAGGCTACTTCAACTTCATACTAATGATTTAAGAACATTATAAAATGTGGCTATAAGTGACCTCAAATCACAATGTTTAATCGTTAGCCCTATTCTTGTTAAAACACAGTAAAGTTAAATGTTTTAGAAAAGCAAATCAAATCAAACCTAATTAACCAACCAACCAACCAGATTAACAGGTACTCTACTACTTCAAGGCACTAGTAGTAATACAAGTGGATTTAGAACTTATTTCTATACTAGCTCAATGAATTTTGCTGACTCTGCTGTAAGGTTATTGGACAAATTACAAGTTATTTTATTAAAGTAATATGAGTGTTAAATAATTTTTTATACCAAAAAAATTAAAACTCAAATTCCATTCAGATTCATAAAGCAGCATTTATGTAAAAACAAAATCCCAAAATTTACTTTTAAGTTCACTAAGACTCAAAATGATTCATATATAAATTTACAAAAATGGATACTGACATATCCTCTAGTCTTTAACATGTGCCAATATTTGTGAAACATTTTAAAAAAGCTAACAATCTGAATTTTAACAGTTCCCCAAATGAAACTATATTACCTGTGGAAAAACACTTCATCGACTGGTATTTGGCTTTCTTCTTTTGCAAGGAATTCCTTACTGTTCACTAGAAAAATTTAAGCATTTTATTATCTTTGTTACTCTGGCACCCAAGATTACATATGGCACATCTACAATCTTAAAATCTGAAAATGTAAGGGAGGTGGATAGAAGAGATCTTACAGTGCAAAGCACAAATGCTGGAAAAGCACACGGAGAACAACATTTTAAATTATTCAGTGGATGCAGTGAACTGTTAAAGTCAAATAGGGCTCTCACATGTCTTTCACTTGCTTATAAACATTCACTTTTTATCTCCTATCTTCTTGGTTTCAGCTGTCTCAATGTTATACTTACCAGCAAGACTACGAATATCATTTATAAAATGTTTCCTTTTTGGCTGCATCACAACACTGTCTGTGTTTTCTGAAATGCAAAATCATGATACTATAATGTAAAACTTAGTTACATGTCCATATTGTTCATTATGTATTTCAATAATGAAAACCAAGTAAGTCATTTAAAAGAAATATACCTTTTCCTTTATGTGGTTTTGGATTTCGGTATACAAATCGATCCAAGAATCTCATTAGTGTGAAATCTTGCAGTGGATCCCCTGAATAGTGAATATAATTTCCCTGAAAAGGGGTTGAGAGGAATTGTTTAAGAATTCAGCTCAAAGGCATAAGTATACAATAATGACACTTCAAATCTCCTTCTCATGCACATTTGAAAAAATTAACACTGCTGATTTTATGGATAGGTAACTAGTAATAATGTAACCATCTAGCCATTAACTAGCAGCCAAACCTTGAAAACAGCTAGGAGGGCTAGAATGTAATGAACATCTGTTGTGATTTTCTTATTCTTGTCTGAATATTTTACTTACCTGAAGGATGGTTTTTGCAAAAAGGGATACAGAAGGATGAAAATGCTCAGATAACTAAAAAGAAAAATGTGAATAATGTCAGTATTTCTAAGGTTAACTCTTGCTATTATTTAACAGAAGCCAAAACATTGAACTTAAACCAATAAATACATTAGAAAAGTGATCTTACAGCATCTTGCTCTCAATACCATTTTATACATTTAAAGATTAAAGAATCCAACTTCTTTCATTTATTTATTTATTTATTTTTTGACAGGCAGAGTGGACAGTGAGAGAGAGAGACAGACGAAGGTCTTCCTTTGCCGTTGGTTCACCCTCCAATGGCCGCCCCGGCTGGTGTGCTGCGGCTGGCGCACTGCGCTGATCCAATGGCAGGAGCCAGGTACTTATCCTGATCTCCCATGGGGTGCAGGGCCCAAGCACTTGGGCCATCCTTCACTGCACTCCCGGGCCACAGCAGAGAGCTGGCCTGGAAGAGGGGCAACCGGGACAGAATCCGGCGCCCCGACCGGGACTAGAACCCGGTGTGCCAGCGCCGCAAGGCGGAGGATTAGCCTAGTGAGCCACGGCGCCGGCAGATCTTTTATTTAAATGAGTTATAAGATTGATACCATATTTTACATTACAACAAAAATAACTAAGTACTTAATAGTTCATTTAAAACAATGATAAACCCACTATGTATTAATATAAATAGCACATTTATGAAAAATAATCCAAGAAAAAAAATAGTGAGAAGAGTAGCATTATTTTACAGTGTTGTAAATCTCTTTAATGTCTGGCTTTCTAGAAGACAGTAGACCGCGGCTCGCTAGGCTAATCCTCCATCTTGCGGCGCTGGCACACCGGGTTCTAGCCCTGGTCGGGGCACTGGATTCTGTCCCGGTTGCCCCTCTTCCAGGCCAGCTCTCTGCTGTGGCCAGGGAGTGCAGTGGAGGATGGTCCAAGTGCTTGGGCCCTGCACCCACATGGGAGACCAGGAGAAGCACCTGGCTCCTGCCTTCGGAGCAGCGCGGTGAGCCGGCCGCAGCGCGCCGGCCACGGCGGCCATTGGAGGGTGAACCAATGGCAAAGGAAGACCTTTCTCTCTGTGTCTCTCTCACTGTCCACTCTGCCTGTTAAATAAATAAATAAAAAAAAGACAGTAGATGCTTTTTCTGTTGCTACACTGTCATTTTATTTGGAATATATGAAGAAAGTCTGGCCTCACACAGATGTGTAGCTGGAAAAAGGACGATATATTAATAGTGCATATTTTTAGATTACACCAAAACAAGGTTAGTTTATGATTCAGAATCTGAAACAATACTCAATTGGGTTTTTGCACTAGCCACTTGCATTTCATTATACATTACCATGAAGTCTGCACTGTTAGTATCACCACTACTATTAGAAAAGGTTTTCACATACTGAGAAACAATCAAGTTCAAGGCAGTGGTTACAAGATTTCTAAATTTTAAATATTTCCTTGAAAGCTTGATTAATTCATTGCAAGAAAGAAGTGTCAGTTATTTTGCCTCAAACAATAGGTTCAATTTATTAATCTTCAAAAATTTACCTCCCAAATACCCAGTTCAGAATAACTGGGTTCTGTATTTCATGCAAAAGCAGCTGGCTGAGCCTGCAACAACCACACAATTATGCCACCTTAAGGCAGGACATAGCCTTCACATTTCAGTGTGTAGTAACAGTGTGGTATGCGTCCTTGTTATACATGCACACAGCATACTAAAAAGATGTACTTCAAACATTAAGATAATAAAATCAGTAAATTTCCCTGCTTTTTCACTCAAGTATAGGAACTTTTTTTTTTTAACTGCAATTATGTGCCAATGAAGAATATAGTGGCTTCCAGTATAGCTTGGTGCTAATTTATTTCTTTAAATCATTCATGCTGATGTTAACAGGGACAAAATGACATTCTGGTGTTACTAGGTCTATAGCTCTGACCCTGCAGACTCATGAAAGTGTGTCAGGCACCTTTAGGTGTATGACCACACTTTGAGAACAGCTGCACAGAAAAATACTTACTGGGTTACAAAAGAAAGAAAGGTCTTTTTTTTTTTTTTTTTTAATTTATTTATTCATCTGAAAGGCAGAGTTACAGAGAGGCAGAGAGAGAGGGATAGAGAAGAGAGGTATTCCATCTACTGGTTCATTCCCCAAATGGCCACGATGGCCGGAGCTAGGTAGATCCAAAGCCAGGAACCAGGAGCTTCCTCTGGGTCCCCCATGCAGGTGCAGAGGCCCAAGCACTTGAACCATCTTCCACTCCTTTCCCAGGCCATAGCAGAGAGCTGGATCAGAAGTGGAGCAGCCGAGACTCGAACCGGCACCCATATGGGATGCCAGTACTGCAGGTGGCAGCTTTACTCACTACTCCACAAGAAAAGTCTTCAGAAAAATGAATTCTACTTATGCATGTAAATACTAACTACATTTGCAAAGAACTTATGTCATCACAGAATGTCTCTTGAGATATATAATGCATTAAAGCAAAATTTAGTCATTTGAGATGTTATTTTTTTTTTTTTTTTTTTTTTTTTTGACAGGCAGAGTGGACAGTGAGAGAGAGAGACAGAGAGAGAAAGGTCTTCCTTTGCCGTTGGTTCACCCTCCAATGGCCGCCGCTGCAGCCGGCGCACCGCGCTGATCCTGGCAGGAGCCAGGAGCCAGGTGCTTTTCCTGGTCTCCCATGGGGTGCAGGGCCCAAGCACCTGGGCCATCCTCCACTGCACTCCCTGGCCATAGCAGAGAGCTGGCCTGGAAGAGGGGCAACCGGGACAGAATCCGGCGCCCCAACCGGGACTAGAACCCGGTGTGCCGGCGCCGCAAGGTGGAGGATTAGCCTATTGAGCCACGGCGCCGGCTAAGATGTTATTTACAATAATCTACCAACAAAACACTTATGGGGCCAGGGCTGTGGTGGAGCAGGTAAAGCTGTCGCCTGTAGTGCCGGCATGCCATGTGGGTGCCGGCTGAGTCCTGGCTGCTCCACTTCCAATCCTGCTTTCTGCTATGGCCTGGGAAAACAGTAGAAGATGGCCCAAGTCCTTGGGCCCCTGCACCTGAACGGGAAGACCCAGAGGAAGCTCCTTGCTCCTGGACTTGGATGGGCACAGCTCTGGCTGTTTGGCCAATTGGGGAGTAAACCAGCGGACAGAGGAACTCTCTCTCCCTCCCTCTCTCTGCCTCTCCTTCTCTCTCTCTGTAACTTACCTTCAAATAAATAAATAAATCTTTAAAAAAATAAAGAACATTTATTTATAAACCATGTACAGCATCTTAATTTTACATGCATATAAGTTAAGATTTTCTACAAGATGAACACCTCACAAGGAATGTTCCCCCAAATGTGGAAATATTTAACTCCTATATTTATCATTTGTAAGAAAAATGAAGACTTCAAGGTGTTAAGTTCATGAAGGCCAAAAATGTACACACAAATGGATTAAAAGATAATGTGAAATTACTTTACCTTTTTGAGTTCCCAAAGACTTGTATTTTCAGCTCCACAGAACAAAGGGTTTCTACTGCATGGGTCATATGTATTTAACTGTTTGCCACCTATGAACAAAGATTAGTATTTCTAAAATGCTTCACTACAAGCCCAAGAAGTCATTAAAACCAATACTATTAGAGCTGGCGCTGTGGCACAGGTTAATCCTCTGCCTGCAGCACTGGCATCCCATATGGGCCCCAATTCTAGTCCCAGCTGCTCGTCCTCTGATCCGGCTTTCTGCTATGGCTTGGGAAAGCAGGAGAAGGTGGCCCAAGTCACTGGGTCCCTGCACCCGCATAGGAGACCTAGAAGAAGCTCCTGGTTCCTGATTGGCCCAACTCTGGCCATTGTGACCATTTGGGGAGTGAACCAGCAGATAGAAGACCATTCTCTCTGTCTATAAGTCTACCTCTCAAATAAATAAATAAAATAAAATAAACCCCCAAACCAAAAATACCCAACACTATTAATGTTCTCAGATACATCTAATTTTCAACATTTTTAGGCAGCCTAGATTTCAAACTCCAAGACCCTTCAAGAATTTATCTTGACATCCAAGCTAGCCTTTATTGTTGAATTAAGTCAATAGGATGTTTATCTGAAGTCCTAAAAGTACCCTTCAAAACTTCTTCCTTTTCCAGTAGTAAAAAAGGTACCTATTTCTGGGTCAAAGGGTCATAAATATTAAGATGGAAATAAACTGAAGATGGAAGAGGCTGAAAGTCTTTTGGAACTTTACAATGTTCCAAATATTTATTGCTAAAGTGTGCTCATAAACTATTCTCACTTGGAAGATTTTATATACCTTCATGTTTTCAGAAACTCAGAATAAAAGAAAATCAAAAGATTCTGAAGCCCATTATGAGCTGTCTGCCACACAGTGCATATGCTAGCTATCCTAGTGAGCACTCTCAGCTTTGTCTTCGGGCATCCAGTGAACTCTACTACAACTTTTTTGGTGGCTCTCAGACTTTTCTTCTGTACTTCACAAACTGAAACTTGGAGATGAAATGGGCCTATTCCACATTTCTTGATTCTCAAGGCTGGTATTCTTTATAGCCTCATATGAGGACGCTACATTTTGAAGATGTCCTTTGGCTCTAAAGTTGACACAAATCACAATATATAACCAAATATTTCTGTTTAGAAATCAAATGTTGGTGTACACTATATTTGGACATCTTCAGGTATTCCTTGTTTGAGGTCTTACATTTAGAGATAAAGACCAGGAAACCAAAATTGGTTCAAAGGTATAAACTTTTAATTAGGGGCTGGCACTGTAGTGTAGCAGATAAAGCCACATAGCACCAGCCTCCCATATGGGCGCTGGTTCAAGTCCTGGCTGCTCCATTTCCAATCCAGCTTCCTGCTAATGGCCTGGGAAAAGCAGCGGAGTATGGCCTAAGTGTTTGGGCCCCTATAACCTACATAGGATATCTGTTTAAAGCTCTTGGTCCCTGGCTTCAGAGACCCAGTGCTTAGCTGTTGCAACCATCTGCAGAGTGAACCAGCAGATGGAAGATCTCTTTTTCTGTCTCCATCTCTCTAAGTCTTTCAAAAATAAAATAATTTTTTTAAAAAAATTTCCTTCTGAGGTCTTTTTGATGAAAGCTCTCATTTTTAAGAAAACAGTGATTTTTTTTTTTTTTTTTTTTGACAGGCAGAGTGGACAGTGAGAGAGAGACAGAGAGAGAAAGGTCTTCCTTTTGCCGTTGGTTCACCCTCCAATGGCCGCCGCTGCAGCCGGCGCACCGCGCTGATCCTGGCAGGAGCCAGGAGCCAGGTGCTTTTCCTGGTCTCCCATGGGGTGCAGGGCCCAAGCACCTGGGCCATCCTCCACTGCACTCCCTGGCCATAGCAGAGAGCTGGCCTGGAAGAGGGGCGACCGGGACAGAATCCGGCGCCCCAACCGGGACTAGAACCCGGTGTGCCGGCGCCGCAAGGTGGAGGATTAGCCTAGAAAACAGTGATTTTTAAAATGGAATAGTTTTAACTTGTATGATGATCAAAGAAGAAACAAATTCACTGGTTTAAAAATGCAACAGATAATTTAAAGACTTAAACAAACAAACAAAACAAAAAACCCCTCACCTTTCAAATTATCAATATGTACCCAGGAAGCAACTGCTGGTTTTTTGGTCTCTGTATCACTTTCATACATATTTTCCTCTGTCTCAGCTTTCTTCACTGTATCTGCTTCTGTTTGTTTGTCTGCATCAGTGAATTTTTCTATGTCATCTTCATCTCTGATGTCAATAAAATTTTCTTCATCATCAGACTCCTAAACAGAAAATGGTTTAATAAATCCCTGTTAAGCAGTTGGAAGTTGCAAAAAAAGTCTATATTCAATTTGGTGTTGCAAAGTTTCAAAGGCAATTGGATTTTTGACAATTCTGGTGAAACATCAATAGATTATATTTAGCATGAGAGAAGATCACAAACTTATTTCTAAACATGACAGGTTCTGAGTCAAGAAGCCCTGACTTATTACTTGAAACAATTAGCCCTCAAATTAATTTCTGATGTATTGTAAACAGATACTATTTCCAGACAGTTTCCATTTCACGATTGAGGAAACAGGCCTACCAGACCTACTACTCTGTAATCTTCCATAACTGTCTCATGTAACTTCAGTTCCTACTGTAGTACAGTTCATTATCATTAGATGGGTCAAGTGCCATGTCCACCTAGTAAAACTGTATACCTGATACTAGGCTCCAAGCCTCATTCCAGAACTCAAATTCTTATATGTCCCAGTGATCTAAGCTATTGTCACTGAAGAAAAAACAAAAACAATCAGTATCTTTCAGCTATTATAAAATATACTGGAGAGCCAGCACTGTGGCATAGTAGGTTAAGCCTCCGCCTGTGGCACCAGCATCCCATATGGCCACCAGTTTGAGTCCTGGTGCTCCACTTCTGATCCAGCTCCCTGCTGATGGTCTGGGAAAGCAGTAGAAGATGGCCAAGTGCTTGGGCCCCTGCACCTGCATGGGAGACCCAGAAGAAGCTCCTGGCTCCTGAATTCAGATCGGCTCAGCTCTAGCCATTGCAGCCATTTGGGGAGTGAACCATCGAATGGAAGACCTCTCTGTCTGTAACTATGCCTCTCAAATAAATAAATAAATCTTAAACAAACAAACATACCGGAGAATCATCTAGTTGACTTCTTAAACCTGGTTTTGCTTTGAGGATTTCAGATACAAGATATAAAGCTCCACATATGAATGGTGGCATCTGTGCACAGGTAATCTGAAGCAACCTCTTCACAAAAGCCTTTACCCGGCGCAACATGATGTCAGCTTTCAGAGATTTGTAGATCAGGTTAAGAAACATAGCTTGCTTGGAACACATCCTCAACCCTGGATCCAACATCTTCCTAATAAGGCAAAATCAAGATCGAATGTTTATTCATGAAATGTCTCTACAGCCAGCAGTCACTACAAACTTCATCTTAGGGATAACTTTCCTGCTTGTTTTACAACAGAAGACCATTTCTACCCTAAGAGGTAAAAGGAGAGTCAATGATGAGAACAGAATAAATGCTGATGGTATGGGTGTTGGTAGGGTATGAAGAAGTGCTTCTTGCATGGTATGGTTTTTTTTCTCTTTACCAAGTGGTATTCTCTTCTCTAAACCCACAGGGCATAAACCTAATGGTCTAATTGTGAAACACATGCAGAACACCACCTGAAAAGTCACTCTAAAACCAAATAATGACAACAGACCTCTGAAAGCAGTGACCTTGATCTGGGGTTTTGTCTTTAATTACCTATTACTTGGATGACCGGAGGCAGCCCTCACAAGCTCAAATGAAGACCATATACGAATAGTAGAAAACTGTGAGGACTTCAGAGAATTTCTAATTCAACATACTCATGCATAGCATTTCTTCCTACAGGCATTACTTTCTGCCCAGAATGTTCTTCCCCAACTCTCTGCATGTCCACAGTATCTAAAATTAACATTTCTACATTCCTGTCACTCCCATGTTTAGGTTCGTCAGTTTCCTACACGATTCCCTGCCTTTTCTCGCAAGATCCAACAAAAAAGGTGCTGTGCCTGTTATTTACTGTTGTAACCCAAGTGCCTGGCACTTAACAAGTGCTTATTATCCGTTAAATGAATAAGTTAAATTTCTACAGTAAGTTGTTGGGTATTGCTCACTCTTAGTAGGAATCCAAACCAAATTTTGGATTATGTGTCTTGCAGGAAAATCCCTTCCTTATCTCCATTTCTCCCCATTAATTCTACCACTGACCTGTGAAGCAACACAAAATAACCTAACTTCTACATGACAGTCTTTTGAATACTTGAATCTATATAACTATTATGTGTCCTCTTCTCCCCAAATCTCTCTTCTATAGGCTGCTCAACCATGATCTCATATAATTTTAAAGTTCTATTTCTATCCCAGGTGCTGAATCTTAAGAGATGTCTGAAGTGGTCTGAACCACCTTAGAATTGACAAAATCCTCCAGATTATTCTAATAACATGTGGAACCATTACTCCTTTTGTCCTAAGCACTTCCATAAACTGTTTCCAAATAATGCAGGTTGAATACTGAAATCGAAAACATTAAAAAAATATTATTTACTTATTTGAAAGGAAGAGAGAGTGAGAGAGTGAGAGTTAGGCCAGCGCCATGGCTCAATAGGCTAATCCTCTGCCTTGTGGCACCGGCACACAGGGTTCTAGTCCTGGTCAGGCGCCAGATTCTGTCCCGGTTGCCCCTCTTCCTGTCCAGCTCTCTGCTGTGGCCCGGGAGTGCAGTGGAGGATGGCCCAGGTCCTTGGGCCCTGCATCCGCATGGGAGACCAGGAGAAGCACCTGGCTCCTGGCTTCGGATCAGCGCAGTGTGCCGGTCCCAGTGCACCGGCCGCAGTGGCCATGGCAGGGGGGTGAACCAAGGGCAAAGGAAGACCTTTCTCTCTCTCTCACTGTCCACTCTGCCTGTCAAAAATAGAAAGAAAAAAAAAAGAGAGAGAGAGAAAGAGAGAGTATCTTCTATCCAATAGCCAGGGCTGGATCAGGGTCAAGCCAGGAGCCAGAAACTCCATCTGAGTCTCCCATTTGGCTGGCAGGAACCCAAGTTCTTGGGCCATCAACTGCTGCTTTGCCAGATGCATTAGTAGGAAACTGGACTGGAAGTGGAACAGGTGGGATTGAGCCAATGGTAGGACATGGGAAGCCATTGCAAGCCGCAGCTTAACCTGCTGTACCATAACGCTGGCCTCGGAAATCTGAAATTTAAGAGTGCCGTGTTGGTATTCAAATTTCAGATTTTGGAGTTTGGATTTTGAGAGACTCAGCCAGTGAAGTCTATACAAATATTCCAAAATCCACAAACTCCTAAATCTGAAGCACTTCTGGTCCTAAGCATTTCAGACAAGGGATAGTTAAGCTGTATTAAGACATGAAAATATTTAGGCTTATGAACAGCATTTCATATTGCTCTGCAAACTCAGTTCTCCCAACTGTCAGTTCTGTAATTCTAGAGCTTCTGGTGGTATACTTTATTAAGTCTGCATTATTCAATGTTTGGTCTTCAATTTTCTCTCTTCATATTTAATTTTTCAATCCACTTTACAATTTATTTTTTATAATATATTCCACTCCACATCACCAGAAACATTTGAGAATTTATCTTCACCATCTGACAGACCATGTTCCTGAAGTTTTTGATAAATCAAATTTTTGTATACAAAATCATGTCAATTTATTAAAACCAAGAGCAAGTAAGTTTTTTAAGAAGGCTTAACAGTTCTGTAAGAAAAGCTATCTGTGAAAGCTCTCAGCAAAGAACATAGGAACATACTCTTCCTCAGAAATGTTAGACTGTCATGTTAAATGGACTCATGTTGAATGAATATGGCAATGTATGTTTTCTAGTAGATTCCAAGTATTTTTTAAAAAAATCAGTAGCTCCCAGGGCTTGTGCTATGACTCAGCAGGTAAAAGCCCCAGCCTGCAGCGCCAGCATCCCATATGGGCGCCAGTTCAAGTCCCAGCTGCTCTACTTCCCATCCAGCTCTCTGCTATGGCCTGGGACAGTGGAAGATGGCCCAAGTCCTTGGGCCCCTGCACCCATGTGGGAGACCTGGAGGAAGCTCCTGGCTTCGGATGGGCACAGCTCTGGCCACTGCAGCCATTTGGGGAGTGAACCAGTGGATGGAAGACCTCTCTCTCTCTCCCTCTCGCTGTCTTTAACTGCCTCTCAAGTAAATAAATAAAATCTTAAAAAAAAAAAACAGTAGCTTCCAAGACTCTCAAAAGTTCAACAAAAACAAACAAGGATTCCCAAGCTTCTATATTTTCAGCCTTGGAACTTTTCCAAACTTAAAAATGTCAAGTATCTATTACTTCAAAAACTCTGCAGACTCCTCAGAGTTGTGGAAATGCTCCTGAAGTTCTTTTTAGTGTCCCAGAGCAATCAATGCCACCAAACATCATGAATTCCAAAGCCAGTCTACCCGGATTTGGCTCCTCGCTGAATCTCTTAATATCTGTATCACCCTGCACAAATCACTGTACCTCAAACCAGACAGCTGTTGAGAGGATTAAATGAAAGAAATATGCACAAGTACAGCTGTCAGCATTTACACAGCATTTACTGTGTTAGGCACTGTTACACACTGAACATACATAGGAAGATTATATAGGTTAACATGTGCATTAGCTCATCATTCATTACGGTCCCAATTTTGTCATTTACTAGCTGCATAGCCTTAGACAATTTTCATATTAACTGTTAAGAGGTGCTTTCCTTTCCATTTTACAAATACATTGAGGCACAATAAAATGCAATTAACTATATCTATGAATAAGTTTTTTTTTTAAAAAAAGATTTATTTATTTACTTGAAATGCAGAGTTACAGAGAAAAGGAAGGCAGAGGCAGAGAGACAGAGAGAGAAAGAGGGAGACAGAGAGATCTTCTATCTACTGGTTCACTCCCCAAATGGCTCTAATGGCCAGGGCTGGGCTAGTCTGAAGCCAGGAGCCAGGAGCTTCTTCCAGGTCTCCCTTGTAGATGCAGGGGCCCAAACACTTGGACCACCTTCTGCTGCTTTCCCAGGTACATTAGCAGACAGCTGGATTGGAAGTGGAACAGCTGGGACGTGAACTGGTGCCCATATGGGATGCTGGTGCTACAGGGGGCAGTTTACCTGATACACCACAATGCCCGCCTCTACCAGTAGGGTTTTTTTTTTTTTATATAAGATTTTTTATTTATTTATTTGACAGGCAGAGTTAGACAGTGAGAGTGAGAGTGAGAGTAAGAGTGAGAGAGAGAGAGAGAGAGAGAAAGATCTTCCCTCTGTTGGTTCACTCCCCAAATGGCCGCTAAGGCCAGCGCTGCTCTGATCCGAAGCCAGGAGCCAGGTGCTTCCTCCTGGTCTCCCATGCGGGTGCAGGGCCCAAGCACTTGGGCCATCCTCCACTGCCTTCCTGGGGCCAAAGCAGAGAGCTGGACTGGAAGAGGAGCAACCGGGACTAAAACCTGGTGCCCATATGGGATGCTGGCGCCACACGAGGATTAGCCAAGTGAGCCACGGCGCTGGGGCCTACCAATAGGGTTTTTAAAGAGGATTAAGTAACTTGCTCAAAGCTACATAGCAAACTCATGGCCAGGACTCAAACCAAGTTGATGGTTTAAGTCTAAGATATTATCTACCACTTTACATTTTCTCACTTGCTACAGATATGTAAACTTATATAAGTGAATTACAAGGAAATAAATTCTTGAACATAACTTGTTGGTGTACTTGAATAGTTCTGAAGGATTTGCACATTGCTCAAAAATATCATACTTCAATGGGTGAGTTACAACTGCCATGTTCAGCAAATAAAATCTTAACCTCCCTGTTCAACTGCAACCTCCAACACTCTGCATCTGACATAATTTGTTAATGCTTCTAGGGGTTGGGACTTTTGTTCAGCTGTCACATCCTGAGCATGTGGCACATGGGCAGCCCAGGGAAGCATCCAAATATGCTTGCTGAATGAATTACTAAATGGCTGTGTGAAGGACAGGAGGGCGGAGATACAGAAATGAGGATACAGAAGCTTCACTTACACCTGCAGACCTATTTTACTTAGCATTCCAGAAGATTTAAAATAGAGCAAGAAGTTAACTTTGGATATCAGGTGGCATGGATACTTTTTGGTATTTCAACAGCTTCTCAAAATAGAAAACAATGTATTCAAACCATCTAATATAGTTTGTGTTCATCAAGGAAACAAAGAACAAGTTACTTAATGTTGGTGAGTAGCAAGTTGCTAAGAAGGGTCTGAAATCAGTTTTCGAACTTTTTCTCTTGCCCCACAGAGGGTCACTGCATGTCCTATACTCAAGTTTTTCTTCACATTCATATATTGGAATGCTTAGTACTTACCTGTATAATGCTGTGTAATATCGATCTGATATTGTCTGCTGAGAATTCATCACTTGGAAAAGCAGCATTAAAGCCTGCACGCTGGTGTTAAAATTCACAACATGCAGCACTTTAAACAGCGTGTCAATCTGCTCCCTCACTTTATCATCACCAGCCTGGGCATAAGGGTATGCCCTATTCACACCTGTTAAAAGGGCACTAAGCATCTTTGACTCAATATCTTTTTTCTTGACATAAGTCCGAAAAAAACAAAAATAAAGAGTTATTAATTTGCTAGCCAAATCACTTTCTTCATGGGAGAGGGCCATTTGATTTAAAAAACAAATTGCATAATATTGAGCTTTGGTGCTGATATTCGAGCGAAACAGTAGCCTTTCTACTTCACCACACACAACTCCTTTCATATTGGGATGTTTACAAAGTAAAGTCTCTAACAGATGAGAGGCTTTGGTGGCTATTCTGTTCTGAGGATCTCCCAGTTTATTTACCACCTGCACAAGCAGCGCCTTTTCTTCCTCCGGCTTGTTACAAAGCAGCTCATGTGCTGCTAGAAGGGCTCGAGTTTTAGTGGTTACTAAGGAATCGTGACTTAAAGTTTCTAAAACCTGCACAAATTCAGCTACTAAGTGTTTCAGCTGGTGTTCAAAATACCATAATATCAGTCTTCTATCTCTTGAGTCCTTGTTGCCACTGGACAGCAGTTCTAGTTTGCTGAAAGGACGCTGGCTGAAAATGCGGAGCTTCCGACTGTCCGGTAAAAGGTCTGTAATGAGTAGCTCTTTGAACGTATCCAAAGCCATGAGGCATTGCTGTTTGCTGCCCTTCTTTTTAACAAGGTTCACCAGAGTTTCTACAAACTCGAGCGTATGAACAGCATCCTCCTGAATAAGAAGAATCATGGCTGCCATTCTGTCACCTAGCGTCCCTGATGACACAATTACCTTCATCCAGGTAGAAGAGCCTCCCTTTTGATTGTTTGTTTTACTTTTGAATAAGTGGATTTCATGCTCATACAGCTTCTGAGCCAGGGTTTTGTACTTGGACACAACATCCCGAGGCTGGGGTTCCAAAGAGTATTCATTGCTATACTCCAGATCATACCATTTGCCTTCAGGCTTAAGTAACAATGTCTGTCTCTCAGAAAACTCAAAGATGTCCTGTTGTTTATCTTTCTTTACTTTTGGTGTGGTACTTTTGTTCTCATTAGAACATTCTGGTTTATTCTTATTTTTTACCTTACTGATGGATGTCTTTTCACTTTTGGTTTGATTTTGCTTTTTATTATCAACTTTAGATACTTTCACTTCTCTTTTGCTGGTACTTTCTTTTTCAACTGGTGCATCTTCTTCAATTAAAGATTTTGCATACTTGGCCAAACTAAGATTTTGAATAAATGCTTCCAATTCACCCTGCTGAAGGTCATCAATTGTTCCTTTTTTGCCTCCATCCACCACTTCTTCATTCTCATCCAAAGTAGCCAGCATAAGGTAATCTTGCTGCACAAAAACATAAAGTTAAAGCTATATTTTAAGAAAACCCAACAGTTTCTTTTAAATTAATGAAATTGAATTATGGTAATACTTGGGCTGCCGCTCTACTCCCAAATACTTCATGGATGAAAGGTTTAAATGTAAATAAAGCCATAAAATAATGGAAGAAAGCACCACATAACTAACAAAATAATTTCAGTACAGGGAAAGCATTTTCATATCTGACATGAGGGCCCACAAAGCAAAGCATCAGTATGTTCATTATTTTCTCACACACAAAAGGGACAGAAAAATCAAAAGGTAAATATAAAAAATACCAGCTACTCCTATCAAATTTGGCTTAACATGAAAGCTCCTAGACATCAATAAGAAAGTGGCAAACAGAGGCAAGTGTTATGGTACAGGGCATGAAGCAGCTGTCTGAGATGCCTATTTCCCACACCGGAGTGCCTGGGATCAAACTCTGCTTCCTATTCTGATCCAGCTTCAAGCTAATGCCCCTGGGAGAAGCAGATGATGACCCAAGTCACCCACCTGGGAGACCTGGCTTGCGTTCCCGGCTCCTTGCTCAAGCTTGGCCTAACTCTGGCTGTCATGGGCATTTGGGGACTGAACCAGGAGATGCAAGATCTCTTTCTGTCTCTCACTTTCCATTTGTCATTGTCTTTCTAATAAACATATCTTAAAAAAAAAAAAAAAGTGACAACCCAATGGAAAATTATATAGAGATGAACAGTTCGTAGGAAAAACTGTTCTAAAAAACTACAAATTTTCGGTTATCCAAATTGAAACAATGCTACATAAAAATTATGACAGGTGGTTAGGGGGAGGGTGTGGGAGGAAGGGTACTTTCATACATGGATGATATGAGTGTAAACTGGCACAACCTCTAAAGAGGTCAGTTTACCAACTTCAGAGCATACACATCCTTTGATCCAGTAGTTTCATTTCTACAAATTTAGATCACACATATCCCTAGAAATGGGGGGAAATATGCTTAACATTATTCACTATAGTATTACTT
This sequence comes from Oryctolagus cuniculus, assembly GCF_051225735.1. Lineage (NCBI taxonomy): Eukaryota > Metazoa > Chordata > Mammalia > Lagomorpha > Leporidae > Oryctolagus > Oryctolagus cuniculus. The sequence continues at coordinate 170,779,092 of NC_142868.1, read as the reverse complement.
AAAATAACAAAAAGACTGGCAACAACTTAAAATCCACAATAAATGGCTGGTTAGATGCAAAATATGGGTAGCTCTATGCACCATGGTACTATCTGTGTAAAACACAACACATATATATATATATATATTACATATGTAACTGTGTATTTGCTTGGAGAGGTACAGAATATTCATAGAAGATAAAAAACGCACTTGAAGAAATAAGTGTTCCCCAGAAGGGAAATGCCTGTTTAGAGATAAAAGTGGGAAAGGAGGCTTTTCACCACATAACTCTTTCCTCCTATAATTTTTGTTTCCTGTTTTTATATCACCTACTAAAACATTATATATAACCCAAGTCCAGAGCACACTGTGTAGGCTGCATTGGTCCTGCCTCTAACCTGCCTTCACTCACAAGAGTATATATATATAAAAAAAAGCCAAATCTTATCATGTATTTGCTTAAACATCTCGCAAAGATTTCGCATCAAATTTACAGCAAAAGCCGGCCCTCTTACTCCTGAGCCTATTTGTTGCTACTCTCTCCTTACCTCACCCTGCTTCAGCTACGCGGCATCTGCACCGCTCAGGGGACATGTCAGACACTCCCGCCTCCCTGCATTCGCTGTGCCATCTGACTAGACTGCACGCTACTTCTCCTTCAGGTTCTTGCTAAAACACCTCGGTGATGCGGCCCCGATCAAGTCACTTCAAACGGTACCGTCCGTCCTCTCTCATCCTCCTGGTTCACTCTTAAGCGGCCCAGAGCACTAACAGAAACGAGCATCCCTGGCGTTGAAAACATTCACGCCGCGAGGTCAGGACCGGGGAAAGTCCGTTCTCTCCGACCAGATGAAGTGACGGATGTTTCACGTCAACAGAAGGGGAGGATAGTCCACTACCCGAAAAAGGCATAAAAGATCAACCTGAAGGGTTCGATTCGTAAAAGGCAGTGGAGAGAAGTGCTGGAAATGCGACAAGCACATTCCGCGGCTGGGTGGTCCAGGATTCCTTTCCCTCTCGGCGCGAGCGGTGGGCTTTCCCCGGCCCCAGTCCCCGTTCCCCTGGGGCCCTCCGGCCCTTACTTTGGTGCCTCCGAGCCGTAACACTTCCTCCAGGGTGAACCCATTCTCGGCTTCTCCGCTATCATCCTCGTCCTCTTCGTCAGGATCGCCCACTGCTTCCTCCCCGCGCCAGGGCCGCTTGGCGTGGAACTCCAAACGCGCCTTGGGGGCAGCCATGACCAACGCGCCGCGCACGCAAGCGCCACAGCTCACTTCCGCTTGTCCCGTGACGTACTTCCTGCAGGGGGCGTGTTCTCTCCCGGAAATGGCTGCAATCCCCACCCCCCGGGGCGGTGCGTCCCCGGGCAGCCGAGCTCGGCATGAGCGTCCTGCTGCTGTCCGGTCGGGCTTGGCTGTGCTCTGCGGCGCGCGGGGGTAAGTGTCAGTGCTGCAGAACCCGTACTACTTGGGGTTCTGTCCCAGTTCTTCAGCTGGGGGCTTCTGGGGTCCGGACGCTCACATCCAGCTTGAGGCACTCTGGGTGGAGAGGAGTCTGGCCGCAGACGCCGGGGGGCTGCGTGGTGGGGGGAGAAGTCTCGACGCGCTTGGGCGTCCTCCGCACGGAGTCAGCCTGTGGGGTAAGGGTTAACGAAGTTGGGTTGAAAGGTGCTTGCTCGTGTGAAGACTGATATTCTCAATGGACCTGTTTAATCTGTTTTCTTCCCCAGTCTTTCCCTGTCTTTGGAGAGGGAAATGCTTTTGCACTGGGAATGAGCGGGCAGAAAAGAACCCGACGACGCCAATGCTGCGGCATCTGGTGTATAAAATAAAGTCCACTGGCCCCATCACTGTGGCCGAGTACATGAAGGAGGTGTTGACCAATCCAGCCAAGGTATGGGTCGGGGAGCCTAAGGATCGGCCGGTGCCGGCAGGTTTGCAAGGTGGGGTCAAGGCAGGGAGGCCTGAAGGTCCGCAGCCGCGCTCGGGGGTACCTAGGGAAGAGCCATCCCCGAAGACGTGGGAGTGGGTAAATTAATCTGTCAGTCGTCAGGGCTGGGTCACGTCGGCGGCAGCGCCTGAGAGCAGAGGGCAAGCTCCAAGGGTGTTTCAGAAGCAGAGTGAAGCCGCTCGGGTTTCTGTGGGGAGGGGCGGATGACTTTCCTGCAGTGCTGCTGGTGCATGGTGCATCGTCGCTGTTGGAGAAGGAAGTGCGGAGGGGGAGACCAGCTGCCTGGAATGCTGCCTGTGTCGGGATTCGGAAGCGTGTTGTATTCTGGTTTTCCTGAGAGTGGGGGGTCACGGTCGTTAGTGTTCTAGGGTGAAGCAGAGTCGCAGCTTTCTGACCTGCAAGCCCTACGGAGGCATTTGGGGAAAGCCTGTAGCCCTTTAGTTTGGAATATCTCACGTGTTGCTGGGTTGAGATGTGACATGGGGAATTCTGGGGTTGGGTTGGCCTATTGCAGTTGGATGTGGTGGAGTGACTCCTGCGCCCAGGGGTGTGTTAAAGGCAGGGGTCTTTAATGCCTGTGGGCAATGGCTGTGAGGGGGAGGCCTCACCTAGTGTGGTGGTAGTGGAAATGGGGTGACAAGTGGGTGACGGCGTTTGCTAGTGGATTGGTGTGGCAGGGTGAAAGAAAAGGTAGATTCATGACTGATTTCTGGATTTTTAGCTTGAGCAATTGATTGGGTGATGGTCGTGTTTTTGGTGTTGAGATTGAGACAAGAGGATTACGTTTGTAGGAGTCCTGAGAAAAGGATCTATATCAGGTGCTGAGTCTTACGCATACTGTGATGGCAATGATATTCAGGTGGAGATAGTAAGGGGGCAGTTGACTGTTAAGCGTGGAATTCAGGGGCCAGCACTGTGGCCTAGCAGGTAAAGCTACTGCCTGCTTCTTCCCATTTGGGTCCAGTTCTGGCTGCTCTACTTCTGATTTGGCTCCCTGCTAATGTGCCTGGGAAAGCAGAGGAGGATGGCCCAAGTACTTGGGCCCCTGCACCCACGTGGGAGACACAGAAGCTCCTGGCTCCTGGCTCTGGATCCGGAAGAAGCTCCTGACTTCAGACCAGTCTAGCTCTGGCCTTTGCGGCTCTTTGGGAAGTGAACCAGCAGATGGAAGACTTCTCTCTTTCTCTTTCTCTCTCTCTTTCCCTTTCTGTAACTCTGCCTTTCAAATAAATAGATCAAGGGGCTGGCGCTGTGACCCAGCGGGTTAAAGCCCTGGCCTGAAGCACCAGCATCCCATATGGGCGCTGGTTCTAGTCCCAGCTGCTCCTCTTCTGATCCAGCTCTCTACTATGGCCTGGGAAAGCAGTAGAAGATGGCTCAAGTCCCTGGGCCCCTGCACCCACGTGGGAGACACAGAAGAAGCTCCTGGCTCCTGGCTCCTGGCTTTGGATCAGCACAGCTCCGGCTGTTGCGGCCAATTAGGGAGTGAACCATCGGATGGAAGACTTCTCTTTCTGTCTTCTACCTCTCTCTGTAACTCTGTCTTTCAAATAAATAAAATAAATAAATCTTTAAAAAAGGGTGGAATCCAGAGGAAAGACTGGAGATGAGTAAATTTGGTTGTCATCAGTATGTACATGGTGTTAAATGGCAGAGAACCAGGGAGAAAGGACCTACAAAAAGGCAGGCCTCCCAGTAGTAAGATTTGGAATAAGTCCGGAATTCACGATTGAGGTCTGACAAAGATTTATTTATTTGAAAGCAAGGTGTGAGAGAGGTAGGTGCTGGCTTACTTCCTAAGTGATCTCAACTGCTAAGGCTGGGGCTGAGGCTGAGCCAGGAACCTGGAACTCCATCAGTGTCTCCCACACGGTTGCCGGGGCCCAAACACTGGGGCTGTCTTCCACTGTTTTCCCAGGTGCGTTAGCAGGGAACTGGATTAGCAGTGGAGCAGCTGGGACTGGATCTGGCACTCCTGTGGGATGCCAGCATCACATTCAGTGGCTTAACCCATTGTACCACAATGCTGTCCCTAGAGTTGGGGTCCTTACCCAAGAGACTCTTGATAGAAATGATTGGCCTCATGAACTTGGATGGGAAAAAATTTATGCCATTATTTTTATTGACTTACAACTGAAATTTAGCATTTCTTCTGTTATGAACTCAGGTAATGAGCAATATCTGTGACTTTGTCATCAGTGAAAATTGCTGATACTATTGCAGTACATCTGATATCGTCACAATACAGTGGTCATCACAGGCTTCTCAAAGTACCACTGTGCTCATTTCTACTTCAAAAACCTCATTAATCATTAGGTCTTTAGCTTGATTTTTTTAACTTTAATTTTTTATTTTTTGACAGGCAGAGTGGACAGTGAGAGAGAGAGACAGAGAGAAAGGTCTTCCTTTGCCGTTGGTTCACCCTCCAATGGCCGCCGCGGCCGGCGCACCGCACTGATCCAATGGCAGGAGCCAGGTACTTCTCCTGGTGTCCCATGGGGTGCAGGGCCCAAGCACTTGGGCCATCCTCCACTGCACTCCTGGGCCACAGCAGAGAGCTGGCCTGGAAGAGGGGCAACCGGGACTAGAACCCGGTGTGCCAGCGCCGCAAGGCGGAGGATTAGCCTAGTGAACCGCGGCATGGGCTTGATTTTGTTTTTTAAAATACTTGTAAAGAAGTATATATATAACCTTTCATTATATCATACCTTTAAACACTTGATAAATATTCAGTTGATTTCTTCTGTCATTCTGTGTGTTTTAAGTTCTGTGCATATAAAAACATTTTATGAAAGGATCTACTGTAGGCTTCACTAAGCTACTGCAGTGGTTTGTACCACATGGAGGAGTTGGACACTCCTGAAATGCTGACCTATGAAGGAAAAGAGGACAACTAGAAGGGAGATGCTGTGTGGAGTGGAAAGCAATATTTTTAAGATAGGAATGAGTTGATTTCTTTTTTTAAAGATTTATTTATTTATTTGAAAGGCAGAGTTAGAGAAGTCTTCCATCTGCTGGCCCACTCTCCAAATAGCTGCAATGGCTGGAGCCAGGAGCCTGGGGTTTCTTCTGCGTCTCCCACGCAGATGCAGGGGCCCAAGGACTTGGGCCATCTTCTACTGCTTTCCCAGGCCACAGCAGAGAGCTGGATCAGAAGTGGAACAGCTGGGACTCAAACTGGTGCCCATATGAGATGCTGGCACTGCAGGCAGTGGCTTTACCCACTGCACCAGAGCACTGGCCCCTTGATTTGTTTTAATGCTGAGGGGGAAATGGTGAAGCTGTCACAGAAGAGAGATGGTAAGAATGAGATGATAAGATGTTGAGTGAAGATGGCAACTCAGCACAGTGCAGGGGTTAGGAGTGGGTCAGAAGGGAAGGTGCAGGGATTTCACCCTGGTGAGTTCCTCGGTGAGAACAGGGGCAGGTGGGAAGCTGAGGAAGTATGCTTGTATAACATTCTCCCTTCCTGCCTGGGAACCGGAGCCTGTGTCACAGCAGAGAGTGAGGTGCTGGAGTGAGGGGCTTGTTTAACAGAGTTGTCAGTGCTTTTTGGAGATTTGACATTCTGTGAAAATTCAGGCCAGGATGCTAAGTGACACATAGTCCTGTCCCCCAGGGAACTGTTCTTTCTGGCGAAGAACACAGGTGCATGAGTCAGGTCAGGAAGGAAGCCCTGGAACAGGCTGGAGGACTGGAGGAGGAGGTTGGCGGAAGTGGATTTGAGTAGATTCAAAGGATGCGTGTAAGATTGCCAGGGAGAAACGAAGGGAGTAGGGTGCGACTTTTAATAACCTGGATGTGTGGACAAGTGGAGCTTATTTGAAAAAGAAAAGCTTTTAATTTGTGATGCATGCTTACGTAGAAAACGGTATAACTTGCAAGCATGCAGCTCGAGGAGTTTTCATCAAGTGGAGACTCTCATGTAACCAGCTCCCGGGGCAGAAGGCAGAACCTTATCAGTAGGCAAGGCTAGTTTGAAATGGAAAGTCAGGGTTGTGGAGAGGAGCCTGGAGGGGCAGGCAGGGTGTTAGTGTGTTAGGTTGTGGGAGCAGGGAGGGAGGAAGGGTGTGGAGTGTAGGGATAGAGTGCAGCACTCCCACCTTTAGTCAGAGTAACTTTTTTTTTTTTAAACCAGATCTGCAAGATAATGATTGATTTGTAAAATTTAAGTAAAGACACTATATTTATCCTTCTCAGCAGTATTTAGAGAAAGAAGTTTCCTGCTAGGCAATTATTTCATTATATACATTATTGTAAGAATTTGGAGGTGGTCTGAAAAGCCTTCTTTGAAATCAATTTGTTTTCTCTTTTTACTCAGGGATATTATGTGTACCGTGACATGCTGGGAGAAAAAGGAGATTTCGTTACTTCACCTGAAATAAGTCAGATCTTTGGGGAGGTAATATCCAATGTAAATTATGAAAGAAACTCATACTGTAGCTTGGGAGCAGATCAAATTGTATTTCTGTCACTGTCCTATAGACTGATTGATCACAGTTTTGGCTTTTTAGCATATACAGAGGAAATGGAAAGGCAATAGAGCAAGGCACATGGTGGTGAGGACATTTGAGAAGTTGATAGTTCACTCTGGAAAAGGTAATGGAGAGGTGAGAGGGACAGGTGAAGGGAAGAAGCAGAAGTACCTTTGATGAATTTAGAAACAGGTAGTGCACAAGATGCGTTAGAACCTTGGTATTAAACAACCAAGTATACCTAAGAGCCACTTAATTATTTAAATCAGGTGAATATGAAGAAATGGCATAATACCATTTCATATATGTATATTTGCTTTCAAATGCTAATACCTTTCCATAAGTGGTATCTTCTTACCTGTGTCCTGGGACTTTTATATCCCTTTATTAAGCTTCTAATGGTGTGTATTGTCACATGGCCCCTGTGAAGTTCCTGTGTGTGTATCCAAATATGTCCATGTTAAATAACCTAGATATGGTTGTTTGTAAATTTTGGGGGGGGGGGGGCACAGTGTGTGTAACTATGTGGAATCTTGTGGTATACTTTTATACTTTATATTTTAATTTTTTTTTCTGTGTCACAGCTGCTAGGGATATGGTTCATTAGTGAGTGGATGGCCACTGGAAAAAGTGCAGCTTTCCAGCTGGTGGAACTGGGCCCTGGTAGGGGAACCCTCGCAGGGGATATTTTGAGGGTGAGTAATAAGAGTGTGTCTCTAAGTCCAGTGTACGTTGTATTAGATTTTGGTTACCACAGCAAAATCCCTCAGGCGACTAACTTTGTAAACAGAAAAAGAATTTAGGCTTACAAATTCGGGGGTGCAAGTCCAAGATTGGGCAGCTGGTGAGGGTCCGGAAGGTAATTGCAGAGCTTCTGTGGAGGACGGGTTGCCTGGCAGGCCAGGAAGCAGGGGGGTGGGCTCAAACTCGGGCTTTGACATTGATCCATTTGTGTGAAGTCAGGACGTCACATGAAGACCACCTCCATGGAGCACAGCCCCACTGACCTCACTCCAGGGTCTCCTGTGAGGCCCCACCTCCTAAGAATTCCACCACCTGCCAGTAGTACCACCCTAGGGACCAAATCTTATTTTTTAATTTGTCTGAAAGGCAAAGAGACACTGAGAGAGACTGGGACAGCACAGATGCCCACAATGGCCAAGGCTGGGTCAGCCCAAAGCCAGATGGTGGGAACTCAATCCAGGTTCCCCCACAACTCTCTGAGCCATCACCTGGTGTCTCTGAGGTTGTGTGTTAGCAGGAAGCTGGCCTTGGGGGTGGAGCAGAGATTTGAGCCCAAGCTCTTTGAATCAGCATTCAGGCATCCCAGCTGGCCTTTTATCTGCTCTGCCAGATGCCTGCCACTGTTTGTATTTGGGTTTTACTTTTGAGGGATTTTTCTGGTGGGACGTTTTTCCCAATTTCATCTCAAAACTCAATTTGGGGGGCCGGTGTTGTGGCGTAGCAAGTAAAGCCTCTGCCTACAGCGCTGGCCATCCCATATGGGCACTGGTTCGAGACCCAGCTGCTCCACTCTGATCCAGCTCTCTGCTAATGGCCTGGGAAAGCAGCAGAGGGTGACCAAATGCTTAGGCCCTTGCACCCACTTGGAAAATCTGGAAGAAGCTCCTGGCTTGGGCTTTACCCAGCCTTGGCTGATGTAGCCATTTGGGGAGGGAACCAGTGGGTGGAAGATCTCTCTCTGTCTCTTCCTCTTGCTCTCTGTGTAACTCTTTCAAATAAATAAATTTGTTTTTTTTTTTTTTTAAAGATTTATATATTTATTTGAAAGGCAGAGTTGCAGAGAGAGAGAGAGGTCTTCCGTCTGCTGGTTTACTTCCCAAACAGCCACAACAGCCAGAGTTGGGCTGATCTGAAGCCAGGAGCCTGGAGCTTCTTCTGGGTGTCTCACATGGGTGCAAGGGCCCAAGAACTTGGGCCATCTTCCACTGCTTTCCCAGGTACATCAGCAGGGAGCTGGATTGGAAGTGGAACAGCCAAGACTCGAACTGGCCACCCATATGTGATGCCAGAACTGAAGGTGGAGGCTTTACCTGCTACACCACAGCACCAGCCCTAATAAATCTTTTTTTTTGTTTTTAAAAAATCCTCAAATTTGGAGAAATCATTCTGTATTTACATATTCATACCTTAAAAGTAAGAGGCAAATGACCAATGAGAATTAAATTCAGATGAAGAGTAGAGATGTACTTTTTTCTTTTTGGCATTAAATTTTAGCATTAAATATTGGCAAAACACTATTTTTTCCTCCCCTGTATGTTTATAACAGTAAAAATATATTGTGTAGCTAAGAAAAATTAAAATGTGATAGGATTGTGGAGCTAACTTTTTGAGTTATCGCTTCCATTAACGTTCCCTTTAAAGATTTATTTATTTGAAAGGCAGATTTATAGCAAGAGAGTGGGAGACAGCTCTTCCATCTGCTGGGACACTCCCCAGATGGCGGCAATGGTCAGGCTGGTCCTGTCGGAAGCCAGGATCTTCTTGTGTCTCCCCTGTGGGTGCTGGGGCCCAAGCACTTGGGCCATCCTCCACTGCTTTCTCAGGTGCATTAGCAGGGAGCTGGATTGGAAGAAGAGAAGCTGAAATTCAAAGTGGTGCCCATACAAGCCGGCACTGCAGGTGGTGGCTTTTCCTGGTACGCCACAACACTGGCCCCTGTCGTTAACATTGAATTCCCTGAGAACATCTCATCTCAAAGATAAGATTATTTCAGAGACATGGAGGCTTTGCTAAAGCTATGTACATTTTATTTCTGTGTCTATTTTTTTTTTAAGATTGAGTTTGTTTGTTTATTTCAAAGGCAGAGAGTTACAGAGAGAGGAGGAGAGACAGATCTTCCATCTGCTGGTTCACTCCCGAAATGGCTGCAATGGTCAGGACTGAGCCAGA